>NW_023416313.1:138321261-138861261 GCF_014108235.1 Myotis myotis | reverse complement strand
CAAAATAGCAAGAACCCATTATGTTTTAATTAATAATTAAGAAATTATTAAATACATTTATATGTTAAATATTTAGGTATTATATTACCCTTTCTGATAAAGTGGTACTATCTTGGTACTCTTATTGCTATTATGTATTGGTTACATTACATTAACTTCCTCTAAAATACATGATAGATTTCTTAAATATTTTTTTTTCCTCCCGAATGAAGAGATTGTCATTTGAAGAAAATGGTCAGAAAACTCTCAGCATTTTTATGTCTATATGGGGAGCCTCCGATGAATTTATGTGCTTAAGTAATACAGATGAAAATTGTATGTATAAGCTTTTCCCCCCTTTTGCTTAACTGCCAAGAAACCTGGAACCACTGTAATCAGCTCATCTCAGGTGCCTGTTAACATCTAACCCGTGCTCCTGACGGTCTCGCTTGTGTTTTCATCCCTAATTGGGTTCAGTTCTGTAAGCTGTATAATATCCTTTTAGAAGTCAGTAGCATACAAACTATATAACTTGAGTAAATCTGAAAAATATATTAACTTTAGTAAGGTTCTATGGCTAATTTACAGTTGCCTACAGTGATAATGCATGATTGAATTAATGACAATCCTGTAACAAAAAAACCAAAACAACTAATGACATTTGTTTTGGGCATTTCCTTTAATCATGGGAATTGTAGAGTGGGTTAAGCTTTAGACCTTATGTCTTTATTTTCTTCCACTTTTATGACTCTGAAGTTAAAACATTGTTTTTGTTCTGATGAAGAACTGAAAAGTTTTCTCTGCTGAAGTTTCATAAAAGTGGAAGTTAATGTTCTAAAATGTATGTGCACATTGCAGTTATGTATATAGCTGAAAAGCATAAAAAGAAAACTATATATTAAATTTCAACATACTTGTTATCCTGCATTCCAGTTGACTGTAGAGAACCTTTAGTCATGTGTATCTGTTTTTGATGCCTCTACAGAATAACTGCCCAGCATCCTCTGCCCAACCAATCTGAATGTAGGAAAATCTACAGATATGACGGAATCTACTGTGAATCTACCTACCAGAAGTATGTTGAAATCTTTGTGAGTCTTCCTTCTGACTCGTGCATCAGTGCTTGTGGTTGCCAGCTATTAAAAAATATCCTTGTATTGAAACCTTATATTTTTCTAATTTAGTGGGGGGTGGAAAAACCAAAACCAGATAGAATAAAAACAACCAAAAATGGGTCTCTGAAATCAAGACAGAAAAAAAAAAATGTGAATGCTTTTGAAATTCTGGTCTAAGAGTTTTTTAAAAAAATGACTATATTAAAGCTCTTAGGTAAGCTTTTTTTATTGCAATAAACAAATACTTATATGCAAGAAAATCTCAGCAAAATACATTGCACAGGTGCTGTGCATCTTAGGGATTTGAAAGGTGTGTTATGTATAAATTAGCTGTCACTTTTTTTCATTCCTGTAATGGAATGATGAGTTGTAATTTGCATAATCCTTTAAGAAGTCAAATTATACTGTCATGTAGCAGACTTAACATGCTAGCTAAGATTTCAGAGCTTTGCAGCTAATTACTATGTACCTTCCAGGACAGTTAAATTGAAGTTGAGTCTTCTGTCTTTGCTGCCATTTGCTTTGTCCATTACTTAACAGAATCTGCACAGTTGGTAACAAGGTGTTGCTACTCTCTCTGAAGTGAGCACTGCTCTGGGGAGGAGAGGCATCTTACTATATCATAGCTTGCCTTGTATTGCTTTTACTAAGAAGAAAGTTTTAGTTTTTTGTATTGTTTTTTAAAAAACAATAGTCTCAATTGGAATCTCCTCAAAAAGGAGAAAATGTATGCTTTTCACAAAAGTTATGGAATATTAATTGAAGCAACATTAGCCTTTACTTACTTACTTAAGTTTTCTTATAAAAATGTAAAGTAAGATAAATACTATTCCATTGAAGCATTAGTCTTTCTAGCTGTACTTTGCAGATATAGTTTGGTGTGTTTTGTCCAGAAACTCTTAACTTCTTTTGCGGTAGAGTTTCATTATTGAAAAAATAATACCCTTTGTCCTTAAAAATTCGTTTTGAATACAAGTTGGTTCATTCACTCCTCCAGTTGCTCACAGAGCATTTTCTCTCATGGTTTCCATTTTATAAACGATCAGGAAATCCCGGAGCCGGTGAAGGTTGCTCTCTGAAATGGGCTGGTATCCCTGTATCTTTGTCACTTATTTGCCTCTCGCTTTATTTCTTCATGTTTTGCTGCTTAGATAGCGTCATTCCCTTCATCTGAATCAGTGTAATTATATGCAAAATTGTTTCTGATTATTACTTCAAAAGTTCTTGTTATCTGTGAGTCATATGTATTGTGGCTATTGGTGGTCAGGTTTCTGTAATTTTTAGTGATTTTGTGGCTTTGTTGTGATTAATGGATACTTTGAAGAAGCCTTTTGTTGTATAAGAAGGGGGTCCTTTAAGGACCATCTTAAATCAGCAGTTGATTATTGACCATTCAAGTAATTGGAGCCCAGCGGCCAACTGTTGTTCGTTTGTAATTAAGCCAGTTTCACGTGTCTGAAATTACACTCTGCTTAGGGGCTGAGGTTTGCCTATTTAAGGTCAGGAGCCCGGATGAGGTCACCAGGAATCCAGTCGATGGCAAGGCTTTCCTTGTAACCGTAGGTATCATCTCCAGGGCTGGCTTTTTAAAGAATTGGTGTTATTTGTAGTCAAGGTAGGCACAGTAGGCGGCACAGCTGTGACTGCCAGGCAAAGTCACTAGGGGGATATTCATAACAAGGAAATATTGGCAAATAAATGATGAAGAAGGGGAGGAAATCCCCAAGATGTTAAATCGGAGCACTGTCACTGCGATGATTAATGGTGTTGTGTGTTTTAGTGAGGATGCTTATCTGGATTGTCTTGAAACTATAGTGTACATTTAATAGCACCTATAAAAAAATGTGGTGCGTGAGCACATGGAGGAGAAAAGGCCATGGGTTCAGGTTTTATTTTCCTGAGTATTTTCTCCAACTAAGTCTTTGGCTTCTGGTTATTAGAAGGCTGGTTTTAATGGATATTATATACATAAAATATGTTTATTATGAATCAGCATTTACATAGCATGTCCCTACAGGATTGAAAACGTTTTGTGAAAAAGTTAGGTATCTTTTCACTCTTGAGGGGTGCATATTATTAATAGAGAAATGGGAATCACTGAATTTGCCTAGTTATCCTGGGCTAGTGCTCGGCAAACCGCGGCTCGCGAGCCACATGCGGCTCTTTGGCTCCTTGAGTGTGGCTCTTCCACAAAATACCACGTGCGGGCGGGCACGTACAGTGCGATTGAAACTTCGTGGCCCATGCGCAGAAGTTGGTTTTCGGAAAGGAGATAGAAGAAACAAGTATACAAGACGCGTGTGGAAGGGAGAGTTGGAAGGGGTCGACCTCAGCGAACGTACCTCAATCAGATTGAGGACGTTTTTAACAAAGGCCAGCTGAAGAGTACCCTAATCAAGTTAATAACAATGTACCTACCTATACAGTTTAAGTTTAAAAAATTTGGCTCTCAAAAGAAATTTCAATCGTTGTACTGTTGATATTTGGCTCTGTTGACTAATGAGTTTGCCGACCACTGTCCCTGGCCAACAGACAGGCATGGTCATAGGGCTCTATGTAGTGTAAAGGGATGAACTTTCATCAGTACAGTTTTTACAGAAATTTTCTGTCAATTTCTGGGGAAGAGGAAGCTGTCTTGGAAGGCCTTTTAGCTCCCAGTGTCAAGCCTTGAATATCCTGGTTCTGAGTAATGAATTCGCTTTTGCCTTGAGGGATCTTTTATCAATGATGGGAGGTTCATATTTGGGCAAGTATTTAACCTTCTTGGACCTCAATAAGTACTACTAGACAGGAAGAGATACAAACGAGCTTAGAGGCTATTGGAGCACTGTTTTTTAATTGGGGGGGGGGGACTAACCAAATAGTGAGATATGAATCCAATTTACTGGATCAAGTTCAGAATTTTTAAAATGAAATGGAAGAGAATAGAAAATTCTCTTATCAGTGCATTGCGATTAGTAAGGGTGTGTTTTACCTTGTGAGGCTTCAGTTTTGCTTTTATGCATCTGTGTATGTAAATAAAACTCATATATGTGTGTTCACAGGGTGGGTCATGAGGTAAAATGTGTTTTTTTACTGTTCTACATCCAAATAAACATTGAAAGCCGCTGCAAAGAGGGTTGAGTAGATAAGCATAATAATATAGTATAGCGGTTATGTCCTATGTGTTCAGGGCACAGTGGCTTATAAAGAAATGGTCAGCTCTGTGGAAAGCGTTCAGCAATGAAAAGGCTACACTCTCTGGTCTCATATCCAGATGTGCTGGAGCCATTCTGGATGGGCACATTTTTCATCCCTGATCCCTGACTGATGTTAGTAAATTGAAATTGGGGCAGTATTTACACTGTGAAAATTGGAAAATGCTGCAAATCAGGTGCCCTCCCACCTCCAACTATTTATCTGCTCATTCTTTTCAGCTATAATTCTGTGACTTAACAATTATGGTGATATTACTTATATTGTGTTTAGATGTTTGGGGAATTGTTGAAATAATTAAATCATTTTAATATTGAAAATTTAAAGTACACAGGAATAAAAAACCTCAGATTAATTATTTCAAAGTGTCTACAATTTGAGTATAAAATAATGGTAGTTACCCTCATTTCTCAAATGTGTGCTTATCACCCAGACAGTTTAAAATTTCAAATTATAACTGTTGATACTAAGTTTCTTGGGAAAGGGTAAGGAATACAGTGTTTCCAAAAACACTAACTACATTGTAAATGTTTTACAAATTTATTGTTTTATGCTAAGCGATCATTTTGCTAAGTACTGAAATTTTTAGGTACCTCTCCCCATTTTCAGCTGTCTTTATAGTTTGCAGTAATATCTCTGGAATTTAGTGAACTCATATGTAATATAATGGATTTGATTAGGAGATGCTGAAGTTCTTTCCAATTGTCAGTCTAATTTTTTTTCTATTTTCAATATGGAAAGACTGAAGAAAGAGAAATGACACCCCTCTCCATAGTAACTATGATAACTCTAAGCTTGGCTTTTAGTGATAGGCAGAAAATATTTCAGTCAGAGGAAAAGAAACTTTTGTGGACATGAAATAGTGCCGGGAGCCGGTCCATGCTTGCTGTTTCAAGGGACCTGGCATATATGGCATACTGTTCTTAATATGTTTGCTCACCTTCTTGGCACTATGTGTTTTAACCAAGGTCTCTGAGAAAGGTTGTTTCCCCAGGTAGGGATTTTCCCCTGAAGTTAGGGAGGGAATAAAACCTCTTAACTAGTGCCAGGTGGGTAATTAATCACTTTAACTACGAACAATCATGCTTAAGCTACATAATCTTTACTCCCTGGAATGGAGATAAGAAACGCCCTAACCTTTGTAATAGAGATTGATAGGATTGAGTCAACTGGTATAAATACAGATGTAATAAGACAGCAAGAGACAGAACTTAGAATACGGAACCAAGAGAGACGGAACCTAGGCACAGAACCTACACAGAACGTTCTCCAGAGAAAGAAGAACTTCGCGGGAGAGAACATGGCAAAAGTTCCTGGACAGAAACTGGCCTCAGAACCTAGAGACAGAACCTAGTGAGAGAACATGGCAAAAGATCCTGGACTGAACCTGACTACAGAAATTGGCAAGAGAACCTGACTAGAACCTGGTGACTGAACCTGGCTGGAGAACCTAGCGAGGGAACTTGGCTACAGAATCTGGCTGGAGAACCTGGAGAACCTGGCTGGAGAACCTAGTAAGACAACATGGACACAGAACCTGGCTGGAGATCCAGAGCAGAACCTCTCTGGAGATCCAGACCAGAAGTTGGCTGGAGATCCTGGCTGGAGATCCTGGCTAGGCTGCTGATCAACTGAACACTGTCTCCGTGTCATTCCTTCTTCGCCGACTCCGTCCACACCTTTGGGGACCCCTGGACCTGCTGGGGTTGGACCCCGGCAAAATAGAATTATAGCAATAAATCCATTGAAAACCACCTGTATCAATATATGGTAGTGAGGAAAGTTTACCAGCTAGGAAGGAGCCAGCTGAGATCGGGCCTTTAAAACCTCAAAATTTGTCACCATTCAGCCATCTGGTTGGACACTGCTGTAGAGGTATTGGAAGAGGAGTGAACATCCTTAAAGCTGTGTTCAAGAACAACCATTTCACCAATATTTAGAAAAGATTGACTCTTGGGGGTACTGGAACGTAAATCACTAACATTGAGCATATGCTATGCCATTGCAATGGGCACTATACTACCTATTTTAAATAAAGGGGTTTAACCCACGGTTTCTAGTCTCAAAAGTTCAGCCAAGATTGGAGGGAGTGTTGTAATTGACTAGGGAGTCAGTCATTACCTTAAAGCAGAAGAGGCCCCAAGCAAAATTGTGAGAGGTATCTTTGCTTCCTATATTCTCCATCTCAGCCCCTTTTCCTCTTCTGTGAAATTCCTTCCATCTGGATGCCCGGTTAGTGTTTCATGCCCAGGGCCTTGTCTCCCTGGGCATTTTTGTCTATAGCCCTCACACTACAGATCAGGTGTTAACTGATAATGTTAACATTAAGGGCCATTTGCATATTAATATGCAACTCCAAGTGAAAGAATTCAAGGGAAAAAGGGTAGTCTTCTTTAATAGAATCATTTCTGACACCACAAGGGAGGTGGAGGAATTGACTTGGGGCTGGTGTGTGTGTGTGTGTGTGTGTGTGAGTGATTGTAGTGTGTGATGTCTCCCCCCTTGCCTGAAAAGAACAAACCTAGAATGTGGCTGTTCTCCTACTCAGTATCATGTTAAGGCTGGCATTGGCCAAGAAGTATGGGCTTGGAAATGGGAAGATTCAGGCTTAGAAGAGAGAAGGAATTAAGATGTTCTGGGGATTTGAAGAGAAGAATGAGTGAAGAAGGAAATAATTCACCGGTTTTTAATCACCTGTGTTGTGCCAGTGTGCTAACCACATGCACATGTTATCCCAATTAAGGAGAGCAAGACAAGCGCCTTGTCAGGCAGGCTGTTTGGAGGCTGGGGGATGGGCTAGATGGTCACCTGTGCTGAAGGGGAGGGAAAGGTCAAGGAGGCTCCACCAGCAGCAAATTCTTTGGCTGGTTGTTTAATCTGATTGATTGATTGCTATTACACAGTCTTCTCCCCCCTCCATTAGAATAATCTATGCCATTGTGTTTGGACCAGTAAATAAAGAATTGAAAAAAGAGAAATGTACAATGAACTCTTCATAAAGAGCTCTGGTAGAATCTGCATGTTAAACAGACATTGAACTTTCCTAGCAAGAACTGCTTCAGGCTTTTCAACATCCAGATGAATTCTCACTTCCATATCAGGCCTTTCAGACCTCTGCATGGTTTCTGGTGGTTTCTCCTAGTTAATTTTAACCTCACACCAATGATTTTGCCTGTCAATGACTTGAAGTGACATGCTTGGTAATGTGGGTGGCATGCAAGTGTACTATTTAGGGCCATTATCAGACTAGCTTAGAAAGTCATTCATTCATTCATTCACTCATTCATTTAACAAGTATTTTGATTGTTACCCATGGGTCAGGTGCTATTATACATAAACCGATTTATTGAGAGGTGATTAAAGAAAACCTCTGGCCTCCAGAAGCTTGGAATAAGTAATTGGGATTCTGTGAGCAGTACCACCAGTGAAATGAGTGCAACCTATGGAAGTGACACCACAAAAGGGTTATTTTAATAGTCAGGGTGGGCCCTGATGTCCTCATGGTGGAGGAGATACTTGATTTTGAGGGGAGGGGGTGCTTGAGGTGGTGACTTGGGCTTAAAATAAGTATTTCTGGTGTAGCAGATCAGAAATGGTACATGTCAGGAGTGGAGGTCTGGAGAAGGTGTACAGGAGTGGAGGTTGGAGAGAACGGGGAAGCAAAGGCATGGGTGTGGTCTGTCCTGTGAGACCCCCTGCAGGGGTTTCCGGAGGGAAAGAGTGTGGCACAAACTGCATGTTAGAGAATCCCTCTGCAGGTAGATTTGACCTGACACAGGAAACCTGCCCATGGCCTCAGTTGCTCCTTTATTTAGAAACTCATTCAGTGTGCTTTAAATGGAGGAATGTGCAATCGTGCTGTTTTGTAGTGTGAAGTTATTTTTGATTTACTAGTATAGATATCTTGGAGGGCTCTCACAATCGGAAGTCCAGTTCAGGACCTGTCTGCTGTCCTCGCTTTTCCTGGCTGGAGGTGCTCCATGCTGCTTTCTCCTCACTGACCACTTGTAATTCAAGATAAATGCATGCCAGAGGGTGAAAACGGACAGGCACAGGAGGCGTGATTTAATGTGGAAGAATATTAAATTGGCTTCATCAGAGTGTATATTTTCATTATGAGAGAAGTAACTGCCTAGATTTTTAAAAATAATTGGTTAGTGCCCTACCTGTAGTGTGTATGAGAATTCAAGAAACTTGAGAGCAGAAAGTAAAGGTCAAGGGTAGAGGAACAGGGTGACAATAGACCTTTTGTAGGCACGCTGTTGAAAGAGTGTTCACAATCGCTAACGGGTGGCTTCAGAGAGGCAGAGAGACTAATGTGCTTTTGCCGGATTTGAAAAATAATACAGCAAACTTATAGTGTTCATAAACTATGGTTTTAATAAATTCTCCCCTAACAACAGTTTGGTCTGAGTGTGAGTAGGTATATGTGTCTTTAATGAATTTTGAACTTAGCTTGGGAGAATTGTGCTTAAGTCTCTGACTATGAGCAACCTATTCTGAGAGATTTTCAAGTCCACACAATAGTTTAATATCATTGCTAGAGATGGTTAAACCTCCTGGAAACAGACCTGAGTTTGATCCCAATCCTACAGTTCTCTATTAGACATGGGGCAATGGCTAAGCTACTTAACTATTTCAGCTTCTGTTTTCTCACCTCTGAATGGTCATTTTGAGGATCAATGTGATGATGAAGATTATAATGACTAGCATTACTAATATTTTACCAAATACTGCTGGCAGGTAGTGGGCTAATGGTTTCACGTACTTTAAAAATCCTTATAATAAACTTACGCACTAGTATGATTATTACCACCATTTACAGGTCACAGAGGCTCACAGAGTAGCTCACTCAAGGTTGAAAAGGTAGGATGTGGTGGGAAGCAGCAGGAAGCTACATGGGTTGCTTCTGGACAGAAACCATGTTCTGCTGTGATTTCCTTTCTTACATGACACATTTTTTCCCTGATGTAGTTTGTATCTCTTTTCTGAATTTTTACCACTTTCTTGTTGGGGAATTTTAATTCTTTTGTTTGCATTTAAATTTCCTCCAGCAAGTACTAGTGATATACCATCAGTGGCATTAGTGACAAAATTTCAGCATAAAAATCCTTCCTTTCCACCTCCACAATTTCTGGTTAGGTAACCCATCATTTAAGCATGGACATAATTTTGAAAGTTATAGGATGAATCTAACGGTAAGAAGGGTAGTGGGCTAAAGAAAAATAGGTGCTTTTTTTTAGGTCAGAATATGTATATGTATGAGAAGTAACTGTGAAGTGATTAGATGGAATTTTCTGGCTGCTTTACAAACTCATTCTTTCACATGACACGTCTACTGTGTCATTCTCTAGGTTGCTTAAAAAGAGAACTCTATTTACTGTGTTCAGCTTTGAGATGTTTTGATCTGGTTCTCAAAGCAGAGAGAGGTCTGGGTCCTGTGAGGATTTTGGTTCAATGACCAGCCTGTAAGGAAAGCATTCTTGAGTGATTTTCCATTGGCAAACTCAAAACCTTTGTGATTCACATATCAGTGTGAGGATTCTTTGGAATTGAGTGCTTGAGATTTATGTGATTAAATAGACTATCGTTGCATCTTGTTTAAAACCCAATTTCCCTTCCCCTCCCTCTGCTCAGTTATCAAGGATCCCTGCAATAAATACTAAATGCAATAGTATTTATATATTTGATTCTATATTCAGCCTCACTCTTTGCTCTTTCTCACTGGGTATCAATGAGGAGAGGCCTATTTCTCACTAGCAGTTTTCATTGCTTGCATTTCAGGCAACATAATCTTCCATAACAGCATCGTTTTCTTGACTGCTACCTGCCAAGGGTGCTCAGAGTGAATCACAGCCAATTGCATGCTTTGGTCTTAAAACTAGGAGGTGCATAGTCTTTTTGATGACTCTTCTTTCTATTCCTCTCCAACTCCACTAACAAAAACTATTGTAGGAGTGAAGTGGAGTTAGCATGGCTCTGTCAGGCACAAAGCCACCCACCCGTCCTGTGTGTTTTAGATACCAGTTGGATCTCCTGGTGGAGATCCATTTACAGAATTTACAGGGAAATCGCTTGCTCACTTCCAGGGAAGCAGCATCCTTATCCAAGGCGTGCCTAACTGCTTGATGGCCTGTGCAGGGGTGGGGAACGTCTGGCCCCTGGGCCGTGTAAGGCCCGGGAAATCACTTGGTCTGGACCCGCCAATGCATTAGGGGGGAGTTAATTAAATGTTTGACCAAATACAGCAGGATAATTTTTAAGTTGATAATTTTGTATGGCCCGTGAATGATGTTATAAATACCCAAGTGGCAGAAAAAAGGTTCCCTACCCCTGCAGTGTAAGAGGATAAGCAGCAGCTCTGATCCTCATCTTCTGGAGAAATTCATCAGGTGTTCTAGGTCTTGAATTAATGTCAGTGAAAGCAGTGGTAGTCATGTCACTAGGTTATTTAAAGGAGAGATTCTGAGGTCTTGTAAAATTGACGACCAATTAATTCATTTGATAGGAAGATAGTTTATGCTCTTTTCTGAATGCTGCTTGCCCAGAACTAGTAACAATTTATATGGGGAGGGTAGGAGTAAAAAATGCTGATTTTTTTTTTAAAGAAAAAAAATTTATCATGGTATTTGTGAAATTCCTCAGGGAAGGGAAGAGTAGAAAACTATACTTATAAGCCAGCAGATTTTAAGTAAAATACATTTTTACAGGGATCTAGTGGCAAGTTTGGTTCACTTGCACAACAGATACCTTTATTGGGTCTGTTCAGGAGAAATTTGCAGGACACAAATGATTGCTGTGGTACAGAGTGTTCTCAAAATGTGAGGCTCTGAGATACAGAAAGAAGAGAATGAATACAGCTACGTTTATTCTGCCATCAAAAGGAAATACTCATTGATGCCAAAGCCTTTCATTGTGAGGCTAAATTGGTACTTCTGGGGACAACGGAAGTTTTAACTCTTGACAGTGAACTACATTTCGGTTTCACCATTCCTGCATCTGTGGTGGCTGGTTTTCCTTATGCAGAAATACAGATGAGGCTGGAATAGATTTTAGTAATTGATGAGGCTAAGTCAGGAGGGAAGGAAGCAGCATGTTACAACTATGGTGTTGTTCTGTGGTTTCCAGGCATTACTGAGGTTATAAACTCATTTTGCACTCAAGAAAAGGAACGCTCAGAGAGGTTGCTCACTTTACCCAGCTTATGAAGTTTAATCTGTTGACTATTTATTGCAGACAAATCCAGGTTATTCTGGCCCAGCAGTTCTTTCCCTTTCAACCTGATGACAGGAAAACATCCATCCTCTGCTCAAGGATAGTAGACTGAAATCAAACAATCCAATTTAAAAACGGGCAAAGGACCCAAACAAACACTTCTCCAAAGAGGACATGCAGATGGCCAAGAAACATATGAAAACATGTTCAAAGTCATTAATCATCAGAGAGCTGCAAAATAAAACAACAGTGAGGTACCAGCTCACTCACTCCTGTTAGAATGGCTACCATCAACATATCAACAAACAACAAGTGCTAGTGAGGATGTGGAGAAAAGAGAACCCTAGTGCACTGCTGGTGGGAATGCAGACTGGAGCAGCCACTGTGGAAAAAGAGTATGGAATTTCCTTATAAAATTAAAAATGGAACTCCCATTTGACCCAGTGATCCTTCTTCTAAGAATACTAGTATACCCTAAGAATCCCAAAACACCAATCAGATAAAATATATGCACCCTTATGTCCATAGCAGCACTACTTATAATAGCTAAGATCTGGAAACAGCCCAGTGCCCATCAGCAGATGAGTGGATAAGAAAGCTGCACAGTGGAATACTATGCAGACATAAAAAGAAGGATATCTTATCTTTTGAGACAGCACGGATGACCTGGAGGTTATTCTGCTAAGTGAAATAAGCCTGTCAGAGAAAGATAGGTATCATATGATCTCACCCATATATGGAATCTAATGAACAAAATAAACTGAGGAACAAAATAGATCCAGAGACATAGAAGCATGGAACAGACTAACAAATCTCAGAGGGAAGGTGGTGGATGGGGTGGGACGAGATTGACCAAAGGATTTATATGCATGTATGCATAACCCATGGACACAGACAATAGTGTGGTGAAGGCCTAGTCTAAGGGTGGGTAGAGGGGGGTTAATAAGGGTATATAAGGGAACATCTGTAATACTTTCAACAGTAAAGATAAATTAAAAAAAAGAAAAAAAATAAGACCATAAGGAACTTAAAGCCTTACCTATAGAGAGGGAAGTTTGTTGTATTCGAACAGTAGTCATTCAGTGTCCATTCTGTGCAAATTAATGTATTCTCCAGTATGGAGGCAATTAGGTCTCCCCTTTGGAAATTTCACCTGATATTACACTAAAGTTATCTCACAAAAATGGATGAATCCCAAGTTTTTATCTCAAGATATACCTCTTTTCAAACTCAAGTTTTATATTCCTAGAATACTTAACACTTGTACTTGTGATCCATTTTACTCAACCTTAACATGCAATGACCAAGAAATTTGTAGGCACTTCCATGGGCATTGCCAATTAATCCTCAAAGCAACCCACTCAACTGGTTTTTCTCTTCATTTTACATGGAAAAAACCACCAACCATGCAACCAAAGAGACTAAGTGATTTGATGCATTTCACACAGCTGTGGTATGACCCTGTCTGCATAGTGAGACCTGCATAGTGTCCCCTGGCCTCTGACTCTCTCCAGGACAGAGCAGCCCCTCTCCCCCCAACAGAACTCCACAGCCTTCAGCCATAACCTATATCTTCATTAGGATGATGTTCTCCTGCCCCGTACTTCTTTTGTTTTATCTTAATTTTTCTAGTCATTCAGGCATACTCTTGGAATCTTCTTCCATTCTGCTTCTCTCTTATCTCAAATATCATGTTTGTAGAATGATTTCTTTTAAATATACGTACTTCTCTTCTGTTTCCATCTCTCTAATCTAAACTATTATTTTATGTCTAGATAGTTGTAGTCTTAGTCTTTTATCTCATTCAGCTTGATTACATTAAATAAACACTTGAGTCCTACCATATATAAAGGACTATGCAAGAGAATGCAAAGCTTTTTATTTCTGGGCTACCTTATAAATAGTTACCAGATTAAATTACTGTTTGTAATGTATTTCCTCACTCAAAATCATTGACTCTTATTCCCACTACATGGTTTCTATAATATTAACTTAGTGTTTAAAAGCCACCTGCCTTGCTCTAGTTGGTCTTTCAGTCTCCCCTTCTCCCTCAAGAAATTTTTCAGCATGAGCTTTCTGCTCTTGTCCATGAAACATGTTCAGTAACTCTTGATAGGCAAAATACATGTACTGAATCTGTGCCTTTGTTCCATCCACAGTGGTTTCAACACTTTCATCAGGTATCTTCTATAACCAGGAACTATATTTTAGTGAACAAAGATGAAAAAGTCTGCCTTTAAAGTTAGATGACATTAGAGACAGGCAGTAAACAATAAACATTAAAACCCAAGTAAATCATATAGTCTGTTAGAGAGTGGTTAGAGGGAAGTTTAAGAAGGAATTGGTAGTGCTGGATAAAGATGTGTCAGCTATGGATTAAAAAAGGTGAGGTCCCATTTTAAAGGATGGAATTTGAGCCAAGACTACAGAAATGAGGGAGTGAGGCTTCCAGAGAGCCAGGGGAAAATATTCCAGGCAGAGCAAAGGGTTGCCGCAAAGGCTCAGAAGCTGAAGAGTTCAGATGTGTGTGAGGACCACAGGGAGGCCCATCTGACTGAGTAAGGAGGGCAGTAGCGGGAGACAGGTCAGAGAGGTAATAGGGAGCCAGCACACAGGCCTTCTACCTGAAATGGGGCCATGGGAGGATTTTGACTTCAGTAACTTACTTTTTAGAGTTGGTCTGGCTGCTAGCTGAGTATGTATATATGCTTCAGGGGGATGCGGGCAGAAGAAGGGAGACTAGCGTGGAGAATGCTCCCATCGCCAAGGTGGCTCATACCATAGTGTAAAAGTGGAAGTAGTGAGAAGAATTTGGATTCTATATTGTCTGAAGGAAGAGCCAACAGGATTTCCTGATGGAGTGGATTGAGGGGGGATATAAAAAAGAGAGAGGGAAGTCAATAGTGAATCCAAGATTAAATCCTAATGCATCATTTACTCCGTATCACATGTGTGGTGGCACTTAGTGATACATATGCAAATAAACACCTTTTAGGAACTAATAAACTGAGAGGTGAGACATGATATAAACTTACAAAGTTTAAAGGATAAAAGTTTGTGTGTGCATGTGTGTGTAATATATTCTCAATAGGATTGCAAGTGGTTTAAAGATATTTGTTTGTGCCACAAACCTTCTTAAGGTACTATTAAAGGCAAACGATTGTCTTATTTAGTAGTGCTGAATGCAATTAGAGGCAAATTTAATGTAGTGGATAAGTGCACAGACTCTGAAGGAAACTGATGCATTCAAACCCTAGTTTCATTATTTATTTGCTGGATAATCTTGAACAAGTTATATAAGCTATCTGTTCCCCATTCTTCTCATTTGTGAAATGATAATAGTCATATAGGGTTTACTGTGGTTGAGTAAATGAACTGATACATATAAAGTACTAGAAAAATGCTTGGTCCATAGTAAATGCTCAAATAGTGTTTATCATTCTTAAGTAAGTTTCAGGAAAAATCAGTTAAAAGAGTGGCTTTCCTTCCTTAAAACCCATGTTTAAAACCTGCCAAGTTGCATGGATAATGTGAATAATAAAATCTATAGTGAGCATTGCTTTCAGGCTGGTGGTTAAAAAATAACACCAGAGAATTGTATTATGATCAGTCTGATTAGCTGTCTGTCTTTAGGGGTGGACATGGAGGCTGGTCAGCATCCCTCTGGGTACATTTGATTGACACACTGGCAAACAGCATTTAAATACCTAACATAGAAAAAAAAAATCAATGTTTTCTTATTATTTTTTAGCTTAAAATGTTGAATGTGTATTAAAATGAGAAAAATAATTTTCAGGATAGATATGACTTTCTTAGAACATAAAAGCACAGAGATCACATCAACAAGAGAATGTTATTTTTTTGCCCAAATACAGGAAATTACTATTTTTCCCTCCATGTTTATATTTTGATACATAATATTTCCCTCCTTCCCTCCCCCCCGCACCTTTCCTCTCCCGTTATGGGATGGTTTTTCCTTTCATCCTTCTTATTATCAGCAACTAATTTGGCCTCCAAATCCAGGAAGGAGCAGTGTGTGGCAGCTATGGAGCTCATGCAGATGTCTTTAGTGTCAGAGGTGGTTTGAAGAGTAGCCTAATTCTGCTTTCATTGTGTCGGGTACTTCAGCAAGGCCCTTAGATTCTGTTTGAGCACGGTGTTCCTGATCCCATTCTATACATCCTAAGTGGCGATGCAGACAGTGGCTGTCAATGAATAACAGGTAAATATTGAACAGGGAAGCCCTTTTGATTAACTTTGTGGATCATTATTTGAAAGTAGCTTGCAGTCAGACCAGCTACATTACTCACGATCATAGCACATGGCATGGGGGTCAGAGCATCAAGCTTCTGGTCAGAAAGCTGTGCTTGCATTCTTTGTTCCGCATCTGGTCTTGCATCCGTGCAGTGTGGGATTAGTTACAAGTAACCAATGAGCAAATGTGGTGACTAGCACAAGAGGAATGCAAGTTCTTTTAGAGGCTAAAGCACAAGGAATGATTAAGAGGGACTTTGTGCTATGTAGATACACATAAATTAAAGCATATCCTATATTATAAAACCCTAATATGCAAATCAACTAAACAGCAGAAGGACCAGAGGAATGACTGGTCTCTGTGATGCTCACTGACCATCAGGGGGCAGACGCTCAATGCAGGAGCTGCTCCCTGGTGGTCAGTGTGCTCCCACAGGGGGAGCGCTGCTCAGCCAGAAGCCAGCACTAAGGAGCAGCTAGCCGAGTGGTAAGGAGCAGCGAGCAGGCGGGCAGTAAGGAGTGAGGGGTCCTGGACTGCGAGAGGGTGCAGGCCAGGCTGAAGGATCTCTTCACCCCCCCACCCCCAGTGAACGAATTTCATGCACCAGGCCTCTAGTTTATAATAACTTTTTGAATTAGTATACCAGTAACAATATGGGTGCTCTTTTTATCCAGATTCAGAAATATTTTTCTAATATGAAAATGTAGACAGGGAAGACTGAAATGAATATTTGGTCTTACTAATGTGTGCTGAAAAGAAGATATTTTAGCATCTATTCACTTCCCTGGATTTAGTCTCTACCACCTAATGGGCACAAGTTGCCCCCATGATACATTTACTCAGAAGGTTATTCTATCATCAGTGTGCTGTTTATTAAATGATTCAAATCCAACCATTTTACCTCATGGTAAATTAGTGTTTTATTGTCATTTGGAACAACACCATTGTCATTACTAATATTTTTGAGCTTCCATCAAATAGTATGAATGGACCTTGGTAAAGAGACAGATGGGATTGAATAGAAAAGATAGCTTTTGGGCAGCGGTTCTCAACCTGTGGGTCACGACCCCTTTGGCAGTGAACGGCCCTTTCACAGGGGTCACCTAAGACCATCCTGAATGTCATATATTTACATTACGATTCTTAACAGTAGCAACATTACAGTTATGAAATAGCAACGAGAATAATTTTATGGTTGGGTCACAACATGAGGAACTGTATTTAAAGGGCCAGAAGGTTGAGAACCACTGCTTTTGGCTCTCAAGAAACATTTCTAGTCAGCTCTTGCATGGTCATAAACAGATACAGATAAACCATGATTAGGTTGTTCAGGCATCTTTAGGAGAGACCCCATTCAGTGTTCAAATAGGCAATTCCAAAATGTTTCCATATAATGTTTTACAGTACATATTTAAGTTGAGTCTTTTAATCATTTTGTGATACAGAAATATTCAGAAAACCAAGTGCATAATTAAGATTATTAAAACAACCAATAACAGCAATGTAAATCTACCTTCTTATCCTCAGCTAGAGCAACAGTTAAAATGTAGACATTTTATGACATTTTTAAATGGGTAATACAACATTTTAAATTTACTTAATTAGATGGATTAATGCCATTGTTACTTGCTGTTTAACATTTATGAAGCTCGAAAGTGACAGAATCTATATAAAGAATATTGAATGGAGTCTTAATTTTATGTGTCATGTAGTGTTAAGCCCACATAACCGAGTCAAAATAATGGCTGAAAAATAAGAAAAAATTATTCTGAAAATTATGTCAATAAGAAGTACAATATACAGTGGTTATGCTAACTAGAACTGGAAACTTAGGCTAATATATTTCTGAGGAGGAGGTTCTATGTTGGTATATTTTTAAAGATGTGTTTTAATTTGGTTTTAAATAAACAGTGGAAATTATTAATATTCTTGCTCCTTAATTGTAATATTCTAGAACAGCCGTGGGCAAACTACGGCCCGCGGGCCGGATCCGGCCCGTTTGAAATGAATAAAACTAAAAAAAAAAAAAAAAAAAAAAAAGACCGTACCCTTTTGTGTAATGATGTTTACTTTGAATTTATATTAGTTCACACAAACACTCCATCCATGCTTTTGTTCCGGCCCTCCGGTCCAGTTTAAGAACCTGTTGTGGCCCTCGAGTCAAAAAGTTTGCCCACCCCTGTTCTAGAATAATTGATGGGAACACCATCCCCACCACCCCAAGAGGGAAAGGATTTAAAATTTCATTTAGGAAGTCACTTCAATTTTACAAGCTTTATTTATAAATTAATGTATTAGAAATCACTGTATTAACTTTAAAGCTTAGGTAAACCTGTATCATGCAGGAGTCACAATAAATGGAAAATAGAATTTATCAAATATGAAATGTCTTTACAAGAGAAATACATTGACTCCTATGTCATGGGAAGCATGGCCTGCTGTGCTTGTCTCTTTCCCCAGGTGACCCGGGGTCTAATTTGGAACACGTGTTAGGCGCTCCCATTCTAACCCACACTGTACAACTAGAACGTAATTTGACACAAATCTTTGTTTAGAACTAAAGTAGCAGGAATTGCTGTGGGTCACGATGGAATTGGCAAGGCTGTGTGGAAACGCGTGCACATGGCATGGTACCTGGCAGAGCCAGAACTTTCTGGATTTTCTTCAAATGATAGTTTGTGAATTCAACATCTAATGTGACTCTTCATGGGACAGGAACCTTGGCACATGATATGTTTTGTATAGACTTATTTTTACCCATATAATTGGTATTGTAGTTATAATAAAACATTCAAGAATATATACATAAAATAAAAATATATGTATTGCAATGTTTAAAATTTCCTAATAATTTCTCCAACCTAAAAGGAGTTTTATGTCATATTTATAACACAACAGAAAATAGAATGCTTTAGACAAGGATTGTTTAAATGATGGTGACGTCATTGCTGGTTTTTACTATTCCAACTTAGTTACTAGACAACTTGGTGATGTTTTATTGGGGAAATCCAATATATTGGGGGAGGATGTGGTAGTTTTGCAAGTTATTTGGCTCCATTCAGAAAGACGTATTCATCTGTCAAGGAAATACGTATCATTTGTGAGAAACCATAGACATGCCTCAAGGAAGTTTCAGGCCAGCAAGGGAAGTAGGATATATTACAATTAATTGATATAATAAATATTTACTGAATACCTATTAAGTCTCAGACATTGTTCTAGGTCCTAGGTATTCAGTGACAAACAGGGCATCCAGAATCTCTAGAGCAGTGGTCGGCAAACTGCGGCTCGCGAGCCACATGCGGCTCTTTGGCCCCTTGAGTGTGGCTCTTCCACAAAATACCACATGCGGGCGCACACGTACAGTGCGATTGAAACTTTGTGGCCCATGCGCAGAAGTCGGTGTTTTGTGGAAGAGCCACACTCATGGGGCCAAAGAGCCGCATGTGGCTCGTGAGCTGCAGTTTGCCGACTATTGCCCTAGAGCATGGAGTTTATACTTGATTGAGGAGGGCAGAATATTTGTAGATACATACATGATCAAAAAAGTAGTGCTCTATAGTATGAAGGAAATTAAGTCAGGGCAAGGGGCTGGAGCATGACAAGTGCCTTAGTTATAAGACAGGGCATGCTAAGGGCCTGACGAATGGCACAAATCCCTTAGTTCTCTGTGATCCAGAAGAACAGGATCATGCGTGGCTGTGGGGAATTGGCAAACTCTTCCCGGGGAAAGTGGGGCCTAAGCTGGATGGGAATGACAAGCCCTGCTTGTACATGACAGGATGGAAACAAGAGTTTGTATTTAAGGTTGGTTAGAAATAAGAAGAGGTAAGATTGATGGCACCCTGAAGAACAACACAGGGATTTGGATTTGGCATTTTATATGGTTTCAAAGTTTGGGCTGAGGAATAGTGGAGTATGTGGGATTTTTCTAGCCTCTGTTTGCATGGAGTGGATGAGATATGAGAGTGTTATAATACTCAAGAAGTGAGAAGACTATATAAATTTTCTATGTGCACAAACACTGACTATTTCAAGATTTCTTGAAGGGCTACTATGTGAATATGGGGTTCAGTAGAGGGGATCATTTGATTCCCGGACTCATGAAAGTGACTTGCAGACTGGAAAGTTTGAGAATCATTATTTTAGTGATTCTCAGTCCAGTATGCTAGCTGTGGTTTACATGATTGCCTGCATTCTTCAACAGGATTCAATCATGAAATACTTTTAAAAATGATATGTATTGGTAGAGCTCAAGAACGCATGAGATAAAAAAAATGTAGGGCATAACTAGATAGCCAAAAATGGTCATAGATGGGTTAATTATAAAAATGGCCCCCATGTCATTAAAATATTACTATATAAGAAACAAATACATGTTAACATTATAGAGCAGAGATGGGTAACATAAACTAGTGATCAACAAATAATGACCTTCAGCTCTGTTTGTTAGTAAATGCTGCCTATGAATCAAGGTGCCAATCAAGTATAACATGTGCATGCTGCATGTGATGGTGCAGGAATGACAGGGGCATCATTTCTTAAAGGTAGATCACTGCCTGAGAACAACAATGTAGATGTGTTTGCTAATAACAGTACCAACTTGTGGAGTGAGTAGTCATTTTTGGTAGCCACCATTTTGAGGGGAACTTTGCCATAACTTTTTTTTTTCATTTGTTTATTATGAACTCTAAGATTCATACCCTTATTAAGTTAATTCCTACCTTCATCTAGACAAATAATAGAGAAGGAAAAATATCCCATTTTAATCATAAATTTCTTAGAATTTGTAATTGAAGTGTTGTATTTTATTTTCTGCCTCAATGTATAGGCCTCTCTACAGAGACATTCCATTATGTAAGATGGTTTGCACCTTTTAATTTATAGGACACATTAATTATTGGAACACAGGATCCCAGGGCTAACCCAGTTTTTGTAGGGATTCTGTCTTAACTCTTTTAAGGTTTTGTGTAGTTATCGCTGCAAATGATGTTTGAGTTCTAAAAAAATATTGAGCTGCCAGAATCTTCATAAAGTCCTACATTTTCATCAAGTTAGATGAATTTAAAGAACATTAGAAAGAGTATCCTGAAAGGGAAGCTGACTCTATTATTAGCAGTACCTTAAGTATCTTAGCTTGTATCATTTTAAAACATTTTAATTCCTTGTTTTGAAATAATATTTTCCTCTTAATTTCATAGATATTATTATAGGTATATCATTGAAGCTCTTCATGACCTTCATTAACTTCTAAGGTATGTCCTATACTTGCTATCTTTTTTCTCATGAAACTGACATTACCATAGTGCATAATGCTAAATTCTTAGTTGAGTTTGCCACAGTCTCTTTGGTCCACCTGCCAGTCATTGCGGGAACACATTTTATAGAAGCTTCTAAGTCAACAGTAACACTTAGAAAGCTGCATCATTTATGCTAAATATTGGCCACTGAGCTGGCATAAAGTGGAGAACCTAAATTATATAAGTTAATTTCACTTCTCTAAAATATTTGTTTAGGGAGGCAATGATATAATGAGTGTTAGATAACTTTACAATTTATTAAATGTTTAATAAACTGTATTTACAGATTCCATAAAAATCTGTATTTTATTTAGCTTTTAACATGTTAAGATTTAGTTTTGTATTTTGTTGATTAGTGGAATCAGATTGAGTTACATTGAAAAATTAAACTCAAAATTTTTAAAAATATATTTTTATTGATTTCAGGGAGGAAGGGAGAGGGAAAGAGAAAGAGAAACATCAATGATGAGAATCATTGATTGGCTGCCTCCTGCACGGCTCCTACTGGGGATCGAGCCCACAACCCAAGCATGTACCCTTGGCTGGAATTGAACCCAGGATCCTTCAGTCCTCAGTCTGAAGCTCTATCCATTGAGCAAACCAGCTAGGGCTTAAATTCAATTTTTAAATTATTCACAATTTTATGCCTGTTTATATCATAATATCTATTGGTCTTTAAAATTCCCTGCCAATGAAATGAGCAGACAGTTTTGTAAACAATATGCATTTTTACCTTTTCTATACTTCCCATCATTCTTGAAATATCATTAAGAGGGAAAATCCATTCTGTCGTTTTATCACTATTTCTTCCAATCCTCCCCAAAACCTAAAAACAAGGGTCTAGGTCTTTTGTTATTAGATAATTTATAACCAACAGAGGTTGATTAGCAAAAATAATACCTCATGTGCTGAGAAAAAGGGACAGGAGAATCGCAGGAGTGCGCAGAGAATTGCACAGGCAGTCCTGTTTGGAAAGTGCAGAGCTTTGTGATGAAAAGCCACCTGGAGCCCTACGAGCTGGGGAATTTTGTTTGCCCATAGACACCATGGCACCAATTACATACAGAAGTGTATAGACTTCTTGTTAGTTGATAAATGGAGATGGGAATCATTTACTAGGATATTTTATGGTATTTGTTAACAATATTTACCTTCTTAAATTGATTCAGCATAATCCTTACTGCAGCTTTCTTTCATTTCTGGAAGACATATAGATAATGTGGTAGTTTTATAAAGCCTTACATGGCACTGAAAAACTGATTTTTGCCTTAGCTCAACAGAGCAGCAAGATTATATTAACATAGACTTTGGAACATTTGAGTTCCCATAGGGTACAGTGTGTGGCTGATATGACACGACTTGCCTTCAACAGTTGTTTTAACAAGATATCCTTCATATGCAATATACTGAGCTGACAGGCATAACTGAATAATGTTAGCAAGAAACACTGTTGGCAAAATTCTTGCCTTTCATCTTTATCTGATTAATCCAAAGCAATATGTTACTTACAAAAAATATTTTCAACTGAATATGCATGCCAAATACTTATTTTTAAATTGTCTGTAACTTTACAAGAACACTTTTAACGTGTGTGATTTTTTTTTTCTGCAAGAGTTTTTCTACATTCATTTCAAAGCACACACAGGAAGACGTCCAGGACTTTGGGTGTCGGGTATAAGGAGGCTTGATGCTGCTTATTCATCAAGCCTATTCATGTAGTCACTATTTATTGAGTACCTACCAGGTGGATACGATAGTGGATAGAACAGGCAAAGGTATGGGTGCCTGTGGTATTTACATTCACGTGGGGTTAGCAGACAATAAGCAAATGGACCCGTTAAGGGTACGTAGAAAGGGGATTCAGACTGTGGAGGTGGGTCTAGCAGGACGGTGGGCTAAGGCAACCCAGAGATGGGGTGGGATTTGCAGCTTTCAATGAGGTGGCCATTTATGGCCTCACTAAGAAGTTGACAATTGAACAAAGTTCCTAAGGAGATGCTAGCGACAGTTCTGCATCTCCCCTTGATTCATCATCAGGAAGTGCGTTGGCCCCGGGCAGCGGATTGCACTGCTCATTGTCTCCAAGGAGGTTCTTTTCTGTGCCCTGTATTTGAATATTCTCCCTGCTGCCTGACATTCTATTTTATATCATTTTACTTTTTTGGGGAAAAATAAATATGTAGTCTACAGAACATTGAGCTTATTGGTTGAAAGGCGCTGTGAATTTTATTTAAGAAAACATAAATCAGGCTTCCATAAATATTCCAAATTGTACCTTAACAAGAAAGTTTTGTCAGTATTTAAAAGTGTAAAAGAAAACTTTTCCACTCTAAAAATGGTATTTTTACTAATTTACTAATTAACACTTTTCTTCTACTGAGCACTTGTAAGACTTGATTTAATTACAGTTTATACTACCTTAAATAGTGTTTTAGAGTGAGTCAGTGTTGCTTTGCTTAAATCATTGCAGATTTTTCCCCTTTTGGCTTCAGTTTATATGAAATATCTCTTTTATTTTTACTGCCAGAATCCTCATCGGAAATACATGTAGTACTGTTACTTGGATGATGGAACTGTGACTAATCAGAGAAATATTAGATGTACATTTGCTTCATAATCCCAAGGGAAGAGTTAATTGAGCAATTTTTCCTTAGTAATATGCAGGTAGTTTTTATTTGGCTCCAGGCTTAGAAATAAAATGAATTCCCCTGTCTGTTCTGAGCTTGAAGACTGCATTTGAATTGGCTCCCAAAATATTGTGATGATCCGTTCTCTGGAGAGGTGCCTGCATTGCTCTCTGTGCAATCGTTTATCAGTCGATTTAGAATCACTGGGAAAAGCACATACTCATGTCCGCCCAGAACTTAGAACCATGTGAACTATAGATTTCTAGAAATCATAGAAAGACAGAGACTAAGAAAGACATAGCAAAACTGTAATATTTTTTATCAGAGAATTTTTCTCTATGAATGAAATAGCCTGAGAGTAACACAATTGACATAATATTAAGTCTACTTGTATTTAAGGCAGGCTAGAAAGATATTCTTGGAGAGCAAAATGTTATTTCCCAGCATTGCTGTGTTACTGGTAGAAGTCACATAAAAATAGGGAGAAAGAGTTTTTTGACATGAATGGGTGGTGTCGCATTTCTCATGTTTCTTAAACCAGTACAATTTAGGGATATTACTTTAGAATAAGGATTTCTATTACAGAGTTAATTAGAATTCATGTCAGAAAATAATTGGGAATTACTTAAATCAATATTCCTAACAAATTGTATGAGACCTCTAGAATTATATTGCCAAATGTAGTGGCCTAACTGCTATTTTGCTGGCAATATCTGCCTTGTCTGTGAGTCTTAAACCCAGTTTGCCTGTGCCAGTAATTGTGCAGGCACATCCAGACACAAAGTACTAGGAGACCGTCCAGAGTGCCTTCTTCTGCATCTGTTGTGGGGTTATTGGCAGTACCGTTCTTCACTGGGGGGAGAAATAGTTATTTATACAGAAATGCTTTCATTTGATTGTCATGTTTTTGTCCCTCCAGAGTAGAATGAATGTCATGTACACACACCTCATATATACATGTATTTTCAAGGTTCACTACCTTGAATCCTGAATTGTGCTTTTTCCTGAATTGATTCTTCCTATATGTATAGTACCATGGAACAATAAAGATTTAATTAAAAAAATGTTTTTCATCCACCAGAATGTTACATATTGTGTTGCTGGGGAGGCAAGGTTTATATATGATTAGCATTTTGAACTTGGCATATAGTTCAATCTAGTATTTTAGATGAATAAAGGAAGGCCCCGATACGTTGTAACTACACATAGTTGGGAAATAAGTAATAGCAGATAAGGGAGTGAGTATGTAATAGAGTGCTACAGTGAGCCTTGCTACTAATCAGAACAGTGAAGTTCAGAGAAGAGTAAAGTTAGTGAAAATTGGAGAAAGCCTCTCTAGAAGACCTCAGAGGCTTTAGGATTTGGGGAAAACATTTGAGATGAGAGAGCCTCATGAACAAAAACTTTGAGGTAAAATTGGGCGTAGTGCGGGACATTCCAGCATGGAGCGGAGGAAGCATGGGAGGCTGTTGTGTGGGAAATGAGTGACTTCCCAGGCCAAGCTTGTAGGAGCTGAAAGAAGAGCCTGCATGTAGGGAGCCCATCAAGAGGCTACTGCAGTCTTTGAAAGCTTGCTTATTCTGTTTACACTTTACTCTGGTTCTTGGTCAAGCCTTGCTTAAACAGAGGACATGTTACCATCTTTTCTTTTCACCTGCTTTTGCAGAGAGGAAAGGAGAGGGAGAGAGAGATAGAAACATCAATAATGAAAGAAAATCATTGATCAGCTGCCTCCTGCACGCCCCCTACTGGGGATCGTGCCTGCAACACAGGCATGTGCCCTTGATTGGAATCGAACCTGGGACCCTTCAATCTGCAGGCCATTGCTCTATCCACTGAGCAAAACTGGCTAGGGCTGCTTTTGTTTTCTGAAAACTGTTTTCCAAGTGTTTTTCACAGGCTGTTATTTGAAAAATGGATGGTGATTTGGTAAACACTGGGTGAAACAAAATAAAGGGGCCCCTTTACCAGGAATGTGTGTCACTGATGAACTGAGGCACACTGTGAAATTACTGGAAGGGAACTGTGTCATGTAGCATTTCCCTAAATACATTTGTCCGCAGAACTCTTTTGTCTTAAAGCAGTACTAATAGGAGTAGTGTTCCTTGAACATACTCAAGTGGTAGATGAGAAATCACTGCTATCACTTTAGAGTTTTAAAAAAACAAGACAAAAAACCCCACAAAGCAGTCCACACAGTCCTATGGAACTGAAACATCTCAGTTTAAGAGGAAAAGAGGCCAACTTTTTCTCAGCTTATTCTCAAGTACTACAGTGTATGTGAGCCGATTGGCAGCCAAACAGGAGGAGCTGTTCCAACTCTGATTTTAACTTGCTACCTTGCATTGTTGTATGTTCCCACTTACTACAAAGAGGTTGTTTTGTGTAAACAGAGACTCCTCCTACTAGGCCAAGGGAGAAGGAATCGTCATCCGGCCTTTCCCCCCAACTTGTAGTCGATCTGCACAGCTATTACATGATGAAGATGGTTTTCTCAAACCTGCTCATATCCCGACTTAACCCTGTTGCATCTGTGTGTTTTTTTTTTAATATATTTTATTGATTTTTTACAGAGAAGAAGGGAGAGAGATAGAGAGTTAGAAACATCGATGAGAGAGAAACATCGATCAGCTGCCTCCTGCACATCTCCTACTGGGGATGTGCCCACAACCCAAGTACTTGCCCTTGACCGGAATTGAATCTGGGACCTTTCCGTCCGCAGGCCGACGCTCTATCCACTGAGCCAAACCGGTTACGGCGCATCTGTGGTTTAACCTGGACCAAGGATGGCTGCTGTCCAGGATTGAAAGCTCCGGATGCGACTTTCCTCTCTTGCTCACCCCTCTGTATTCACTTCAACTGGATAGCGCTTATCTAGTTTCATGGCCAAGGGGAACCACATCTTTGCAGCCCTTGGTGTCCATGAATCAGTTTGTATTGAACCACTTTGTATGACAATCCTAGGGGCACACTTGTGCATTTTGGGTTATTTTGGTGCTAGCAAAATGGAACGCTCTGGAGGGCAAACTTACATTGTTACCTTAGGCTGATTTATAGGCCTTTTTCCTGGAAGGCCGCCCTTGCAATGGTTTCTCTTTAAAGATTTATTAAAAGATCAATTGTCCCCAATGAGTGGTCATGCCAGTGAGAAGTAAGCACTGTTATAGCATCCGTGGAAAGGAGATTTGTGTTATAAATGCAGTTGGTACTCAGTGAGCAGTAGTGGCTGACTGCTTTATGGGTGGCCCAAGAGATTCGAGGAGAGTCCAATGAGAATTGGACTGATTGAAAATTTAAAAATGCTTGTAGCTCTCTCTCATCATGTTTCTTGAAATAATCACTTTGATAAAAAGAAATCTTGTTTTGTATGCCATAGAGACATGGAAGGCCTCAGTTATAAGAAGGGAAATCCTAGGTAGAGGGGAGGCACATAGACTTGAGTTGGTTAACAAAAGATAAGATCTAATGTGACTTTGGCAGGTCATGTAGACTTTAGTTTTGAAAATCAAGTTTTTCTGTGCACCTTGAAGATTTGATTTCCAAGCATTTTCTAGACCCTATCCAGTGTGCTCTTTAAAAATATAAATGTTTTCATTGATTATTATTATTATATTTTGTTTTGCAAGAGAGAGTGGAAGGGTAAAAACATCTATTAGAGAGAAACATCAATCGGCTGCCTCCTGCACACCCCTCACCCCCACCCCCACCCCCATCTCCCACCTCTGCTACTGGGGATCAAGACTGCAACCTGGGCATGTGCCCTGACCCGGAATCAAACTGGTGACCTCTTGGTGCATGGGACAGTGCTCAACCACTGAGCTACACTGCCCGGGCCCAATGTGTTCTTTTTGAACTCTTGTTTCATCAGAGTATATTTCACCACTTGTGCTTCACTATGTTGATTTATATTTCTCTCTTGTAGATTTTATGCCATGAAATGTTAAAGACTGGACTGAGTGGCATTTATCAGAATTCCAGCACTTAGCACTAGACCTCAAACAACCAGTTGCTTAAGAAGGGACTCCGTGGGACAGGCAGTGTAAAGCAGTGGTTAGAAACACCAGCTTTGGGACTGGCTCACATTCAAACTCTCAGCTTTGCTCCTTGTTGCCTTTCTGATTCGGGGCTTGTTGCCGAACCTTCCTCAGGCTGTTTTCTCATTGGTATAATCCAAGCCATAGGGCCTGCCTGGCAGCATTGTGAGGTTTAAACACTATGCCAGCATTTCTCAGTGGTTAGAGCGTGGCCTGCGCACTGAAGGGTCTTGGGTTTGATTTCCAGTTGGGGGCACCTACCTGGGTTGCAGGTGGGATTTCTGGTCCCAATTGGGGCTCATGAAAGGAGCCGGCCAATCTATGTGTGTCTCTCATATTGATGTTTCTCTTTCTCTCTCTCCCTCTCCCTCTCCCTCTCCCTCTCACTCTCCCTCTTCCTCTTCCTCTCCCTCTCTCCCTCTGCCCCCCCCTCTCTCCCCTCCCTCCTTTCCACTCTCTCTAAGATCAATGGAAAAAAATTTCCTCAGGTGAAGATTAACAAAAATCAAAACAAAACACTGTTGGATTTAAATACTTAGCACAAGACACCTTAAATGGCATTTAATACTCTGTAAATTATAGCTGTTATTATTAATCAAAGTAACTTTGCCTTCACTCCTCTATAGCAGAGAAAGAGATGAACTGCTTATGCAGTCATGAGGGTAGAGGTAATCATATGTGGACATACGTGCCCAAATCACTGAAAATCCAGCTGGACCTTAATAGAAGTAGCTGCTATGCTGACAACTAAGGAAGTCCCAACTTCCTTAAGGAAAGAGTTGTGTTCGTGAACTATGGGGGCGATAGGACTGTCCTATCTCTCCTAAGGTTAACATGCTATAAGTTTACTTCCATTTAAAAATGTTGCTTCAGAAGGAGGGGTTGATGGAGCTCTTTTTTACTCCCTGGAAAATAATGCAGAAAGAGGGTGTACAGGTGGCAGTTCGAACAAACTCTATTCTATATTTTCCTATAAAATCTTAAGACTTCTTATGTATTAGTCATTCCCTCTTTGAGAAGGGAAAAAAGCCATGTCTGGTATTTAGGAGCCTCTCTCCAGTTTTACTTGGTGGTTAGTGTGTTCCTGAGCACAGGATCCCATTGGGTTCCCCAATGTGAAGAAACATCATGCGATCCCTGAGTTTCTGAGTAAGGATGCCAGTTTCTCTCCATCTCAGCTCTCTACCCACAGCAATTGAGCAAGGAATCTATGCTCTTTTTTCCCCCTGGAAGACCACTAACAGTCCTGAGAACTGCGGTTAATACTGTTATTTCCTTGAGGTGATATAGTTGTATCACCAAAAGCAAAAAATGTTTTGTTTATTCTTCCCCAAATTTATCTATATATATAAAAGCCTAAGCGACCATTACAAGTGGTCGACCAAATGACTGGGAGACCGGTCGCTATGACAACTCACTGACCACCAGGGGGCAGACGCTCAATGCAGGAGCTTCCCCCTGGTGGTCAGTGCGCTCCCACAGCCCACCTCCTGTGGCTGGCCAACCTCCCATGACCCCTTCCCCTCCACTCTCCCTCCTTCCCCCTCACCGGCCAGCCCCAATCGGCACTGTGAGAGACAGCCCTGATTGCCAGCCAGGCTGAGAGACCCCACCTGTGCGCAAATTTGTGCACTGGGCCTCTAGTTAGACTATAATATTTGTATTGAATTGATGCTTTAATACTATCAATACCATCATCGGTTTTGATTAAATATTATTAATAATGTTTAGTAATACAGATTCATAGAGTACATAGCTGAGGCAATCTCAGAATTTTCTCTCTATCCTTAGATTTATATTAAGTGCACTTTGAGGGACCAGCCTTGTAAGTTTCTTGGTTTAATAAGAATTTCCCTGAGGTCAGCCCAAAGGAGGGCCTGCATATGAATGGGGGCATCGGTTTTTTTTTCCAGCAGTTAGTTAAATCTAGTACAAGAAAATCTCAGTTTAGGAATGTGTTATATTCTATGAGTTAGGAAGTTAGTGGTTTGGAATTCTAAAAGAATTTTCCCCACAAAGCAGTGTTATAGGTGGAGGTAGGCTAACCCATTAAAAAATATTAGAAGTTCTTTGACATTCCCTACGCTGAGTCTCTTGGCAAAGATATCCTGAGAACTTTTTCCTAAGCCTTGGAATAAGCAAGAAGGGAGGTGGGTAGGAAGGAGGAGAGGCCCTTGAGGTTCCTTTGAGTGTAGAGAGGGAATAGCTAGAGTTGTGGCAGTGAAACTGATGAAAGTGAAGTAGGGTATATCAAATACCTATGGAAACCGTCTGCCCTCAAATGGGAATGTGTCTCGTAACACATGGTATTGGAGAGCACAGTGTTGATTCCTTGGGCAAATACCTATTATTACAGTGATGAGAAAGCAAACTAGTGATCCTGAAGGTGATGGCTTTGCCATAAGATATTAAAAATATTTGACACCGGAATGCTGTAGTGAAGCTAAAGGTTGCCTTCATCCAGAGGGGTCTTGTAGTTCTTCACTTGATTCTTCTACAATACTTTCAGCATATGAAAAGAGAAAAACACATAAATATGACAGTTATCCTGTGCTGGCTTCTCCCTTACTTGCCTATTTGGTACCAAATTCAATGAGATCTATATATTCCAAGATAATTTTTATATTGCAGTTCCTTCCAGTGAGGAGGAAGTAGGGCAAGACATTAAAATTATTTTCTTGTTTGCTTTTAGTTCACTTTACCTGTTAAGTTTAAAATGAAATCTCTAAAATGTATTACTAACCTGGGAGAAGTTATGAGAATGAGAAAAAAGAGTAATTCTTTGTTCACAATCAGCTAATTATGCTTCAGAGTTCTCTCACCCCCAGCAGCATTGCAGCCTTCTTCAGAAGGGAAGGATTTATTGGTCATTCTTATGAAATTCACTAGATTGCTTGATTTTTCCAATTTACATGGGAAAATCTGTGCTTCCCTCCCATGGAGTGATTCATCCACAGTGGCCCCCGTAGACTAGTTGTGTGATTAAACCAAAAGGTCCGTGGGCCTTTAATGCAAGCGGAATCCCTTTTTTCATAGCAGATTTATGCTGCAGAAATTGAACTATTAAAATATTAAGTATGCAGTTTTTCTTGTGAAAAGACATTTTATGTTGATATTGTTTCATTTTTTAATGTAGTAAGATACAACACCCAACACTGGTGTGTGAACAGACATTTTGAAGTGAATTCATTATCTTCTATTTTAGATTTATGTTGAAGTATTATTACAATTGAAAGGATTATAGTTACTTCCCTATGAGTTAAAACTCAACTGTAACAATTCATTGACTAAATATTATGATGGTAGTCAAATTTCAGTTGGAAGTGTTAATTATTCACCCCATAATGTACTCATAAAAAAGATTTACCAACAGTCTCCTAGGAGTAGAAAGCGTATTGTCTCCTGGCATATTTTACAAACATGCTTTCCCTGCACTCCCTGTACAAGGTTAATACACTTTCTCTTCTGTGACATTCAGAAGGGCTGTGATACTCACAAGACTGGACATGTCATTCATTATATGTTAAAAATTATGTATATTTTTATGGTCATTGGAGGCTTTATTTAATTGGCTTTATGTGTTAAAGAACATCTTGACTAAGCAATTACAAAGAAATCATGTTTCGTTGTGTATGTACAGTAAAATGCATTCATGCTATATTTGATTTAATGGTTATCTTCCTTACATTCTTCAAATAATTTAAAACTTAAGTAAAGAACTTTTTATGTTTTATTTGTATGTGGTTATTTGTGTTATTTGATAGTATTATTACTTGAAAAAAATTGTTTGGACGTCTAATCTAGTATTTTGGATGCTGCTTTGAATTTCTTATCCAGAGACAGGGACAGGTTCTCAAGGCGAGTGGTCTTGCAATAGTCACCCTGCAGTCAGGTCTAGGTACGTGATAGGGACAAAGCCAAATATTTCCAAATTCAATGTCAATTTAAAAATTCCCATTGTCTTTTGCTACCTTTTCCTTTTCTTGACTCCAGAATTTATTATTTTTTTTTTGTGAGGTTTCCTTATGTAGGTACTGCTTCCCAGTTATTCATTATGTCTTTCTGAAACTATCTTCTTTCATTTGTTAATTTCAGACAACAATTGTAATGATCTTTCTCAAGTTTTTTTTTTTAATATATTTTATTGATTTTTTTTTTTTTTTTTTTTTTAACAGAGAGGAAGGGGAGGGATAGATAGTTAGAAACATCGATCAGCTGCCTCCTGCACACTCCCCACTGGGGATGTGCCCGCAACCAAGGTACATGCTCTTGACCAGAATCGAACCTGGGACCCTTGAGTCCACAGACCTATGCTCTACCCCCTGAGCCAAACCGGTTAGGGCACCTTCTCAAGTTTCGTGTGCATTCTTGTCTCCTTTACTTTCTTCTGAGATTCCTAATGTTGGAAGTTATTTCTTCTTGATTCATTTTTTAAAAAGGTTCTCAGTTATGTTTTAAAATGAATATATTACCTGATTATAAATTTGGTTTTTCTTGTTTATTATTTATTTTTTATTTTACTCCACTCATCTGGTCCAATTTATTTTTCTTCCTATTGTTCTCCAACTTTTAAATATCTCTTTCCTTTTGATTACAACTCATATCCTGTGGTGTTTGAAATCCTCTGCTTTTCCATGTGGTCTACATATAGACCTTTGTTTTCTTCCCTTTTCTCTTATTAGCAATTATTCTTTTTTTTTCCTGTTTGTGTTTCTGTGTTTTTGGCATAGCGTAGCTGCATTCTTTTGGTTGGTCAATTAAATTTGTAATTTCCATATTGTTTGTGGAGGACTCTGTCAGTCTGCCTAATTTCTCCAGTTACAATGCATCCATCTTGGCTCTTTGGGTACCTACATGACATAAATGAGTTTCACTATTCTGAAATATAGAGTTCTGTTCCCATTATAGAGAATATGGAGATTTTTAGGTCATAGGGTATTTTTTTAAATTGCTTTTAGAGAGAGAAGAAAGAAGAGAAAGTGAAACATCAATTTGTTATTATGCATTCATTGGTTGATTCTTGTATGTGCCCTGACTGAGAATTGAACCTGCAACCTTGGCATATGTTGGCTGTAACCAATTGAGCTACCTGACCAGGACCCCTAGGCCATTGGGATATATATATTACTGATTTTAGAGAAAGAGAGGAAGGGGGAGAGAGGAGAGAGAGAGAGAGAGAGAGAGAGAGAGAGAGAGAGAGAGAGGAGAGAGAGAGAGAGAGAGAGAGAGAGAGAGAGAGAGAGAGAGAGAGAGAGAGAAAGAGAAAGAGAAAGAGAAAGAGAAAAAGAAAAAGAGAAACATCCCTGAGAGAGAACCAATAGTTGGCTGCCTCCCTCACGCCTCCTACTGGGGTTCGAGCCTGCTACTTGGGTATGTGCACTTACTGGGAATTGAACTGGTGACCTCTCAATGCATGGGATGACATTCAACCAACTGAGCCACCCCAGCCAGGCTAGGCCATTGGGTGTTGATGGGACCGCAGTGGTCGGCAAACTCATTAGTCAACAGAGCCAAATATCAACATTACAACGATTGAAATTTCTTTTGAGAGCCAAATTTTTTAAACTTAAACTATATAGGTAGGTACATTGTTATTAACTTAATTAGGGTACTCCTAAGGCTTAGGAAAAGCCACACTCAAGGGGCCAAAGAGCCGCATGTGGCTCGCGAGCCGCAGTTTGCCAACCACTGGACTAGAGCATCTCATAAGCACAGCTATGGTGATATGGCCTGGTTTAGTTTCTGTAAGACCAGAACATGAACAGATTTGGGTTGTCCCTGATGACATAGTTGCCCCATTGTCCCATTACTATTAGTTACTATGATGGCAGCCTTATGATCAGAGTTTGGGAATTCCTGTGGGGACCCATTGTCTCAAAGAGGTTCACAATTTGCTTAGGATATTTGTCATTGAGTTAGGGTTTCACCGAGTGAGGATTTTAGTTGTTAAATAAAGAAGTGGTAGAAATGAACAAATCAGTTAATAGAAGACAAAGAACAAAAGCCAATAAATCTTGTCAAGGATAATCCCTTAAAATCTGATATGTAGATTTATAAATCCTTTTACCACTTTGTACCAAGTATTCTTTATTCTGGTCTAAAATGAATTCCAGTATTTGACCTTGGAAGATTTTGTTTCATTTTGTTCCAACCCTTTTTAATGAAATGTAACCTTCCCATCTCTTCTCCGATTCTACTATATAACCTCTCCTATTTAGTATGGCGTGGTGAACATAGGCATTCATCTGGGGTTATTCTAAGAGAGAAGTTACAGAAAAGGTTTGTCACTTCTGATCTCCCATGCACTGCACAGAATTTAGCATTCCCTGAAAATAGAGCCCAAGGGATGGGGCCAGGGCCTCAATTTGCGTTGTCTCACAATGGTGGTACTTCAGTTAGAGCCAGGTTCATGCTCAGGACAAAGCCAAGTATTTTCAATTTCAATTTCAATAAGAGTGGCAGAAACATTAAACATGGCATGGAAAACTGGATACAATGATTATTACATGAAATCCCCTTCCGTAAAAATATTTTAATATATATAGAATATAATTTTAATATATACAAAATATACAAATATATATTGAATATATTAAAATTAGAAAGTCTGAGTCAAACATTTCCCCCAGAATAAATTCAGCCAAGCTTAACATACTGTGTTAATTTGATACAGGATATTTGTTTTCTAATAATGTAACTATTAATAATTAGGGAACAAAGAAAGCTAATGACTTCAGTATAAATGATCTCATTAAAGCTAGGAAGTACTAAGTACCTCACTGCAATGCAAATTTTTAAATCGTTTTTGTTTATTTAAATGATTAATTGGAAATTTGTTTATGTTTGGTTAGCTGTTTTAAAGTAGAAATAAATATCTGGCAAATAATAAAGTTTTTCATGAGATAAATTTATAAAAAAAAACAGTACTATATTGTTAATGCTCATAATGATTGGGAGAGAGAGGTGATTTTATGCAAATATTGAACCATTGTACACACACAAATATGCTCTTCAAACAAAGGGGTAAGAGTATCTCCTTACATAGAGTCAAGTTCTGAAAGTTTAAAGTGTGCTGTGTTATTCTAATGAACACTTAGCATATCAACATAGATCAATTTTCTTGGCAGCAGGAGTATATTTTAATCTATAATGTACTCACACACCAAAATAAAAATGTGTTTACATTAAAAGTTGTCTTCATACTTCAGTGAAGTTTACGATGATGTTAGTGAGGGCCTCACTATTCTAGAGCTTCCTGTGTATAACAGCAGTGAACATATCCACAATTTAGAGTGGTTTAGAATGTGCCTTCCAATAAAAAGAAAAAAAAAAAGGGCCTGAACTGCAGATGAGCAAGACAGTTTAACAAATGTTCCATAGTGTAGAAAGCGAGTGAGCCTCCATTAAAATCACACTTTGAAGATTAAAAAAAAATTAAGGTATTTTCATTCTTGGATACAATTTAAATTAAAGGCTACTTTCTCTGTCTTCATACTGTCAACTTTGTGGATAATATATAGTGGCTAGAAGGTGGGAATTAAAGAGATGCATTCAAATTTGAAATTATTCACTTACAATCTTTAAAAAAATTTGCTTTATTTATGGTAAATCAACATTTTAACTATGAAGAGCTTCAGTTGTAGATCTCTGATCTTCCCTCTGCATTACTGGCCACGCGTTTTATCTTGCTCAATTAGATAATGAAGAGATATTAACATATACAATTATTAGCTTCAAATGAAATTAGGGAATGTGCAAATTAATTGCAACGATATTGCATATTTAAAAGTCTCCAAAACTAATTTTTGCTTTAAATTTTGGTTCTTCCATGTTACCACATAGGTATCTTGTTTTTGTTGTGCAGTAGATGTTTTTTGGAAAGCTTTTAATGGATATGGTTCTTAGAATTTGCAGTTATTCACACAGATTTAGGATTGTGGAATTATCCTTTTATTTCAACCTGGCAGAAAAGTAGTTAATTGAGTGTTAAGACATTACACAAGTGACAGAAGAGGTCCAGATGACCATCACAGTGATGTTTAAAATGCTACATGTCTGAGTTTACAATCCAATTGGAGGTTGTGCATTGTGTTCTGTACCTTTCGTGGCTGGAAGGTAGGAGTTCAGTGTGTGTGTGGTCTGTTTTTGTGGACGTGATCTGCATTTAATCCGGGGAAATTAATTCCCTAAGCTGCTGGCAGGCAGCATGTACTTGTTAATTATTCAGGTGGATGACAAATGCAGAGCAGAGGTTCTCGCAAAGACAAAGTTTGTATGATGCATGTTTAGTAACTGATAGGCCTGACATTCCGTGGTGTCTTATTCAGTGCTAATCCTAATAAGCTGCCTGGTGAGATGAACGCCTCTCCTCCTATCCTCTGCAGAGAAAACAGAGATCTGAAAGAACTTCATTATGGCAATAAATCCTGGGCTTCATGGTATTCTTGGTGAAAAGGTACCCTGTCCAGATGAATAACAGCAGAAAGTCAGGATGCTGGTGAGCTAAAGCACACACAGCTTTACAGGAAGGCACAGCCATTGTCTCTGTTTGATGGGGAAGGTGATTCCAGCTTAATTTTATGGATCTAGAGTACATACAGTGGGGGCCTTTAGATTGAATTCGTGGCATACCATCTGCAGTGCTATGGTTTGTCCTCAGTGTCCAGTGGTAGGGAGACTCTCCCCTTTCCCCATCTAACCCAATGTGGTCAGGCGTAGCAAGCTGTCCATGCATCCCTATGTCAGGATGTTTTATTAGAAGGTAGATTTCTCATGGGAATCTTGGCATTATCTTTTTAAAACTTTGAGACTTTCTCTCACAGCCTATCTGTCCCCTTTCTGCAACTGCCAAGTGAACAATTCAGAGAGTTCATTAGGTCAGATAGAAAGTATTGCTTAGCCAACTCTTAGATCTTAGTTGTCATGACTGTACTTAACTCTTCCAGTTTACATTCCCTCTTGTTAAATATTCAGACTTGATCCATGTAAGCCAGTTCAGTTTCAAAAAACTCAAGCTAGCTTTTGGACACTAAAAAGAGGCAGTGTGGTTAGTGAGAACTGTGAACGAAGTTAGTATTAAACGTGAATCAGTAGCCCAGTCTTCTAGCTGAGGTCTCGTCACTAGTCAAAGTTGTGACCTTGTGTATGTGACTTGGCCTCTCTGGGCCTCATTTCCCTCAAATGGGAAATGATAGAGTTACACTACATACGTAATCTAAATTTCTTTGACTAAATTGATTCTCTTTCTTTTTTTGTCATTGTGAGCTCATATCCATGGTTTGGCAATCTTAAAATGAGTGGTTTATAAGATCAAGGATTCTTTCAGGTTCTGCAGGTGTGAAGACCGTTGGCAGTCTCCTTCCTTGGTGGTCACTCATGACCAGAAAAGCGTCCTCAGCAGCTCCTCTAAGTTTAGCTCTTCAGCTTGTTTATCTTGGTGTTTGAGTGTTTGATTTACTACTGAGTCATATTTTAAATGTCACTTTGATAGTCATCTGGAACTCTGCCGACACTTGTTTAATGTGCCGACAGTTATGTTAACTACTTTTCTGCCAGCTTGACATAAAAATGGTAATGCCTCTATGGAACCAAAGCCTTAAGAAATAAAATATTACCCACACCTGGAAGACACCCTCCTGTCCCTTTCTGGTTATTTCCCTTTCCACGCCAAGGGTAATTCTGTTTCCTGACAATATAGATTGCTTTTTGCCTGTCCTTGAGCTTCAGATAAACGGAATCATACAGTTTGTATTCTTTTGTTTTTTTCCTTCTTTTGCTCAACATTATGTTTGTAAGATTTAGCCATATGCTTATGTGTCATTATAGCTAGTTCATTCTCATTGCTGTACAGTGTTTCATTTTGAGAATGTACCACAGTTGATGCATTTTACTGTTGGTCAGCATTTGAACTATTGCTAATAGTATAGATATGAAAACCTTTGTACAGATCTTTGGGGTGCCATATGTCCTCCTTCCTGCTAGGTATATATCTAGAAGTGTAATTGCTCATACAGTATGCATTTGTTTATCTTTTGTAGAAGTGGTTATAACAAGCTGTCACTCATCAGCAATATATAAAAATTCCAGTGGCTCTTCCATATCTTTGCCAATACTTGTGTTCTGTCTTCAATTTTTAGCCATCTGGTAGATATGTATTGTATTGTGGTTTTAATTTGTAATTTCCTGATGACCAGTGAAGGTGAACACATTTTTAGATCTCACTGGTAAGTAAGTATCAAGTGTTTTGCCCAATTTTTTTCTGTTGGGTCATATATCTACCTACTTTTATTAAACTGTAGGAGTTCTTTATATATTTCAGATAATAGATCTCCCCCACTGAATCTTTTCTTTTTACACTTTTGTTTGTAGATGACAGAAATTCTTAACTTTGATGAGTGCAAAATTTATATATATATATATTTTCTTTATTAAGGTATTACATGTGTCCCTACCCCCCCATTACCCTCCATCCCCCCTCACCTCCTGGTGTCTGTGTCCATTGGTTAGGCTTATATGCATGCATACAGGTCCTTTGGTTGATCTCTCTCCCTTACCCCTCCACTCCCCTATATTCTCTCTGAGGATTGAAGGTCTGATCGATGCTTCTCTGTCTCTGGATCTGTTTTTGTTCATCAGTTTATGTTGTTCATTATATTCCACAAATGAATGAGATCATGTGATACTTACCTTTCTCTGACTGGCTTATTTCACTTAGTATAATTCTCTCCAGTTCCATCCATGCTGTGGCAAATGGTAAGAATTCCTTCTTTTTTACAGCAGCATAGTATTCCATTGTGTAGATGTACCACAGTTTTTTAATCCACTCATCTACAGATGGGCACTTAGGCTGTTTCCAGATCTTAGCTATGGTGAATTGTGCTGCTATGAACATAGAGGTGCATATATCCTTTGTGATTGGTGTTTCTAGTTTCTTGGGATATATTCCTAGAAGTGGGATCACTGGGCCAAATGGCAGTTCCATTTTTAGTTTTATGAGGAAACTCCATACTGTTCTCCACAGTGGCTGCACCAGTCTGCATTCCCACCAGCAGTGCATAAGGGTTCTTTTTCTCTGCATCCTTGCCAGCACTTGTCATTTGTTGATGTGTTGATGATAGCCATTGTGACAGGTGTGAGATGGTATCGCATTATCATTTTGATTTGCATTTCTCAGATGATTAGTGACTTTGAGAGTGTTTTCATATGTCTCTTGGCCTTCCTTATGTCCTCTTTTGAAAAGTATTTATTTAGGTCTGTTGCCCATTTTTTGATTGGGTTGTTTGTCTTCTTTTTGTTAAGTTGTATGAGTTCCCTATAAATGTTGGAGATTAAACCCTTATCAGTGATAACATTGGCAAATATGTTCTCCCATGTAGTGGGCTTTCTTATTGTTTTGTTGATGGTTTCCTTTGCTGTACAAAAGCTTTTTATTTTAATGTAGTCCCATTTGTTTATTTTCTCTTTAGTTTCCATTGCCCTAGGAGCTGTATTGGTGAAGATATTGCTTCGGCATATGTCTGGAATCTTGCTGCCTGTGGATTCCTCTAATATTTTTATGGCTTCTCATCTTATGTTTAAGTCCTTTATCCATTTAGTTTATTTTTACAAATATTTGTGTCCTAATTAAGAAGTCATTGCCTTCGTCAGCATTTTGAAAATGTTTACATGTATTTTCTTTTAAAAACCTTTAGATCTGCAATCCATCTAGAATTAGATTCTGTGTGTGGCAAGAGGTCAAGGTTGATATGGTTATCTAAACAATTTGGCACCATTTATGGAGATGACTGATTCAAAGATGATGATGATGATGGCAATGGTGACAATGGTGAATGCCAGATATTGACTTCCAATTTGTGGTAGTTCTGCTTAATTATTTATTTTAATACTAAAAAATGACATTTTTAAGAAACCAGGACTCAGACATGTCAGAGGTAGTAAATGGGCAAAAGGTGATTCTAGCCAATGTCTAATTTCAATTGTTATTTATAATTGATATATTGAGCGAATCTAAGATTATGTTACCAAAGACCAGGCCTACACAATCTAACTCAAAACTATTTAATTTGTTTTTTAAAAAAGCAAAATAATAAAATCAGCTTATCAGAATAGACTTTTTGTATGTTACCTATCTTGGTATACAGAGATTAAGACTCTCAAGTGAGACCGACTTAGAAAGAAAGTCAGGAAAGCCGTGTAAGCTTGCAGAGGGCTTTCCCATTTCCCACAAGGAAACTGGTGTCTCATTCTTTAAGTTGTCTGAGCCCAAAACCAACTGTGCAGTTTGTGTCCTGCCACTGCGGGCGACCAAACGTCAGCCCCTCTTCCAGGAGCCCAGCCCTGCACCCAGGAGGCAGTCTGTCCAGAGAAAGAACCTGGCGGACTTTTCTCGTTTACACAATGGCCCCTGTAGGCAAGGTCAGGTGCAGCCCAGTTGGGATCCTCAAATTCTACCTGGAACAGTGGAGGTTTTTCGAGGGAGGCCCTGGACCATCCACCTCCCCTGAATTTGCAGCACATGCTGCTGAGCAGGCAGCCAGGGCGCCTCTGCTGCTGCTTTCCACTGCTCTGCTGGGCTTGGGCAAGGGCTTCAGTACCAATAAGCAGCGTAATTCACCAAAGGTTTTAGGACCACAGTTCACTTGTTACTGAATGTGAGGACATAGACGCTTAACAATCTGATGAAAGCTGTGAACATTATATGGCCAGCTTTGCATATTTTTTCATACTTGCAAAATTCTACATGTATTTCATAAGCCCTGTGAACCCTAGGTTCAGAATCCTGGCTTTAAAATTCTAACTTACATAGAATACGGGAAAAATATAGTTTGAACATAAAGATGTGATACTGGGAATCCTAGAGTTTGAACATGCTTGTGTAAAAGAAATTCTCTTCCCTAAAAGAAATTACTTAAAATTAAATGAAAACTAAATAGTATTTATAATTAGTTCAATAAATATACTGTAAGAGGACAAAGCACAGACAAGAATGCATAAAGTTTGTATAAGGTATTCCAACCCAGTCAGGGGATAGTTGGCAGTCTATCGGAAGGAAAAGACAAAATGGGAAGAGCTGATATTTTGTAATTAAGTATATACCTATCTAAGTATCTAAAAATAACCAGTTACACACTTTTTAAAATCGCTAGCAGACTGAGAGTAGCCATGCCTCAATTTGGCTTATACTCTAAATTCTTATATTTGTGACCATTGGCATCCAAACTTGGGGTAAAAGAGAGAAATACTCTGCTAAAGAAATAGTTGGGTTTTTACAATCCAAATTTCCCCCTATTTTGTTGTCCTATATAGAAAGTTTTGGCTTGTGAGTAACTTATTCAATTACATATTTTAAAATATTTTGAGGCAAGTATATGTAACCCCACTAATCCCAGAACTGGCCGAAGTCACTTTTGTCCCTGTTGAAATGGCTAGGATGGTCAGTGCTCTTAGTGACTCTCTTTTTTCTGTGTTAAGAAAGCGGTAATTTTTTTTTTTTTATGAGTGACCTCCATCCAAATTCTTTCTGATTAGGTGATTTTAAACATTTTTAATAGAGGCTAATTATGAGAAGGTAATTTTTCTTATTTTGAATATTCACTTCAGCTTTCAACAACCAATTTCATTTCCCTGGCATTTAAGATACAAAGTTGCCATAGAGAGATTTTGCTCTGACCCATTAACAAACTGAACCACTCTTTTTGAACAATTTTGGTTATGAAAATTTAAAAAAATCCATTTTTATTGATTTCAGAGAGGAAGGTAGAGGGAGAGAAAGAGATAGAAACATCAGTGATGAGAGAGAATCATTGACTGGCAGCCTGGGCCTCTCTCCTGACTGGGGAGAGAACCAGGACCTCCTGGTTCACAGGTCAATGCTCAACCACTGAGCCACACTTGGCCAGGCTAGTTGTGACAATTGTATAACAATTTTACCTAGCAAAAATTAAGCTTTCTGATGGATGAAAATAATTGATTTCTACAGAATCACTTCTTAATGTATTTTATACATAGTAGCATTTATTTGCTTTATTCATAATAGAAAATTCTAAGACAATTGTAGTTATATTTATATTACAAGGGGCAAAACCAAAATTTTGGTAAATTATTAACTTTTTTATTATATGTCAATTAATAAACAAAATAATGCTATTAATGTGACTATTTCAATTAATTCATACTTGTGAAGTTCTTTATCTGGACGATATATCAGTTTGAATTAATGAACGTTCTGGAACATAAATTACTTTTAGTGCATATTGTTCCCTGATCTAAATTTTACAGTATAAGCAATTAGGTTCAGTTTTAATAGATGTGGGATTATCTTTAATTAACTACAACACCAGCTCAGTTCCAGCCTGTGGGTTTGTTGTATTTCTGTTGTTGATTATAAATAGGTGCTTCCAAAGTGCTGAAATGTATTTTTCATGTGAAGGTAAATGTTTACTGCAATATATTTTTTCACATTATTATATAATGCGAGGCTGAACTTCAAATGACCCTGAATTATCAATTATTCTGATTTACTGGATTCTTTATTACATTTGAAGGGTCATCAGGAAGGTAATAAATTGTAATGCAGTGTTCCCAGTTAGGGAGTATTCAGAATCATGTGACTAATTCTTCCTGAAATAGCTACACTTTAGGTCAATTTCACCGCACTTGCCATCACCACACATGTACATACACAGACCTGTAGGCACACACATGTACACACACATGCTCATGCTCCCATGAATACAGATCCTCATGCCTGTGTCTAATACTTGAGCATTTCAAATGCATACCAATTTAAGCCTTTCCTTTTTCAGTCTCTTCTCAGTTTATAAAATGTACTATAAAACAAACAAAACTAACTCATTACAAAAGAGAAGCTGCAAATCCATATCTTAAAACATTATATATATATAATTTAGAGGAAGAGAGGCACAAGTGTGTTATAAACAAAGACATGTTCAGAGGGCAACATATCAACAATAACTTAAAATAGTAAAACCTGAATACAAAAGTGTGGCCCAGGGGTTTGTTGATAGTAGATGCAGCAATTGAAAAGTTATTTTTAAAGGTCTTAAGAATTATATCTTTAAACCTGTGTCTACTGTTAGAAACTATAATTCAAACTAAACACCTCATTAGAGGAAGATGAATGATACACTGATCAGGTGTGAAAAGCGTTGCTGGTTGAGCCTGTTGGCCCTCTTAGTGGAAAAAAATGCCTAAAATTAGAGCCAGACTTAAATTATGGGATCTTGGCTAATACCATTCACTCCTATAGCTTACATTATTATGCTTAATGTGGCCAAATTTATGTCACTGTCCCAATTTTCTTTGCTGAGCCTCAGGTATACTCACCCCAATCCTTTTGTTCATGAATTCCAACAGTCCCCAATGACTCTCATCCCTGAACTGAACCCTTTAGATCCTGCTACAACCCATTTCCCCTCCCCTGTTCTCTATTTCAATATATGGCATCACCATTCACCCAGTTTTATAAACTACAAACTGAGCCATCATTCTTGCTTCCCCACCTCATTTTCTCTTACCTGTATTCAATCGGGTGCTACACTATGGTGACACTACCTCCTGAATATATGTCAAATCTGCACACAACTCCACTCCCACTGCCATAACCCATATCAGGCCACCGTTCTTCTGCCTGAGACAGCCTCTTATTTGTTCTCCCTTCCTGGAGTCTTGCCCATCCCCATCCCCAAATCATTCCCTATATGGTCATTTGCTCTTAGGACTTTATTGTGGACATGTTTATTAGGTTGCCTCCCATTTTGACAATATGAAAAGTCTAGGTAGGGATAGAACATAGTGTACAAGCAAGAGTTGATTCTGGAGTAGCAAATGAAGGAGAAAGGGTGAGGACTAGACAGTAGGAGAACTTGCCACACAGAATTATATTCAGGGGTGGGTAAGCCTTCTGGCTCATTAGAACACCTGGTTCAAATCATGGCTCTGCTGTTAGCCATGTGGCTGTGAGCAGCTTGCTTGGCCTTTGGAACCTTACCTTCTTCATCTCTAAGACAGAGATAAAAATAGAAACTAATTTATAGGGCTGAGTAGAGGACTAAGTGAATAATCGTGTAAAGCACCTGATATATAATAAGTACGCAATAAATGTTAGCTGCTGTTATTTTTTTTAGTACCATCTAGGAGGGAAAGATTCAGGAAACACCACGAGACGCCTGCCTAGCCACACAGGAAGGACGCAGCGAGCAGAGACGCTCCCGTTGCCAGCACTGCTAGGGATGGGAATGGACCCGAGGAGGGGGGGGGGGGGGGGGGGAGGAAGGCATGGACTATGTACGTGGGTGGCTTCTGAAGGTGGCGGTTGTGTACTTGACAGTGTTTCCTAAGGAAGGCTCTGATTCACAGCAAAACAGAAAACTTACCTCAATTATATGGATGTTTCTGCCCCCCTCCCGCTAGAAAATCTGATTTATCAAGGTAACTTCTTAGCTTCTCTGTGTGTGTGTTTGTGTGTGTGTAAACTATTTTTAAACAGCAAATGATTATTTTTCAGTTTAGCAGTCTCTGGGTATTTCTAAAGTGTTTTACTTCATTTAATTATTTGAAAATAAATGGGCATTTTCTTTTAAACAAGATGATAGTAGTATACACTTATAAGGAATTTAGGCTAAAAGAGACTCTAAGTACCAACACCTGGTGAGGAACATGCTCCATGTATGAAGCTTCAGGTAAGCTCTCGGGGGCTATGATGGGACTGCAGGCCCTGGATCAGCAGGCCTGCAACAATGCTCCAGTGACAAAGGGAGCACTTCCTGTTTCACGGTCCAAGGAGAAAACCAGAATTCATACAGCTACCAGGCCCAGAAGGTGAGCTTGTTTCCATGCCCATTGCCAGGGCTAATCCTGGGGCCTGGCCTTGGGTCGCAGCGCGCCTGACTCTCTGCTTTCCCAGGAGCCTTTGCTGTCCAGTCCCTGGGCACCACCTCTTCTGGCCCATGCCAGGGTCTCGCCTGAAGGCAGCGGTGCCATTGCCTGCAGACTCGCCGTCAGCCTCTGACACGGCGCTCTTCTGTCTGTTTTGCCAGCACCCGGTTTAGTTAAGGGGTGTTACAGAGTTGAATGTATTCTACATGTTTCGGTTTTCACAAGTTTTGTTGTCCTTGGGGCTAAAAAGGTGCTAAATACCATTTATAGTGAGGATCAGTTGTAGAGAAATAGCACCCTTGAAGATATTGCCAAAGAGCAATTGGCAAGATTTATTTGCGCTGTGAAATTTTAATTGCTTTAGCTTTCGACTTTAAAGTTTTATTTTGAGGTCAGCTCCCTCAGTCACGGACGAGCAGAGATTTGGCCGTGTTGAGAGTGTGTGGTGGTAACGAAGGGAGTTGGAGTAGCATCATCTAGAAATTAGCTCCCATACGTTTGGGCAGAAGCCAAGCATGGTTTTTCCCAGAGACGCTTCTGCGTTTGGAGGGAAGCAGGAGTGCGAATGGTTGTCATGTTTGGACTTGCTGTGATGGAGACCACGCCTTTGGAGCTTCATGAGGGATGAGTAGCAGCAAGATCAGCATTGGGCATGCAGCTCCTGCGGGGCAGAGAGAAAGAAGGGGTTCACTTAGAGGAAAAGGAGAAAAACTCTCAAAATTTGCATATGCTGCGGAGAAGAGCTCCTGTTTACCCCTAAACCCTTATGGACTCTGTCTTCAAAATAAGAAACACACACACAACAAGGGAGAACTACACAACTGTATAAAAAAATCCACATGGGTGTCCGCCTACATCTCAGACTCACTATAGTGCCGAACGTTGCATCCCAGGGTGCGGTGCGTTCATTTCTGTAAGTATCGGAAGGACCTTGTTCTAGCACTTTCACTTACGACAAGGTCCTTGAAGCATCACATCGAGTTGAGCATTACAGTATGGCTTTAGTATCATTCCAAAAATTTATTGAACTGTTGTGATTTTTATAAGTCCTGTGCTTGTTTTCCTTTTATGTTTCCCCTACTTCTGAGGACAATTCCATTTTCATTCATACGGGTAGAGGTCCATAAGTTACTGCATTTGGTGATTAATCTTATTTGAGACTCCTCTTCATCCACACTGTCCTGAGTCAGAGAAATTTTATGTGCTGTGAACATGTTAGAAAGAAACTACAGATTTCTTCCATGGCTCTTTTTTATTTTTAAAAGCTGCTGAGTATTTGAGTGCAAACATCTTACATTTCGAGAAAATATGAAATAAAAATACATTAGCCAGAGGCCAAAATGGAACTCTAGTGGCTTGTGAGCCTCTACTGAGATGGTTATGGATGCCAGTTGGCCAGACTCAGGGACATTTAGATTTTGTTTCTGAGAGGAAGCAGTACATGGCCATAAGCCACATTAAGTTCATTAGGTGCAATTACTACATGACACAGTTAATATGGTGACAGAAATGAACTCTTCAGTGACTCAATTCTAGTGGCAAATTTTAACCAATTTACCAGACAATTGAGTATGTTCTGCACTTGGGATGGATTTTAAAAAGAATAGTGCCCATTTTTTTTGTTTGGCTTATTTGACTTTGCAGACAGTTCATTTTATAAAGATGAGGCATGTCAGCATGGATAATGGGTTCGTCTGTTGCTGGTGCTTAAGGGAAGTTTTGCTAAGCAAACAAGGAATGCTTCTAGAAGATGCTTTACAATGTGGGAAAAGATCTAATGCACTTGAAGGAAAATGTGTGTGTGTGTGTGTGTGTGTGTGTGTGTGTGTGTAAGAGAGAGAGGGGGGGGGGCAGGCCTAGGCTGAAAAATCTTTTATATCTTTGTATATTCCAAGCCCTAAATCTGTATGTTTGGTTAAGAAATATAAAGGTTTAAAATTAACTAATCATGACATCATACAAATGGGATTAGTCGTATTTGTTAAATGCTGAGATAACAATCTGTGGTGTATCTGTCTATGTTGCAAATAATCACATGACTTGGGGACCTTGCAATCTGGCACTTAGTTTTTTCCAAGGAGCATTAAATTTTATCACATATAGAGAATCTGAAGTATGACTCCCTTACTCCATTTTAAATATGAGAAAACTGAGTAAGAACAATAGTAAGAAATAGAGCAAGGAACTACCACTATGGTGGTTATTCCCATAATCTGGTTTTTTTGTTGTCTAAATTTATGACTTGAAAACAACATGTTCAGTTCTAGATTCACCTCCATGTTCTGAACTGTATATCCAGCTGCTTACTGTTATCATTTCAACCTGGTTTTAACTAAATCTTTCAGTTAGATTACATGGACTGCTGAGGCACAGGACAACTATTCCTTGTGACAATGACTCAGGCAATAGTAAACAAATATGCAGATAAATTGTAGGACCAGGCAATGGTGTTAGCTAGTCCTGAGTTAGTTCTAATTATAGCTATTGATGCTATCTATGTTAATAATACAGGCATACACATTGAACATATAGTGTTCTCTAGGAAAAAAAATGATCGAGACTATACTCCTAAAACAACAAAAACGAAATCTTACTTAAAACATAACCTGGTAATGGCATGGTCAGACTTAAGAGTCTTAGTTTGCATAGCTAGCGTCTTTCCAGATCATGCCCATTGGGGATGGAGATAAATGTCTGTTGCTTCTTTCTGGAAACTTGGATATTAAAGATATATTGGCTCTCTTGACTGTGATTTTGGATTAGTTACATGAAATAAAGTCAACCAAAGGTGGATGCAAGCTTTGAGTGCAGCACTTTCTAGAGATAGGAAGGCCAAGATCAAATGACCTCTTTACATCCTTGCATGCTTCAAGTCCCAAATTCTTGTTAAAGGTATTTCTTTATACTGATAATGCAAACACATTTATGCAAAACGGACTTTTCTTCCACTTTGTAAAATTTTGGAAATTGTTTTGTAAGAAATACTAGTCCCAATTTCTAAAGATAATGAACATTATTTTGAGGAGAGTATATAATTTTGGGGGCGTAAGTATATCCTTACCTTCTGTTTATGAATTGGCTACAGAGATTGTCCCAAGGATAATAGCAATTCAAAAGAAATGTTTGTTTCTACATAGCTCACTGCCACAGGCCAACTTGTTGGCTCAGATCCAACTTTGGGGTTCAGTGTGAGTTCATCCCAGGTTTGTGAGTCGGGATGATCCTAATTGGATTAGAGTGTAAATTTCAGGATTACCATGTATCAGATGTTTTGTGAATCAATATAAATAGATAAGCCCTGGCCAGTGTAGCTCAGTTGGTTGGAGCCTTGTCCTGTGCACAGAATGGCCTCAGATTTCATTCCTGATCAGGGGACATACCCAGGTTGTGGGCTCCATTCTCAGTTGGGGTGTGAATGGAGGCAACTGATTGATGTTTCTCTTTCAAATGGCTATTTCTCTCTATCTCTCTCTCTCCCGCTTCCTTCCTCTCTCTCTCTCTTAAAAAAAAAAAAATCAGTTAAAAAGTAGAAACATATCCTTGGTGGAAGATCAAAATAAATAAATAAATAAATAAATAAATAAATAAATAAATAAATAGGGAAAGAAATAATTTGTGTAAATAGTTAAATACTTTGAGTGATTGGGGATATGACTGTGCTTCAGACTGCCTTAATAAGGAGTCTTCTCTTAAATGAGAAAAGCTATTGCTCTAAGCATAAGGTAATGATGATAATCTGTAATTTTTTAAAAATAATTTTATTTCCAGGAAATAATTTGAAAAGGCAGATGTTAATTAGCTACCTACCTCAGGACTGATACACAGGAAATCTAAACAACCTGTTTCAGTTCACACAACAAAATATTATAAAACCAAGAATACCATATTATTGCCTAATATTTCAGTTCTGAATGCTTCTAAACCAGTGGACTCTTTCTCCCTTAACGCTATATATAATTGAATATCCACTGGAAAATAAGAGTGAGTGTGTGTGTGTGTGTGTGTGTGTGTGCATGTGTGCGGGCATGCACACCTGCATACATGCACAAGCACATACTTGTGCGTTCTTAGTTACTTGCCTTCAGGAGTGGGCTGGGACCCTTGGAGATGGCTTCTGTCTGAGTGGCACTGGCCATTGTGCGGTCACCCACCTCAGGACAGAGTGAGGGCTGCTGGCGCTGCTCCCTGTGTACCAGATGGAGCTGGGGTTCAACCAGACCTCCTCACGAGCGGGACGCTTTACCAGGCTTCCCTCTGGCTTCTTTCTCACTATCACAGGCTGGACAATCCAAAGATCCGCTTAGAGACCTGGCTGTGGCTTCATGCATTATGAAAAAACATATTTTCCACTAACTAGTGGAAGTTTAAAAGGACGTGTTTACAGATTAGCTAGTTGGCTTCCCATTTTATTTCCCAGTTTTCTTACATGGACACTTCTTGAGATTTAACATTCTTTGCCAGCAATAGGCGTGGCACTGGTATTGTGTTAAGTAGTCAGCAGCAGGGGCAGTGGTGAAAACATAGATGTGTGCTCAATGTGCTTTTAATTCTTAGGAGAAATAGAATAAATTCAAGATTCAGTTGCTTTGTAAACTCCTATTTTCAGGGCTTCTATGCACGGAAAAATGCCTGTCCTCCTTCTAGGCCTAGAGAAGGGAGGTAAGCCATCCCTCCGTTCCCTGGTCTCTAATTGAACTCCCAGTGCAATTGGTTTTATGTTGCTGAAAGTCTCGTAAGACGATTTTGTTCTATGGGCGGAAAAAAAAAGAGTAATTTTGACAAATCCATGTCTGCTAATAGCTATTAGTTGTGTGTTTATCATGCTAATATGTTTTAAAAACAAAATAAACATTTTGGGCAAAACATTATAACTGCATCATATTCAAACCAACTATTGAATTATAAAATGTAGCCCGTGAGTTTTCTCTTAAGAAAGTACATTTAAGAATCTGCTATGACAAATCAATATGAAAATGTGTACAATATTACAAGGACAAATAGAATGTTGATTTTGACTGGTTTGTTTATATTGAAACTATATTATTTTATGTGAAGTATGTGTAATAGAGCATTAGATTTGAAAACTCTGTGTTGAATATCATTTCTGACAGCCTTTTTTAGGGTCACTAAAATTCCAATAATTCAGTCTAGAATTGAAGTCGATTGCAGAGAAAAATTTAATATAGTCTGCTTGCCTGCCAGCTTCAACACAGTTTCAGAGCATTGAAATGGTTTGACACATTGAAATATAAAGTGCATTTGTCATATCTATTGGTGGAGTATTTTATGTGATCGCATCTAACAAAGATCAAGTTAGAGTAAAACTTATACTGTTTTTATGTGTTTGTGAAGAGGATTTTGTTTTATCTTGTCTTGTTTTCTTTCTTTTTATGGTCCTGATTTGATTTATGACAGTCCCATAAACTATTCCTAGTAATAATAAAGAAGCACATTCTCTGAGCCAATTTTGAAATGCAGTGGAACATCCCTAAATTACCACAATCATTGGCTGTTTCAAAGACCCATATGAAGCCAGTGCTATGTGTGAGGTTAACATGTTGTTTCAAATTCTGACTCCAGCAAATACAAATTGTGTAATTAGAAGAAAACTTTTAAACATTGTGCCTCAGTATTCTCATCTGTAAAATGGGGCTATACTAATAAGTTTGTAGGGTTTTTTGTTTTGATGAAGATTTAAGATGTTATGTGTATAACCCTGACTCAATGCCTAACACTTAGCAGTTATTCTCTGAAAATCTTTATTCTTATGGCTTCTGGGAATTACATTCATAGAATGAAATCTGCAGAATATCCAAGTATTAGAATACCAGGAAATATTGAAATGAGACTGTGGTATAGTATCTCTCTCTCTCTCTCTCTCTCTCTCTCTCTCTCTCTCTCTCTCTCTCTCTCTCTCGGTAAAATTCTGTACTAGATATTGCAAAAGTAATGTACTTTTCCTGGTACATATTCAGTGCTGCATATTTATATGTTTACGTGATTTTGGGCTTCTGATAGTGAAGGCTGTAATGATATTTGGTTCTGTTTTGGGATATCTTATTGAGCACAGATTAAACTGGGATGGACCTCACCATTGTGTAGCAGTGCTGTTTATGAGAGTATACAAGTCTCTCTTCATTTTTACATTTTTACAGTCATGTACACATAACCTGTGGTCTATAATTCAGATGTCCATTTTAATAGTTATAAATACAAGTAGACCAACCACTTGAACAACAGTTCTTTATGAGAAGACTATTTCTGTGCCCTAGCTAGGAGGTCCAGTAATAGTATTTCACTGATGGTTAGAATATATTATGTTGAGTGAGAAATTCTGTTTAGCAGAAGTCATTTCAAGACCCTAATCACTTACTAGCCAATTTATTTAACAAACATCATCTGTTACATACGTATACATAGATACATATAATAATCAAGATTACACATGTGTATATATGTGCATTTATTTGAATACTTGAAAATATTACATAGTTAGTCTCCAGATTTTTATGTATAACTGATGTTTCATGATCTATATAATGTAAAATTATATGTAAGTGTTGTAAATTGAGTATGCGATTAGTAACCAAGATTAACATTTTCCAAAGTGTGTTCTACTGAATTCAGCATCCACAGTGTTAATAAGAATTGTTTGAAATGTTTCCAGGTTGAAGTAAGTTTGTAAAACATTGGCTTAAACAATTTTTACAGTAAGATTTCTTAAAGCTCATTGCTAGATTACATAGTAATAAAACATCAGAGGATTGTGATATAGTGTTTCCCTAAACTTTTTCAACACAAAAGCCTTTTTAAAATTTTTTTTAGGGTATCTTGCAGCATTAGTAATCATTAGAACATACTTTGGGAAATTCAAGTTTAATTGAATGTGCCACATACATTTTGTTATCAGTAGGTCTAATCAGGAGATGGGAGCCATATTAGCTATTTGAATAGAGATAATGTAATATTAAAAAAATTGTCAACTAGGTACAATGTTAATGTAATCAAAAGGGTAAAATGAGAACATTGACATATCACATAGATAGTAATTGCAGGAAGCAAGTACTACCTCCAGGACTCAGGGGACAGACAGGTGAAGAGGTTGGACTTACTAAGACTTGAGCGTAGAGAAGAGACCCCAGGAAGCTGAAACTCAGACCCCTGCAGACAGGACATAGCCAGCTGGGGCTGGTGTCTCTGAAGATTTTGCTTTATCTTGTGATGAGACTGATTCTGCAGGTGTGAGAGAAACAGCACACTGTGTCCAGGTACTGCCCCTGGGAGGAACTGCCATGGCTGGGGTAAAGAAATACTGCTGAGGTGATGCTGATAGAACCAGGCTGGAAGCCCGCAGAGAGCAGTCCCTCGTTCCCCTCTCAGCCTGGCAGCCTCCCCTCAGTGCCCACCATGCAGAGCCTAACACAGAGCGGCCGGCCAGGCAGAGATGTGGTTTGCAGAGTCCCAGTCCCAGAGCCCCAGGGAAGGACATAAAAGGATGGTTTGAAGCTGATAACAATGGCTTAATTGGCACAATTGCTCTATAAGAATCCATGCTCTTATGAGGAAATAAGTTAGAAGTATTTTCAAAATGGTCCTTTTATCATTATAGATTAAATTTGCTATTGTAATTCACAAAGCAAACCCTATCACTTTATCATTTATATCCCCAGAAGCAATATTCCAGGATTACATTAATATTCCATTATTAATGTACAGGTTTCCCAAAATAAAAAGGAATGGTTAGGTTGAATTTACTTTGAATCATGAAAAAAATACATTGTTGAAGGCCTGCATAGTTCTTAACTTTTTAATGCTATTCAGCACATTTCTTTTATTGCTTCTTGGGATTCATATGTAGAGAGGCATGAAATCATGTGCACACGGATTCAAGCAGAAAGATGCCGTGCTGCTGAGAATCTGCGAGGCATCTATATGGTGGTAAGGCTACTTGTGTCGTAGGGTACGTGGGTATTTGGCAAAGTTTGTGGGTGATTGAGAGGGTACTTTTTATGAGAGGCATCAGTCATGATTGAGAATTTAATTACGCAAATGCCATCAGTAGGTGAGAACCCCCTCTTCTGATCCTTCTGTTTACTTAATGCCCAGCAACAGGAATGTTTTACTGGCATGTGTTGGGTTTTCCTTATATTTGGTGTTCATGTTAAATTCTACTTATTGACAAAATCCAGGTAGACATTTCTTGACTATTTACTGGGCTATTCTGGGGACTGTGTGTGTCCTGTAAGCTGTGCAGTCTTAGCTAGAGACATTGAGTCAAGGAAGCCCATAAGAAATTAATGCCATTTGGAAATCATCCATAGGAGTTACTGGAATATGAACATAACTTTGAAAGCAAATTGTTGCTGTTTTTATGTAAGATGTCATGCCTCTATCTTGGTCATATTACATGCAGTCAGATATTTGCTTTGATTAAAACTTTGGTTTCTCTGAGCACTGGCTGTAATTAAGACATGCATGAAAAATGTTATGAAGGTGACCTGCACTGCCTGATGACTTAGTCTAACTCACTGTTATGGAGAAATGTCCATGTCCTGATGTCTATTTCATAGACTTGAAAAGGTCTTTTTTGGTAAAGGGACTTCAGCTTTTTAGCAGGCTCCAAGGTTCACATCGTGTACTTCCATGATCCTGTTTCAGTACCTACTTTTTGCAACATACACATGGGAATCTCACCCAAATTGTCTTTTCCTTTGAAGAAAAAGAAAAGGCCATGTTGAAAAGGCTGTGTAGGCTGTCTGAGTGCCTCTAAGTGGCTTTTGGAGGAAACCATTCAACATGCCACTCCGCTCAGCAAGACAGGTTTTCAGTCGCGTCACCTGGGGCTGCGTCCCATTATTTCACTGCTCTATCTCCACACATAGTGAGCTGATAATTTAGACCTTAAACAGTGTACATGCTATGTTTTTGCTGCCCTTGTTCTATCTTACAGGAGCTAGCCCCGGAATTGTGTGTAGTGATTTGCATAATTTCTCAAAATTCCAATAGGAGCATGTGTTGTGGTTCAAAATGGAATAAAACATAATTGCTGAAATAAACAAAAATACATCCACATATACACACATACATACATATATAGATACATCATATATACATATATAACTATGGATATAAGTAACTTCCCCAACCTGATTTCATTGATGGACTGTTTATGAATGTCTCCCTTTAAAATAACTTACATTGCTAAGATAAATGTTATATTAGGACAATGCTAGCTGCTTTAACAAACCTAAACTTTCTTTTTCCAGAATATTCCAGCATTCATATTACTGGTACCAGGAAAGGAAGTTGCTTCTCCTCATCATTTTAGAAACCTAAAATGACAAAAGCTATGCCAGGCTTCTAGAATCAATGTGGGTATTGATTCTGTCCCAGTTAGCTAGAAGCAGAGAAGAGCAAGTGGCATCACCTGGGGAAGCTTATAATGGGCCAACCCTGGAAGTTCCTACACAGTCACTTCTACTCGTACTTGGTTGGTCGGAACTCAGTCACATGACCACATTCAATAGCAAGGGAATCTGGAACCTGTAGTCCAATTGTGTACTCAGGAAGAGCAGACATTATTGTGGAGTACTACCTCTGTCCGGAGTGTTTAGGAAGTGTTAATTGGTCACTCCTTTATAATATAAAATGACATATAAAATAATGATATACATTAGTATCTCAGCATTATCATTATACTAGAGGCCTGGTGCACAAAAATCGTGCAGTTGGGGCGGGGGGGGGGGGTGTCCCTCAGCCCGGGCCTGTACCCTCTCATACTCTGGCACCCCTCGGGGGATGTCCACCTGCTGGCTTAGGCCTGCACACTGGGTGATCGGGCCTAAGCTGGCAGTCAGACATCCCTCTGGCAGCCCAGGAGCCCTTGGGGGATGTCCACTTGCCAGCGGGGAGCAGGCCTAAGCTGCAGTCGGATATCCTTAGCGCTGCTGAGGAGGCGGGAGAGGCTCCTGCCACCACCGCTGTGCTGGCAGCCATCAACCTGGCTTGTGGCTGAGCAGAGCTCCCCCTGTAGGAGCACACTGACCACCAGGTGGCAGCTCCTGCATTGAGCGCTGCCCCCTGGTGGTCAGTGTATGTCATAGTGACCAGTCATTCCCAATCTTTCTGCTGTTAGGGTCAATTTGCATATCACCCTTTTATTAGATAGGACTAGAGGCCTGGTGCACAAAAATTTGTGCACTGGGGGGGGAGGGGGTCTCACAGCCCAGCCTGTGCCCTATCGCAATCTGGGACCCCTCGGGAGATAACAACCTGCTGGCTTATGCCTGTTTCCGGGTGGCAGAGGGCAGGCCCAATCCCTAGGTGCAGCCCCTGGTCGGGCTCAGAGCAGGGTCGATTGGGGAGTTGGGGCGCCGCCCCCTGTCATGCACAGAGCAGGGCAGATCAGGAGGTTGTGATGCCACCCTCAGACACGCTCAGGGTAGGGCCGATTGGGGGGTTGGGACACCGCCCCCTGTCACACTCAAGGCAGGGTCGATGGGGAGGTTGCGCCCCCCCCCCCCCCCCCCGTCACGCACAGAGCAGGGCGGATCAGGGGGTTGGGGCACTGCCCCCTGTCACTCACAGAGCAAGGCCATCAGGGGGGTTGTGGCTCCGTACCCTGTCACGTACAGAGCAGGGCCCATCAGGGGGTTGGGAAGCTCCCCCCTGTCACTCACAGAGTAGGGCCGATAGGGGAGTTGGGGCACTGCCCCCTGTCACACACAGAGCAGGGCTGATCAGGAGGTTGGGGCGCCGCACCCTGTCACACACAGAGCTGCAGGGCGATCAGGGGGTTGGGGAGCTCCCCTCATCAGGCACAGAGCAGGGCTGATCGGGGGTTGGGGCGCCTTCCCCTGTCACGAACAGAGCAGGGCGGAGAAGGAGGTTGTGGCCCCACCCCCTGTCACACACAGAGTCTCAGGGCGATCAGGAGGTTTGGGCGCTGCCCCCTGTCACAGTGATCCCGGTGCCGGGAGGCCTTGCGGCTCTGCTGATCCCGGTGCTGGGAGGCATATTACCCTTTTACTATATAGGATAGAGACCTGGTGCACGGGTGGGGGTCGGCTGGTTTGACCTGAAGGGTGTCCTGGATCAGGGTGGGGGTCCCGCTTGGGTGCCTGGCCAGTCTGGGTGAGGGGCTGAGGGCTGTTTTCAGGCTGGCGGGTGACTGAAGCTCCCAACCTCTCCTTTTTTTCTTTTTTCTTTTTTTATTCTGGGCCAGCTTTAGCTCTGAGGCTTGGCTCCAGCTCTGAGTCCTCGACTGCTAAAAGCAGTTATCTGGTTTGTTTGGGTTCTATAATCGAAACACTGTTTCAACTCCAGCTCTGAGATCCTGGCTGGATGAAAGCAGGTTTCTGGGGTTTTGTTTAGCTTCTATAGTTGTAACAATGTTTCAAACTGCAAGCTCAGAGTCCAGCAGCGGCAGACAGGGAACATTGGCTTCCTCCGTCACTGAAGCAAGCAAGCCTCATGTTCGCTTCAAGCTGCCTGGCTGCGGGCCACCATCTTGGCTGTCAGTTAATTTGCATATCTCCCTGATTAGCCAATGGGAAGGGTGCTGGGGTCCGGCCCCAGGAGGTCCAGGGGTCCCCAAAGGTGTAGACGAAGTCAGCGAAGAAGGAAGGACACGGAGACAGTGTTCAGTTGATCAGCAGCCTAGCCAGGATCTCCAGCCAAGTTCTGGTCTGGATCTCCAGAGAAGTTCTGGTTAGGATCTCCAGCCAAGTTCTGTATCCATGTTGTCTTGCTAGGTTCTCCAGGTTCTCCAGCCAGGTTCTGTAGCCAAGTTCCCTCGCTAGGTTCTCCAGCCAGGTTCTGTCCAGGTTCTAGTCAGGTTCTCTTGCCAATTTCTGTAGTCAGGTTCAGTCCAGGATCTTTTGCCATGTTCTCTCCAGCGAAGTTCTTCTGTCTGTAGGTTCTGTCTTCTTAGTTCTGTGTTCTAAGCTCTGTATTCTAAGTTCTGTGTCTTGCTGTCTTGTTACATCTGTATTTATACCAGTTGATTCAATCCTATCAATCTCTATTCCAAAGGTTAGGGCGTTTCTTATCTCCATTCCAGGGAGTAAAGATTATGTAGCTTAAGTATGATTGTTCATAGTTAAAGTGATTAATTACCCGCCTGGCACTTAGTTAAGAGGTTTTATTCCCTCCCTAACTTCAGGGGAAAATCCTTACCTGGGGAAACAACCTTTCTCAGAGAGGAGACCTTGGTTAAAACACATAGTGCCAAGAAGGTGAGCAAACATTTTAAGGACAGTATGCCATATATGCCAGGTCCTTTGAAACAGCAAGGATGGACTGGCTCCCAGCAGAAGGGTAGCAGAGGTACGGCTAATTACCATGTTTCTCTTTTATTAGATAGGATAGAGGCTTGGTGCATGGGTGGGGGCTGGCTGGTTTGCCCTGAAGGGTGTCCTGGATCAGGGTGGGGGTTCTGCTGGGTGCCTGACCAGCCTGGATGAGGTAGCTTATGGCTATTTGCAGGCTGGTCAAGCCCCCCAGAGGCAACCCTCACCCCATGGGGGTATGGCCAGCCTGGGTGAGGGGCTGAGGGCTGTTTTTGGGCTGCCCACACCCCCTTCAGGGTGGGGTTCCCTACTAGGGTGACTGGCCAGCCTGGGTGAGGGGCTGAGGGTTGTTTTCAGGCTGGCCATGCCCCCTGGCGACCCAAACTCCCAGCCTTTCCTTTTTTTCTTTTTTTTCTGGGATTTATTTATCTTCTATAATTGAAACTTTGTATCCATAAGAGGAGCCGAGGGCCAGCCAGGGAAGGCGGGAAGCTTGGCTTCCTCCATCACTGGGGACAACCCAAGCCTCCTGCTCGCTCCAGCTCCATGGCCGCCGCCATCTTAGTTGGGTTAATTTTCATACTCACTCCTGATTGGCTTGTGGGCATGGCTTGTGGGCGTGACTTGAGTAAAGCCGAGGGACGGTTAATTTGCAGGTTTCTCTTTTATTATATAGGATTGCTGTATGGAGATAAAGTAAGTTCAAGGCCAGAGGGGATTTTGACTAGTTTATGAGTCACAGTAAAAAAAATGTTTGAGAGTTATTGCTATACATCTAGAGTTACTAGAAAGCATTCCTGAGGACTGTACCTCTACTAAAGGGGGGTCACTTGTTATTTCTAAAAGTATCTACTATCATGACATAAAATAGCCTTACTGTGGAAGGTTTCCATTAACTGGGATGTTTGAGTTGTCTGTGTAAGGCAGGGCATCTGGGGTTAATGGTGTTTCTTTGAGCTACTATGCTATGATAGTAGAGATTTGATTGTATTACAGAGTAGCCAAATTAGTAGCTTGCAAAAATCAAGAGCTTTTTGAAGACTGCTCAGTCCTTAGAAGATAATATGGAAATCTGCCAATAAAAGGTCATAGATTTTTGAGAGAAAACAAAATCCTACTGAAATTGGAACTTTCTTATTTAATATAAATTCACATATTTTATTTAATAAGCTTACAGTTAATCCCTTCATTGATATTAAATACCTGAAAATAATTTGTCATAATCAATATATGATACCAGTAGTGAGTGAAAGCAACCAATTAATTTTTTAGTTTCATAATCTTCCTTCACATTTTTGTATGCCAGCTGACTAATTTTTCCCCTTTCACTTCCATATCAACCAAAGCAGAAATAGCTTAAATTTATTCACTTAATATTTCTAGAGTTTAGTCAAGGTTGAGGAGTAGATAAGAGTTATGTTTATTTACAGGTGATAACTCTGTCATTACTTCTTTGAGGGCAAAGTTGTTATCAGAGAATTAAACCTCAAATTTGGAGGTATAAATTAGAGTCCAATTTCCCATTTTCATGTAGGGAGTCATGTTGAATGACTGCCATTTAATTTACTTTTGTTTCTTTTCCTCTCCCAGTTCAAATACTATAAATTACATTTTATTTTCACATATTCAAAAAATACTTGAATATTATTATATAACTAGAGGCCTGGTGCATGAAATTTGTGCATGTGGGTGTGGGGTCCCTCAGCCCAGCCTGTACCCTCTCCAATACGGGACCCCTTGGTGGTTGTCCGACTGCCAGTTTAGGCCTGATCCCCGGGATCAGGCCTAAACCGGCAGTTGGACATCCCTTTCTCAATCTGGGACCACTAGCTCCTAACTGCTCCCCTGCCTACCAGCCTGATCGCCCCTAACTGCCTCTGCCTGCTGGCCTGATTGCCCCCTAACTGCCCTTCCCTGCTGGCCTGATCAACCTTAACCACCTCTGCCTCAGCCCCCACCACTGTGGCTTTGTCTGGAAGGAAGTCCAGAAGAGGTCCGGTCTAATTGGCATATTACCCTTTTATTAGTATAGATAATATGGTATTATCAATATGAATGTGCAGTATTGATACCCCTAATGGCAAGCTGGAACTCTCATTGCAGGTTCTTGTTCTATGAAGTTTGAAGAATAAATAATCAGACTAAAAGATTTTAAGCAAAAGCGTAGAAGTTTATTGCAGTAGTCTATAAACTCCCCCTGGAGAGGGGTTCCCAGAAGGGAATAACCCGCTCTGTGAGTCTCTTTGTCTCAGGGTGTGTAAATGCTGGCAGCTTCTTTGTCTGTGCATGCTACTGTCTGATTGGACCCTTCCTCATTTCATATCTCTGTGTTTTTTCTAGTTGGCCAGTTTCCCCCTTTTCCCTGCATGGTATCAATTTCAAAGTTTCAAAACTCCCCTGGTGCGCCCCCCTCCACATTCTTCTTTTCCTTATCTTGTGACATTCTTCTGTCCTCTGTGTATGTAGGGTAAACAATCTGGAGGCTTGGGACTGTCTCCACCCTCATGTATGCATTCCTCTCCCATGGACTCCTCCCTAACTGCCTTTCCCTGCCCCTAAGTCCTTTCAGTATTATCAACAAGTGTCTTTAGATTTGAGAATTGGAATTGGCAAAATGTACTTAAAAGACAAAAGGGAACATTTTTAAGTAATTTAAAAGAAATAAACTTATTATAAATTTTAGAATGTTTATAGCTAGTCTCCAATTCCCTTCAGGTACACTTGAAACCTGTATGGCTTTGTGAACCAATGTCACCCCAATATAATATTCAATTAAAAAGATAAATAATGAAATAAAATATACTCTTCCAAAAGTTAAAAAGAAAAAGTAATATTTTACATGTTAAACTTGCAAAAGATATTAATCTTGCTCTTGAGTTCCTTTCTTCCATAATCTTTGAAACTTCCTCATCAACCACTGTTCTAAGCAGTTCACCTGATGTTGGAGAAGGCGAGTGTATATTTCAGGTTTTTTCAACTTTATAGAATCTGCATATCTACCAATTAAAAGAACTTTTTGTTATGCATAATCTTGTTATTTGAGTAAGAGCAACAAGATGTAAAGGATCTCAAACAAATTCATTAATTATCTTTTGTATCCAGGGCAAAATAGAGCCTGTGAGTTGAAAAATGAGTTGTTTATTTTTGGAGGGGCTGGGAATAAAGAACAATGAAACTTCGAAATAAAAGTAGCTGGACCTTTTCTGCTGTGGATTTGAAAATAAGTCCAGAAGGCTGAGCTTAATATAACATGTGGCAGGTGGCCTGCGTTTGCCTGGAGAATTCCTTTAGGGCAAGACAGCTCAGCAAACACATAAATCCTTTTTTCTCTGTTATCTGGTAGCACATTTAGTTGCCATGGGGATTTTATTTATGCACAGATCCTCCGCAGTTTAGTTTGTGCCTAAAGTTTAACTGTACAGCTGTTACCGTAAATGTTACATGGCAATATTTTCCAAACAGAGACCCTAGAACAAAAAGAACATTTTTTTCCAGCATTGATTTTTCTTTGTATGTTCTGAAACATCTTAGTTAAGTATTACTACATAGCAGGAAAACTTCAGAAGTTCCAGCCAAGCAGCTGATATTACTCATGTTATTTAAATTGTTCAAATACAAAGATGTTATATGAAAATGTGGCAAATATATTTTTAGTCAGGCCAAAATTTGGCAAGATTAAATGAGTAGCTTCTTTTCACTCTATGTCAGGTGATTAATCCCCCTTCCCCATTACTGTTAGTTCTTACAAGAGTTTAAATCACATGATGAATAAGACAGAAATACTTCTTACTTCCACAAGTCTTTTAATACTCCCCCTCCCCTCCATTTTTAGTGGAGGAGGGAGGAAAACAAGATAAAAAATGGTGATTGCTTTCACAGCAATCAAGGGATATATACATTTCTCCTGCTCAGGGCTAGGTCCTGATTTGGACTGAATTGCTTTTGGTTAGTCTTGATTTGTACTACACCAGATAAATCACCAGTATGTTTCCTTTGTGTGAGCAGCATGGATTGGTCAATGAAAAGGGGAACTGATGCTTTTAGACGGAATGCATAAAATTACCTCGCACCATCTGTGTCACAGTGCACCAGGAAAATGATGACAGGGGAACTTGAAATCCAGGTAAAATTGCTCCCTTAGAAGGAAAGTAAAGCATTTGGAAGCAAGATATATTGTTCGCATCTCCCTCCCCACATTCCATTTCTGGTATGTTTGATGTTGATTGTGTCAGAAAACCATTGAGACATCATCCTTACAGATGGTGCAGCTCTAGTTAGAGGGTCAACATATAAAATTTGAAATGATAAACTAAATGAAGGCCTTCTGTTTAATGCCATATATTCTTGGCAGTAGCCAAACAGTTTAACATCAAAACTGCGTTCCTACAGTAGCAATCATACTCTGCTAGGGACATATACCTTTTAGATATTTTTTCCATCTATCATAAATGGCCATCTAAGTCTGAAAATGAACTTTGATGTGATTACTGGAATAAATTAGAGATTTTAAATGGCAACTATTAACAAGTTTTGTCTACAGCATGGATGCTATGGTTATTGGCCGCACCTCTTATGAGAGGTGATGGAATCTCTTGCCATCCACTGCACATTTTTAGTAAGTGTTTCATGTCACTTCTTCTTTTTTTTTTTTTTTCCTAAAATATATTTTATTGATCTTCCACAGAGAGGAAGGGAGAGAGACAGAGAGCTAGAAACATCGATGAGAGAGAAACATCAATCAGCTGCCTCCTGCACATCTCCCACTGGGGATATGCCCGCAACCCAGGTACATGCCCCTGACCGGAATCGAACCTGGGACCTTTCAGTCCGCAGGCCGATGCTCTATCCACTGGGCCAAACCGGTTTCGGCATCATGTCACTTCTTAAGGGGTACTGGAAGACAAACATATATGTCCCCTGTACCCATATAAGCAACACTGATATTAGAGCATTCAGTTACCATTGTGAAGTAATTTCCTGAAAAATTCAGCTATTTTATTGACTCACTGTGACATTGCTATTCAAATTATGGTCATTGGATCCAGTAGCATTGGCATCCATCACCTGGGACCTTGTGACTCATGCAGAATCTTGGCTCCCTCCCCCCCCGCCCCGCAAAAAAACACAAACACAACAAACAAACAAACAAACAAAAAACCTGAATAAGAATCTGCATTTTTAAAAAATATATTTTATTGATTTTTTACAGAGAGGAAGGGAGAGGGATACAGAGTTAGAAACATCGATGAGAGAGAAACATCGATCAGCTGCCTTCTGCACACCCCCTACTGGGGATGTGCCTGCAACCAAGGTACATGCCCTTGACTGGAATCGAACCTGGGACCCTTGAGTCTGCAGGCTGACGCTCTATTCACTGAGCCAAACCGGTTAGGGCAAGAATCTGCATTTTTTGACAAGCTCCCCAATTGATTCCTATGCTGTTAAGCTTGAGAAGCATTGGTCTATGAGCCAGGAGAGTGGAGCTAAAATTGCTCTAAAGGTTATGATGAAAGGGGAGCTGGGTTTCATCAGCTATTCTGGGACCTGCTAGTAGCCCTTAGGCGCACCCCCACTTTCCTTCTGCCTCTGTATTTTTAACTCACACACCTCAATTTTCTGAGTTCATTCTTTTCTCCCTGCAGCCCAGTGATAATTAGTGTCAATATTATCTTTCAGAAATATAGGTTGGCTAGCTGCTATACTTCTCAGAATGTCTGAGTCACTCTCCCTTGGTCCAGTCCACCTGTGTCCTCATGTCCTCAGGGTCTTTTCTGTGAACGCTGATCCAAAATCACAACAAATGAACCACCTGATCCTGGACACGTCATGTTCTTTATAATTTCATGCCCTTTAATTTGCTGTTCCCTCTTCTAGGACTAACAAACTTTTATTCATACTTAAAGATCCAGTTCCCAGGTTTTCTAGATGAGGCATCCAATTTTTGGCAAGCAATTAATGGCCCACTATGTAGGATACATACAGGGAGGGGCAAAAGCAGGTTTACAGTTGTGAGTATTTGAAAGTTTATTTTGTATAATTATTTTTTATTGTATTATTTTCCATACAAACGACTGTAAATGGACTTTTGCCCCACCCTGCACAGTATTTACACAAACCTCTGATGAAGTAAACATGACACTATCTCTTAGTTATTTACCTCAAGTCTGACTCCCTCACTAGACTGATTGCTCCTTGAGGACAAGACTCTTATGCAATTTACCTTTGTATTCCCTACACCGAGGGGAGTATCCAGCCCAAAGCAGGTGCTTATGAAATGGATGAAGTGTCCATTTAAAAGACACCTTTTTACCTTTTTAGTAATCACAACTGCTACCAAACTGAGACTTCAGGGTAAATCAGTTCACTCTCTCTGTGCCATAACCTTTCAAAAAAATATATCTTCCTGTTCTGAAAGAGTCATGTCAGATATTGTGGAAATAGGAAGGATAATAGAAGGCCAGTTATAAAGTAGGATATGAAAAGGAAAGGGCCTGAATTGAAAAATTACCAAAACTTGAATGCTCAGTTGCAGAGAAACTGGTACACTGGAGAAAACCCAGAGTGAATAAAAATACGTTCTAGGGATTAGATTATACTTGATGTGAAAATTGAATCACTCTTATTAGAGGTAGAGGATTCATCAGTCACCGCACTGATACTTGCTTTAAGGTTAGAAGTTTATATTTGAAGTAATATACATTTCTGTGTGTACATTAAAACAATGCACTTTACTTTTGTGAGTAAGATTTCATATCCCATACGCACAAATGACAGTACAATGCTAATAGTGTTAATATAGAAGGAAATGAGCACATTGGATTTTTCTTCAGATGTGAATGGCCGTGGTTTGCATCGAGCTATGATTACCTCCTGTTTATATAAGTGTTTGTGTAAAAACAGCGCAGGCTGGATGTAAAGGAATACATTTATGCTTTTAGATCATTCAAACGTAGAGGGGGCATAGCGTGGTGGATAACGGCAAGGAAGAGACTCTGAAGCTAGAATCCACTTGGCTCCAACTCCTAGTTCTGTCTTTAACCATCTGAGGAAACTTGAGCAAGTCATGTCACTCCGTGCCTCAGGTTCCTCAACTGTAAAATGGGGATAATAATGCTACTTACCTCTAAACAGCTGTGAGGATTAAATTTAATATCACTTAGAAAAATATTGGGTATGTATTAAGTAATAAATACTGTTATTATTACTACTATTGTTAAGAAATAAGATCTGAAAGAGGTCTGCTGATGGATAAATGATACAGAGAATAAGAGACTGATAAATGACAATATCTTAATAAAAATGAAAGATCTCTGAAGACTAATGTTTGGAGGATACCTTAATTCATCAGAGAAAATTGACAGGTGAGAATATTACAAGGCATACTATAAATAAGAGGGCAAAGTACTGTCTTAGAAGCCATTGGGAAAAACAAACAATTAAAAGTCAATTTTTAATAAAATTAGTTCAAGAACCAAAGGAACTACCTGCATTGATAGGATGAAGAGGAAAGAAGAAAGAATATACAGTTTTCTTCCTCTAAAACAGTGGTTCTCAATCTTTCTAATGCCACAACCCTTTAATACAGTTCCTCATGCTGTGGTGACCCCCAACCATAAAATTATTTTCGTTGCTACTTCATAACTGTAATTTTGCTACTGTTATGAATTGTAATGTAAATATCTGATATGCAGGATGTATTTTCATTGTTACAAATTGAACATAATTAAAGCATAGCGATTAATCACAAAAACAATATGTAATTATATATATGTTTTCTGATGGTCTTAGTCGACCCCTGTGAAAGGGTCGTTCGTCCCCCAAAGGGGTCGCGACCCACAGGTTAAGAACCACTGCTCTAAAATATTAGCTCATTGAGAGCAAGGACTTTTAAAAAAGTATCTTTATTGTTGAAAGTATTACAGACGTCCCCTTTTCCCCCCATCGACACCTTCACCACACTACTCTCTGTGTCCATGGGCTATGCATATACTATGCATCTACTAGTAAGTTCCCCAGTTAATCTCTCCCCAACCTCCAACCCCAAGGACTGTATCTTCTTCTTTGACTTCTCAGTGCCCAGTCTAATGCTTAGCATATAATGGACACTTACTAACTATTTAATGAATTTATGAATGCGTGAATCTAATTAACAGATTAATTAATGCAATGAATTAGGGAATTAAGTTTATTAACAAATAACTTTTTATGAGTATTCAGAGGAAGTTGGTCATGTATGAAATTTGATTTAAGTTTAAAGGAATATCAAAAAGTAAAATTTATTTTCAGGAAACAGAATTATAAAATTCAATAGTCAAGTTAAAGGATTAATTGGAGAGAATTTCTCAGATAAAATTGTGCAAGAAATAATGAGAACATGTTTTCTGCTTAAAATTCTATTAAATATAGAGGTGGTAAGGATTTAGAAGCGAAGGGGTTGATAGATCAAAGTGTCATCTATGAGAAAAGGCAGAATTTACAAGTGAGGATGTTACTCGCCTCTAAAGTTTATAGAGAATTGACTATTTCATTGAAATCATTTTAGAGGTCCCCGGGGTGTTTCCTCAAATGGGGAAGGATAAATGTATGTGAAACAGTAAAACATAGTTCAATTGCTTTGTTTCATAAATTAAAGGCCCTGGATGTGTTCAAACCCAAGGTTTAAAATACGTGTGGAATTGTTATGGCGACAACTAGGAGTAGGGGTTAGAGGTAAGAAACAAATCCTTAAACTACCTCTATTAGAAAAGAGAATCACAGATGACTTCAAGAAAAGTAGTAATGTTATTAGATGAGTTAGTCACTTTTCAGTAAGAAAATATGTTAAAGAACATAAAGTGTTTTTTTGTTTGTTTGTTTTTGATAACATCCATTCAGATTATCATTGATTTGGGCAACATGCTTTGTAAGAGCATTGAACACAAATGGCAACTGGTGTTGCTAGTGAATTAGAAAGTTAGAAAAGTCACAAGAAGCGTCACCACCGAGCTTTCAGCTGTATGTATGGCCTATTGATACTCCAGGCAAAGTTAACTGCAGATTTTAAGAGCCATGTAGCATGCTGGTTCTAGTGGTGATCAACTGTTAAAATTTAAAAATTAATGGGAGCTTTTTCAGTGTTATACTTTTCCTTATATTTTCTTAACTCTTTGATGTCAACCACCCCTTACCTATTTGCAACTGACATTAGAGGACAAAAAAAGACTAAACAATACATGGTAAGCTGCATACACTCTTTAATTAATTTGACAGGTATTTAGAGTGTCTACTCCATGCCAGACAGAGGCTAACACAGAGCACAGTGCATGCTGCCGCTGTTCTCTGAGCCTAGTCTAGCAGTGGTCTTAAAGTTTTCCAGTGCTCAAAAATTTCCTAAAAATATTAAAAATGCAGATGCTCAGATATTACTCTGAGATGGTTTCTGTTAGGTGATGTTGGGGGTAGAGAGGAAGGTGGTGGCAGCCTGGAATCTCTATTTATTCATATGGTGATGGTGATGCATGTGGCTTGAGGGACACACTGAGACTCATTGGGCTAGTGGAAGATAGAGGATTATTGCTCTGCTGGAGAAAGGGAGGAAGTGGATAGGAGTACAGAGAAGAGATGTCTTCCTGGGGGTGGAGTTGACCATAGAAGGATTGATTCCCCCAGCAAGAGGCATCAACTTGGACCAGTGATGGATGGGAAGGGCTTGGACAGGATGAAAGGGTTTGGATGGAGGGACAGACGGGAGAGAACAGTGGCAGAATAATCCAGACAGAAGGGAAAAAAGGGTGGGAAGACTGACAACTTGTGCCCTCACTCTAGTTGGTAGGCTCCTCTCGTATTTAACATTGTACCAAAGCTCAGCAGTCAGGTACTGAACAGATTCCACTTATAGGATGAGGCTTGTTCCTAACTGGAGAAGCTTGTGGTTGGGGACAGGTACATAACCATGTGGTTTAAATGATTAACATTTATGAAAGACTTGTTGGTTACAAAAATACACATGTAAGTTATGAGACAATAAAATATATACCACTTACTTCACCACCCAGTATTAAGGGCCCAAACCTTGGCAGTACTGAAGTTGCCTGTATTTTCCATCATCCCATCCCCTACTGAGATCTCCTGATTTTTTTTTTTGGTTTATTGTTCCCTATTGTTAATTTTTTTAAACTCTAAATAAGTAATTTGGGGCAGCTTCTTTGGGATTTCCTGTATTAACATCACACCATCGTGAATCGCAGTTTGGTTTTTGAGTTTAAATGGGATTATTCTGATACTTAACTACTAAGATTTGCTGTAGTTTTTCACTGAAATTTTTCATTTAGTGAAGGAAGTCTCCTTTTAGTTTGAGTGGGCTAAGATGTGTTTTGTTTGTTAATTGTGAATTTGCATAGAGTTTGATCAAGTGGTTTTTCTGCATGTATTTATGGTATTATCTAATTTGTAACCTTTAATCTATTAATGTGGTAAATTGCATTTAAAGATTTCTCTAGTATTGTAGTTTTGGTGTAAAATCAACATTTTTCTCTTTTAAACATTGCAGGTTTCAATTTCCTAAAATTTTGTTGTAGTGATTTTTTTAAACTTTATTTTTATTGCTGACACTATCATAGATGTCCCCATCCCCCCTCCCTTTGCCTACCTCTACCCAAGGTCTGCCCCTTCCTCCCCCTGGCCATCACTCACTCACTGTTGTCCCTGTCTATGGGTAATACATATATGTTCTTTGGCTAATTTTGTCATCTATTGGGATTTTATAAAAGTGACACCTTTTTAAAGGGTTTATTAATGGTCATATTCTTCTCAGTTGGGTGAATCTCTCATGTCCTTAATATATAAAAACATGAATTAATTTTATCAATGGGGTTGGGCCATGTATGTCAACTTTTATTAAAAACTCTGACAGTTCACAAGTTCCATACACTAATTTCACATGAAAGTGGTAAGCTTGTTAAATCTATTAAATATTAAGTACACAGTGGTTTAAAATACAGCAGTTATTAGAATTTGTTTATATTGTTGTTCAAAACTTATGTATTCATCAGTGAAAAGAGACACTAACTGGGAAATAGATATAGTCTTGCTCTATAGGTTAGGGAATTCCCTCTCCGTGGGCCTGTGCTTTGCCCAAGTCCAAATGCCTTCTCAGATCCCACCATTAACCGGTGATCTCACCCCCTCTCTTTGCTCAGTCCCTTGGCTGGTTTCCTCTCCTCTGGGTTGCCTCTGTCACATTTCTTTCAGGTTCTTCCTCAAAACATTCCATGCTGCAGAAAGGACAATAGTTTGCCTCTGCTCCTTTACAAAATGTGTTCCCGCTCTTTGCATTTTATAGGTTTTGGCACTTATTGCCTTAGAAACTTGGCAGGTGCTGGCCACAGAAACAAACATGGCAAAGTTAGAAAGCTTCCTGAGTTCTCATCCTGTTGGTCTCTAGTTCTTTATTCTTTTCACAGAAGAAAATGGAAAATCCGGGGCTTTCTTATTGAGGATGTGGCTCATCTCCCTAAATCCTTACTCGATAAATACGAGCAGTTTTCTGGATCCACTAAAATATATCTCCTTCTCCTTCTTCCCTGTAGATCCAAATTCTCAAAGCAATAAATAGGAAATTTGTGTTCCTAAGAGTCATCCTAAGTGATGCTTAGGTTTACAAGTTTCTTCCCAGACCAAGAAATATCTGGCCTGGATCTTTGTTCACTTATCAATTAAAATGGGTACTACCTGTGATGGTAGCAGAGAAATAGGTAAAAAAGAGTGTTATTCTTTTTTAGTAAAAGGTTGGGGACAACAACTAAAATAATTGAAAAATTAGCAGAAGTAAGAAAAACAAAACAAAGAGAAGGATAATTAATCATTTGGTCGAATATACTTATAAAATGCATAGTACATCTGTCTAACCAGGAGATGTTTGTGGAATCTAGGTGGAATTTTTTTTTCCAATTAACAATATAAGTTAAACCCCATTAGAGGAAACCTATAGAGATTTTTCCATTCTTCTCAGATACTAGAGTTTTGTTCTGTTAAATATTGCTGCTTAAATAAGGTGTTTTGAATGAGTCAATAACATTTATAAATATATCCATTTTTATGATAAAAATATTTTGAGAAGAATGCGATGTTTCAAAGAAATTATTTGGAATTATGATTTTTGTGATACATTTTCTTTCAAGTAGTGGAGGAGGGTTGGATTAATATCTGCATTAAGATTTTTTCATCCGATTCCATACCCTATAATTGAGTTCTCTGAATTTCTAGTCACTATATTTTCACAGCTAAACTGGTCAGTGTTGGATCCTCAATAAATATTTGGAATGAAAGAATGGGTTGAATAAGCCATGTCACTTCTTAAAAATTTTGCGTCTATAAGGCAATGTCATTCTTGTCTGTAGGGTGAATTATTTTCAGAGAGAATGCCTTCTCAACAAGAAAAGTTGGTCATATTCACATCTTATGAAATACCATGCCAGAAAAGCCTTCTTCATGTGTGTTCTCATTAAAATGGAAAATGGTTAATCCTCATCCTCCATATGCTCTTTTATATATTGGCAATCTCTGTATTAACCACTTTGAGTCTTATTCCAAATAATCCCAGCCCCATTAGCATATTTCATAACATTTTTCTCCAGCCCTTTGTAAACTGGGGAAAAGCACAATGGGAAGCAGGGCCAGGATTGTTTGCCTCTGTTCTGGAGATAACTGGCAGCTGAGGGCCCCGTTCTTCATTGCAAACTCATTGATTGGGCCACACAATCTATAGGGTACTTCCCATTTTTCAGTTCCGTGAATCTAAACAAACTGATGTCATTTATTAACTTTTTCTTTTCTAATGATGAAACTGTAGTAACAAGGGAAATGGAGACATCATTATGAAATTAATGTTCAGAGACAAATGTAAATATTACTTGAGAGTTTATCCAAAAACCATTGCAGTCATTTCCTGAATTAAAGAATTGCCTTTGTATCACTGCCTTTAGGGCACCTACTCTTCAATTTATAACCATAAGTAGATCTTCTGCATCATTTTTATACTCACAGGGATTGGGAAAGTGAAGTATGTTCATGAGCTTGTGAAGAAACATGTGTTAATGAAGAAACCTATTTCAGTAGCCAAATATGTTAATATTTTTATTTCAACACACAATTTAAAAATGCCCATGTGTTTTTGGTCCACTGGTTTTTACCGATTTTGGCAGGTTTAAAATCCACAGTTATATCAATCGTATATAACCAGCAAATTTTGGGGTATAGAAGGTACATTCTTAGTTTGCAGGAGTGGAAATGGGTGTGTAAATAAGTCGAATATCCAGAACAATTGTTCATCCTTTGAAGCTAAGGATTTTAATTACTTTTTGTTTGAACAAATAATATATGAATTACTAATTTGGCCAATAAGAGAATACAGTCATTAATTTTCAAAGATATTTCAAAAATAAATTTTAGACTAGGATTTTTAAAACTCCTTGAACTAAGACTGATCTATTTTATTCACAGTTTCATGGATAAGCAACAGATCATACCATCTGTCTTTACTATGCCTCCCTAATGGTGTAGAATGTGTACTTTTGTCACTTTTAATTTAGGATTTTTTTTTTTTTCCACACTTGACATAGAAGTGCTACTGTTTGATAAGTAGTCCCTATGTGTAACTTTTTTTTTCTGGTATAGCAATTATAACTGATAAAATAGTAATGGAAGTATGTTCATTTCATGACATTTCTTTAATGGCCAATCATTTCTTTAAGGCTGTCACAGACCATGGAAGAGGATTTGTTTTACCTTTTCTTTAAATGAAATACGTTTTTACAGTTGATTGCCCTGTGGAATCTCCTTAAAATACATTCATAATATACTTTCTTATTTAGTCTTTTACAGACTTAGAACCGCACAACAGCTTAGCAGGCAGGCATGAGCCACCCTTAGGGTAATATAGGGCTTACCAGTGTAAGTGAAGATGTTAAGAGAGTGAATGAAGGGGAAGATGATTGGTCTTTGAACCATTTGATTGTTTTACTTTCCCTTGATATAAAATAAATACATGAATGAATAAATTAACAATAAGTAAAATAAATTAAGCATGATGTAGGCTTAAAGGTCCTTGGTATTTCTATTGCATCTGAGATTGCTTTGAAGTTAATTGCACTTTGTGGTAGGATCTTCATTCTTATTTTATAATTACATTGTATGATTTGGAATGTTTATGCCATTTGTAAAAAAAAAAAAAAGGTACAAAGAACTTTATAACAAGTGAATAGGGGATTGTAATTATTATCTTATCCTAGTAAATTCAGAAAAGAGTTTTTGAATCAATGCCAAATTTTGCTTGTATTTATTATTATTCAATATCTTCATTTTCTAACACACTAAATATATAAATAGAACCTGTGTAAATTAATCTCATTTTGTACATCCCCCTTTTAGACAGAATCTCTCCCTTCCTGAAATTCTTGTAGAGGAAGCACCCTGACAATTTGGAACTTGTGCTATAAGAAGCCTTGAGAAATTCATGTAGGGCAGCCTTTCACTAAAGCCTTCTCAGCTCATGGGTATTTATTCTCCTCTTAAAGATGTCCAGAGAAGTTAAAATCATAGTGGGGTCAGTCTGTGCTCACTGTTAAGATGAGCATTATTATCTGGCCCCAATCCCCCTTTTTGAGTTCCCTTGTTGTCCTCCTTTCTTCTCAGTGCATACTGGGACAAGGCTCAATACCAGGTTCCCAGGGAGTTTAGAGTGCAGATACATTTCCCCTCAAGGAAAACCCAGTTTTCAGTCTCTCTTGTGTAATAATATTTTATGTGTTGAAGACTAATTAGGTCATCCATTTGTAATTAGGCCACTTTGTCTTCTAGACTAAATAATGCAAATATTAGCTTCATTATAGATCTATTGGTAATCCTTTAAACACTTGGCTTAAATAACCTCTTTTGAGCCTCTCCAAATTCTCCAGCAACCTCTCAAACTGAGCCACGAGTTGTACCCAGGCATATGTTCCCTTGAATTTAGATGTTATTTTCTAAAGTTAAACACAAATTTATGAATTATTTCAAATAAAATATACCTGAAATTGAACCCCTTACTAGGAGTTACATGTAGTTAATATCAGTGATAAATTTGGGGGTTTTTGTATCTCTCTGTAGCTAGACCTACATTTTTAGAGGAAAGTAACTATAAATTTGTAGTCCCTTTTTGTCATTTGATACTCATGATAATAATTTAGAAATATACCTCTGTAGCCCTGGTGCATGTATGTGTACACATACACATGTGCATGTAAATTATTCTGTAGATATTTTTTAAATGCCAATTTGGTCCTGAATAAGTTAAAACCTCTGGCTTAGTTAGTAAGGCAGGATGTCAAAAAAGCCACAGAAAACTGTGTTATATGTCATTAGACGAGTGAACAGGGAATGGGATATTTGAGCTGAGACCTGCAGGATCACACAGAGAAAGTGAGGAAGGCATGTTAAGAGCTGGCCTTTTAGGAAAATTGTGATTAGTTGCAAGTGTTGGGATCCAAGTTGGTTGCAAGTGTTGGTTGATTGTTGAAGAGCTGGCCTACGGAGATGAAACCACAGGAAAGAAGCAGCCATTAAAGACTTTTAAATGGTTTGCATCTTGGATTACACTGCAAGTGATGTGGCAATTGATTGGAAGCTGGTGAGAAAGGAAGGAGACTGGGAAACTGATAAGGAGCTTACCGTGGAAGTTCCTGTGACATGATGAAGACCTTGGATGAGGCAATGGAAATGGAAATGAATAGGAGACACAGATCCTAAAGGCTTAGTTATCAGTTTGACAGGGGCTGGTACCTGTAACATCTCAAGCTTGGGTTTCTAAGCGCAGAAGTAAGTGAAGCAGGCGACGGTAGTGAGGCAATGAGATAGAGATGACCTTGATATTTGGTTTCCTGTGGACTTGTAGGAAGAGAATGTAGTTTTGGTCTGGAGCTTAGGAGAGAACTTAGAGATGGAAATGGAGCTTGGTGGCTGACATTGTCAAGAGGCCACATGAAATGGGAAGATGAGGGAACAAATGGAACTCTCAAGGAATAACTTCATCAAGGAAGGGTGCTGAGAGAAATGGGAAGTCAGGCAGCAATTCAAGCAACTAAAGCCTGAAGGAACAGAGCCTCGGGAGCCTGGGAAACGTGGCCTTGAAGGAAAGGACAGTTTAGAGTGGATGCCTCATGCCACAGCCGACTGAAAGTGACACGTAAGATGAGGGGAGAACTTAATTAGAGCAGTTTCACTCAAGTGTCATTGTCAAAAGCCAGATGACAGTGGCTTTAGGAGCAAATAAGGACAGGGAAATAACTGTTTACTGATAACTACTTTGCTGCAGGTATTTTATTAAGTATATTTTGTTGTTTAATTCTCATTTTAATTCTGTGAAGGATGTATTTTTCAGATGAGAAATTGAACCTTAAATAAATATTTTTCTAGTAAGTTAGGGTGCCAAAGTTTAATTGCTAGTTCACTATTACTCTTAAATTAGTTGGTCTATGAATGTGATAATAGTTTTGATCATTATTTTCTCAATGGATAAATAAGATATGGCTCCAAAAGACAAGTTTTTATATACTAGTATATTTTATAAAATAAGACTGATAGCCCTCTTATCTGTATTCTATGTGGTATTAATACCATTGTAATTAACTTAGTTATTAATAGCAGGAAAGGAGCAAAGAAAAGGCCAAATATTATGGGCATGTCATTTGGGCAGCTTCACCAAGACACTACAACTTTACAATCCCCAGGGGTCCAACAAAGAGGAGATAGATGCATGCCCAGTAAAGTTGGAGTGACATAGGGAAGGTGCTTGCTGTCAGTCACACCTGAGAACAAAGGTTATTAGCCAAATGGGTGTAGCCACTACAGGGGAGTGAAATTTAGGATACTTAATGCTCTTTGTTCTCTTGGTTCTCTGCTGCCCTTGTTGCTTGGGGTGTGCTCCCTTGCATTTGTCGACATGGCCATGTGGACCCTCACACACAATGGACTGCAAGAAGCCTGATACTGACAGGACCCTTCTCCAACATGGAAAGGAAACTTGGACAGTGGATTTGCTTCTAGCTTTACTGAAACCCCAGCTACACTTCTTCTATGACTGGACAAAGGGAAACAGGACTTTGGAAACTCACGAATTGAACTCTGTGTAAATAAAAATCACTTGTTCTCCCCTGTGAGTCTGAGAAAATTCTTTGTCTTGAGATATAGTAAGGACTTCATCCCCAGCAGCACCCAGTGGGGAAAAAGACCCCCCACTTTGTCCAATAACAGTATCATAAAAATCCCCACTCCAGTGTTACTCATGTCATTATTATAACATGCAAACTTGGTTACTATGTAGGGATTCAGGTACTAGATAAAACAGGACTTAGGTACTAGATAAAACATGTAATGAAATATTTTACATGGGAGAGATTAGTGAAGTCTACCCCTTTGTAAATATGTGTTACCAAGTCTTTAGGACCAGTCAGAATTTAGCAGTGCCCTGATCATAGTCCTAAGGCTATAAAAGAGTCTTGGTTAAGCCAGTTCTCGTAACTTGGCAACTAAACTATAATGATTGGTACATAATAAATGTGTAATAATAATTAATTATAAATGGTATAAAATTATGCCCATAATAGTAAATAATATAAGTTAATAGGATGCTCGTTGCAAAAATATCCACGGTCTGCAGAGAAGGTGACAAGGCCTGAATATTTTCTATGCAAATAGAGAAGTGGAAACTTGCAAGAATGTAGTTCCTGTCATACGTGGTTTTCTCCTAGAGGTTTCCAAGTTTTAAAGCTGCTTCTTGGTGACATAATATGGTGTTCAAGGGAAAAGAGAAGTCATGGAAATTCTGGGTTTGGGCTTCTGGTCAATTTGAGAAAGATTGTTGGATTCATGTGGGACTTCATAAATTGTGGGAAACAAGTAGTGTATTAGGTAATGGCATTGCAGATCATTACAGAAATGTCTAAATTCAAGCAGAAAAATAAACAAGTTGCTTCTGGAGGCCTAGCACTTACCTACTGATGTTTTCTTTGTCTGAAAATGAGGGGAAATCCTTTCTTTTGGAAATTCATGGGTAATGTTAAATTGCATTCTACCTATAAAATGCAAATTGAGTGTTTGAAATGTGACAAGTGATAGTTTTCAAGACATCAAATCATTCAGGAATTTTTAGCAGTTTTTCTTCTTTTGGTTTAGGATGGTCGCTTGAACTCTTTTCTTTTCTGATGAGATTCTAGTCATGTTTTAGTTTGCATCATAGCAAAGAGGTTTTAAATGACCTCTTTATGAATGCAGTTGCTACTGCTTCCATTCTCATTTCCCTTGATCTCAGCATGGCTTTTGACACTGTCAACTGTGCTATCATTTCAGAGTGCTTGAGGGAATTTCCATCCTTAAACACTCAATTTTACATTAAAAAACACTTGAAATGCACAGTTCTGTAGGCAAATATTTCAAGAATACTAAAAATTCTATTTACTTAAAACAATAGCATAGAGAAGTCTGGTTATTTTAATTTATCTTTGGGTACCTTCTCCATTTTATCCAGCTATCAGAGGCTGGTTTATTTGTGTGTGTGTGTGTGTGTGTGTGTGAGAGTGATTGATTTCAGAGAGAGGAAAGGAGAGGGAGAGAGAGATAGAAACATCAATGATAAGAAAGACTTACCCATCACTGCCTCCAGCATGCCCCCTACTGGGGGTCAAGCCAGCAACGGGGCAAGTGCCCTGACTGGAATCAACCTTGACCTCCTGGTTCATGGGTCACCGCTCAATCACTGCAGGGCCTCCAGAGGCTGTTTTTAACATATTTAGTCTCGGGTCTGTTTCACTGTTAGTGAGAATAGGTGACTGTATGTGAAATAGGCACCTTCTGTCCTGTTGAAGTGAGCAGCATGATGAACCGGTGGAGCTGTGTTTTGAACTAGAATGTACCTAGCACTATTTGGCTGTGGTCTTGTTGGCCTGAAATTAGTTATTCCCGTACTTAACACCTTGTTACTATATGAGTCTGTTAGATCTTAATATGAATGATGTAATATATGAGCTATCTGATCTTTCTCCTAGTGATTATGCTTAAGGACTGACTCCTTTTCTTGGGATGTGCTGGTTAAAGACAGGTATTCACAGCTAAATTCTGGCTTTGAGCTCTAGGACACCCCAACCTTTAATTTCAGTGTTATAATGTAAATAGAACTCTCACTCCAGGGTTGTTAGTTACGCAGTTGGTGCCAGCCTCTGTCCCTTAAAGTGAGCTTTCCTAGCGCATCATGTTAAGCATATTAAGACATGCACCTATCATTTTGTTACTGCAGAATTAAATTTCTCTGCCACTCATGGGAGCCAGGTGGAGGTTCTTGGGTTGCTGCTGAAATAAGTATTTTCAGAAGCTCCATGGGAAGATGGGATGTGGAAGAAGGCTTTATTCTTATGAAGTTACATTCCTTGGGTTCTAACGTTCCCTGTCCCTTAAGCCAGTCCCGAAAGAGGTGCAGCCAGGGGTTCAGTAAGGCCAGAAACAAGGCCAGTGTCCAGAGCTTTCGTTCCATGTTGCAGCTGGTGTGGGTCAGTATTCTAGCTAATTAAAGTCCATTAGTCTATGCGTAGAGGCCCAAATGGCCATGAGCCACGGGGGGCACAGGGGAGCATGCCCCTGTACCAGGAGTCACAGGAGCCTGGTGCCCTGCAGCCAAGAGAGAATGGCTCCTTTGTCTAGAAGTTGATATATTTAGATTTTATGCTCTTGCAGTGGCCACGCCCATCACGGACACTGATTTGTTCCCAGGTGTGACTGGCAGATAGGTAGGCACCTTTTCCATGTCACTCAGACCTTTCCTGGGCATGCGTCTAAACTGCCTTTGTCCAGTGTTTTTCCCCATCAGTCAGCAGGGAACAGACTTGGAGAATGTTAAATGCCCTTTTTTTTTGACAAAGCTGTGTAAATGGCATGCCAATATCTAGTCTTCCTTTCTTCCTTTCCTATTAAATAATAATCAAGTTATTACAATGGCATCAATTTGACAGATATAACTACACTTCCCATTTATCCCTGTCTAGTGTAGAAGTTTGGGCATTGCTTAAAATTGCCTCTGGACTTGACAGCTATTTTACCCACCTGGCTGTTTTTCTAAGAACCCTTTTATAAGCTCCCGAAATCCTGGAAGTTATAAGTATGTGCAAAAGTAAGGAAATTGTACTGCCACTCTGGACTCTGGCATCCTATTTTTAAGTCCTTTCAGCAAACTGAGAGTTGTAGAGTTCAGTGAGGTAGGGTCCTGAGTAGATTTCCTGATTTAATTTTGAAATGTATTTCTTCTTGGTCACTATAATTTTTTGGAGCCCATTACTACATGTTTCAGTTAGATATCTATACATTTTCAATAATAGTAAATACTTTATTAAAATAATATACATTCAATCTATTTCACCATAAAGTTTATTAACAATAAATTCTGTATACAAATTGTATATTTCTTTGTCATAGACAAGTTCAATATTTTATAAAGAAATAAGTTTAAAAATCTTAGCAGCTTTTTGAGATTCTGATTATGAAAAGCAAATGTGATTATCTTGGATTCAGGTCATTGATTACAAATATAATAGTCTGAATTTTTTAGAGGGAAAAAAATGGAGCTGAGTAGTTTTCCTTTAGACTGTCTTGGCTTTCTGGAGAAGAAGGGAAGGAAAAGACCAAAAGAAACTTAATAAAATATTAGCATTGGAATGGGGCAGGGTTAAGTCATTTTAAAATGAATGAACACAAGCAGTTCCAGCAGCAAATGCTCCATTTAGAAGAATCCATTGGTAGCCCCTTTGCCTTTGACTCTGGATGCAACAGGAGGGCACTTTTCCAGTGAAATGGACCTGATATAACTGAAATGGATCCAACGAGGTTTTCCCCTGGACACTATGATGTCTTATGAAGTAGAGACAGCACAGATTGACATGGTGTAAGTAGACCTAAAGCTGTGACCGTTCATGTGCAATAACTACCTTTTTTAAAGGAAAAGTTCCTTGACTCTGGGAAAAAAGCAATCTCACGTACATGCGAACTTGCCTGTAAAATCTTTAACACGGTGATGTTTACCCCTGGTCACATAGCAGACCTGAGAATTGAACCAAAGTCAGCCTTATTTTTGAGGTCTCTGCTGTGTAACTTACTTCCTCCACTGGCACCAGTCACACAACTTGTTGTATCTCAGATACTTCTTGATGTGAGGGCCCTTGTTTCTGCAGACATAGTGGCAGTGCCCTCTGCTCTTGGGTTGTACGCTTCCTATACCTGTTACACAGACGACGGGAACAAGTTACAAACACTGCTTTTGCCTTTTGTGGAAGGAGGCACTTTCAGTTCATTCTTTATAATTCATTGTAATATGTCCCCAAAGAAGCAGGCTTAATGCCATAGAAATAATTTTTCTTCATGATCATTGATTAAACACTGAGATAAATAAAGGTCAAAATTTCTTAGCTTTTTCTGGCCTTTGAAAAATTTAAGAAGGTAAGAAAGCCCAATGTAATCAATGCAAAAATAGAGAAAATTGTTAAATTTGACAAAGAATTATTTGCTAGAACAATTCAAAGGAAAATTCAACTGTGTGGATGCTAGAGTAACACTTTATATATAAATGTAGACTGAAATAAGAAATAAATTAGTATGACGACATTAAGTAGTAAAAATGAATGTTTTTATTGACTAAGTGTAATTAGTTGGACTACAATAGTGAAAATCTCAAGGCATCTAAGATATTTAAGAATTAAATGTGACTTTGACAGAGCCTCTGGCAACATCTGAGTAATTTTCAAACAAAACTGAAGCATTTTATTACTGAAGAAATTGTGCTTGATTAACTATTAATCTAGATTATTATTTCTTTTCTTAAAGCAAGTGATCCACCAGTATTTGCAATGTCTGTCATATCTTATGTATGTATGTATGTATGTATGTATGCATGCATTTATTTATTAAATGTGTTTTTATTGATTTTTAGAAAGAAAGGAAGGGAGAGGGATAGATAGAGAGGGAAAATATCGATGATAGAGAAACATCTTATCAATTGACTGCCTCCTTCATGCCCCCTACGGGGGATCGAGCCTGAATGTGCCCTGACCTGGAATTTAACCAGTGACCTCTTAGTTTCTGGGTTGATGTTCAACCACTGAGCCACACTGGCTGAGCTGTCTGTCATGTTTTAAGAAGGCATTATAATTGGTGCTATTTTAAATGTTACAGATTTAAAAGTCAACATATGAGTGAGTACAAATGCATATATGTGAACATCAACCAGTTTTTCTGCTATTTGAAACTTTAGCTAAAATAAAATTTGCTGGGAAATTGTAACATTAATGAGAAAAGCCTACCCATACTATAGGTATAGTAAAAATTAAGCCAGAATTTATAACACTGTCCATAAGTTATAGAGTTAATTTAAGTGTAACATATAAAGAATGATCAGATATTTGTCATATAATGTTATAACATGAACTCTGAGGTTTGGAAATATCTTAATTGGAATTTAAATATGGAAGTCTGCTGTGAACCAGTGTAATGATTCTCAAAAGGTTGCAGAGAGAAAAGGGAGGGGTACAAATCTGTGAATAGAATCCTCTAGAACAGTGGTTCTCAACCTTCTGGCCCTTTAAATACAGTTCCTCATGTGGCGACCCAACCATAAAATTATTTTTGTTGCTACTTTATAACTGTAATGTTGCTACTGTTATGAATCGTAACATAAATATCTGATATGCAGGATGGTCTTAGGCGACCCCTGTGAAAAGGTCGTTCGACTGCCAAAGGGATCGTGGCCCACAGGTTGAGAACTGCTGCAGGTGTAGAGGGCTTTTTAAATATTTATATGAGCCCCTCTGCTTCTCCAACAGTTCAGACTTGGTGGAACCAATCTTTCATCCTACTCTTGGGAAATTGGACATAACGCATCATTTTTCTTGATGGGAGTTTATCATTTCTCTAGGGTTTTGGTAAACCATGAATGAGAAGGACCACATTCAAATCATCTTTTTCTCATCAGTGCTAACTACATGGCATCAAATGTAATAGTCATATAGTAATTATTTCTTAAATACATATAAAGCTCTATTGAGAGACCATGAGTAAAATTGTTTCAAAGGATTAGGTTAATTCATCTTTGGGGCAAGAAAGCAGAATTGAAAGAATAATTTGTGTAGCCAATTGAGAATGGAACGAAAGTTCATTCATGCACCAACAGCATGTTCAGTTCGCCCTTGGGCCAGAGAGGTACAAAGTATCAGTATGTTTGTACATAAACTTGAGGCCCAGTGCACAAAATTAGTGCACTGGTACGGTCCCTATCGGCCGCCAGCTGGGGCCTCCTTTCCTTCCCCCTGCTGCCCCCCCTCCCCCCCGGTCAAACTCCAGGACTAACTCTCAGTCGAGGGGACAATTTGCATACTATGCTTTTATTATATAGGAGGGTACAGAGTTCCAGGAATTTACCCATCAATTTAAAATCTAAGGAATAATAAGGTGGCTAAGGAAGAGGAAATAAAAAAGAATTTCATTGATCTTATTGCACATGCTGCAAATTTAAATCAAAATGCTAATTTGAATGTGTTGAAATGTATCTGAAATTCTGTGGTTCGGCATCAAAATAAACTAGGGCATTTTATCTACAGGGTTATGTGCTATTTGACACAAGATAAAACCTAATTTAAGTCTGCTGGACAGTATTTTCTTACAGTATAGTTTGTCTTCATAAGGTAAGAAAGAGAGGGAGGACAAGAAAGAAATGGATGCATTATTAAACTCTACTTTATCCTAAAAAAAATTTAGCTCTGCAGGACACACTCCATTTGTCCAAATATATATATATATATATATATATATATATATATATATGTATATGTATATGTATATATGTATGTATATGTGTATATGTGTATATGTGTATATATGTGTGTATACATATACGTATATGTATATGTATATATGTATGTATATGTATGTATATGTGTATATGTGTATATGTGTATATGTGTGTGTATATATGTATATATGTATATATGTGTGTATATATGTATATATGTGTGTGTATATATACATATATATGTATGTGTATATGTACATATATATGTAATATGGTGGGGAATATTTAGTTAAAGTGTAGTTCCAAAAGTTTATTTCAGTGAGAGCTTCTTTTTGTCTTTGAATTCTTATTGGATTATTATTGACTAACTTCCAATAGCCAGAAATTTAAAAAAATGTGTGTCTAGATGGGTATTTTCTGTTCAGTTCATCATAGTAGTCTTTTAATCACCTCAAAATGAAGGTCACCAAACTGTCAGTTGGTTTGTCAAGCATTTATAAAAGTCAAATATAACTGAACATCCCCTGTAGGGTTTTAAGACCTGTTACAATAAATTCTTCTCTCTGCTGTCCATCTACTGCACATGTGCACGTAAGCCTCCTGGTATTCAATTGTACCAAAACCTGTATTATCTATCAATTTTCCTTGGATTGGGATTTTCAGTCAGTGCCTTGGTACTCCTAAAAGGACAAATGTTGGTGTAATAATCAAGAGATTTTATATGCATTGCATTTAATTTGCCAACAGGAGAAGTGGGAATGTCTCTGATGTCATTGGGGTTGGATGAATTGAGAAGCGAGTGGAGAGGTGGTTTCTCAGGTTATTTCAAGCATTAGGCATGTTGGCACATTGAACAATGAAATTCCTCAGTCTCCCCCCCTGCCCCCAACCACACACACAGAATTAGTTTCACCACTTTACATCTGTTCTCATTACAAACTCAATACAGTACTGCACTGTCCAATATGGTAGCCGGTAGCCAATGTGGCTATTTAACTTCAAAATGAAAACAAATTAAAAATACAGTGTTTCAGTTGCACTAGCCATATTTCAAGTGCTCAGGAGCTCCATGGTGCTAGATGCTGCTGTAATGAACAATGCCTGTCATAGAACATTTCCACCATCACAAAAAGTTCTATTGGACAGCACAGAGCATATTCTCAGATTTCCATATGCTTTCCCTGCCTGTGCTTCCACTCTAAATATTTACGTTTCAGAATTCTGCCTGTTTGATTGTCCTTTCTTTTTAAAAGAAAGAGTAGTTGAATTTTAAGTGATTGATTTTTTTAGTCCTCTTTGCATGTTTGCTGTAGGGGTTCCTTCTTAATAATTACAGTAGTGCTCTTCTGTTCTGAATATACATTAAAACATTTTTTAGCAGGACTATGATGAAGTGTACTTTCACCACTCCTCTTTGGTGGTGTGGTTCAGTGCCTTGCTTTTAATTTATAGAAACACCACTGCTGCACAGTAAATTATATTGAAATAAGTGTGGTGTATCATGACATAAATATCCCCTGAAAATGAGGAAAAACAAGTTTGACACTCAGGTGGCTCATACATCACTCGGATATTAGAAAATGGATTGAACTCTTGTTGACAGGAACTAAGTGTATAGAAGATGATTTCAGTAAAATGTAAGAAAACAGAAAAAAAGTAATAGGGATTATTTTTAGCTCATTTGCCTTATTTTTCTGTGTTTAGGGATAGAAATGTAGGTCATTAGCAGGTGACCATTGTGTAAGAGTGTTATACTTTCCTGTTACTCCCTGATTAGTGTGTCTTTCTGCAAGTGTTGGCGTTGAAAATATTTATCTCTGTTCTTCTGTGAATCCTCTCATTTGCATTGCATTCATTTGTTGAATCCATGCATTCTCCACTGCCATTTCCCCTTCATACTTCAGTTTTATTTTGCTCTTCACATCAATGCAGGATTATAATTCTTTTTAACTCTCAAATGCATTGGGTATTTAATAGAGAAGTAGCAGAAATTTTTCCTTTCCTGTTGTGCATCAGCCTAGAAAGCAGAAGGCATTCTTGGAAAGGAAAGGTATAGGATGAAATGAAAAGTGTTATGGGAGGTGGTTTCAATAAAGATATCTGGACAGGCTGCATTTAGAAGTAAATGATGGAATTAAGAAGGTCTGGTAACTATGGCCAAACATAAGTAGGAATTCCTAAAGCGGGCTGCTATGGACCTATCAATTCAAAAGGAATCTGTGTGTTTGCCTCTTCTTTGCTTTTGTCCAGACAATGGCTGAGCATCAGAGCAGCAGGCTCCTAAGAGGAGAAGTAATTTCTCAACAGTTTGCTGTGTTTGGGATGCCATCATAATTTAATCATACTCATACCAAAAACTGTACAACAAAATGCATTGTGAGACAGTGATTGGCACCTAGAATCACTTATTATTTTGTCAAGACTTTGACATGCCAATCAATTGCATGAGCAATGTATGCTTTGCTTGAAATTGATCATGAAGCACCTCATGTTAAGCATCTTGATAGTCTTAGCTGACGTAGACCATTTCTGGGCTTTAGAGCTTTCGTTGTACTTCTATATTGTAACTAAGCGGGGGACAAAAATACGAGCTATTGAAAGCATTTCAAGGCAGAATAGTATTTTTTATAATGGACTCCATTGTTTAAGAGTATTACACTTTCCTTATTTAATGAGTGCCTCCATGATTATCAAAGTAAAATGAGTTTATTATAGATAATTTTAAAATTACAAGCAAATATACAAAAATAGTTAATCCTATTAGTCACAACAATATCGTTTATAATTTATAGCTGTTTCCTTCCAATTTCTTCAAATTACCTGAGTGTACTTTGGAAGACCGTCTCTTTAAGAAAAAAACTAGTTTGTTACCATATCTCATTTCATTAAAAATGATTTAAAAACATTATTTTGATAGGATATAATACAGAGATATACAGTAATTTACTAATCATTTATAATTGGATAGTTTCCTATTATAAATGAACCTGTGATGTACATTTTTGTGTAAATTTTATATGAATTTTTGCATTCCTATGATTATTATATGAAGTGAAATTATGGTATAGATATATACATTAAAGAGATGCAGTACATTATCATAGATTGCTTTGCACTAGCAATGTGTAAAAGTTATATCATTTACCATACTTTTATTAACACTAATTTATTTTTAAAAAATTGGTTAATTTCATAGTGAAAATCAGTGTTCCATTGAAAACTGTATGTCTTTGACTATTTCTGAATAAACAAATTTTATATTTTTATTATCTCTTACTTATTCTGTCACTTAATGGACTCTACCTACTTTTCTGTTAGAACTTTAGTGATTTTAATTGATTGCCTTAAACTATCGATTAAGACTATAACCTACTTATAACCTAAATTCTTGCTACAGTTTTACTTTTGCTCTATAACTGTTTCTATTTTAAGATATAGGAGTTTTCCTGTTTAAATCTGTGAACTCTTCCCTTTGGTATTTTTTCATTAATTTTACAAATAAAAAGTAATTCTTTTTTATGGAAGACAAGACAGACACTAAGATTTTTAAAAACATATTGTAACATTTTACTTTTACTCTTAACTCTGTAATTGTGCTCACGTTATATTGATGTCAAATGAGATGTGGCTCTGACTCTTACTCTTCATACAATATGTGGGATATACAGTGGGTGGTAAAGAGATACTGAACATTATGAATAATTACATGGCATAGGCTGGATCCAAGCCTTTTATTATTTATTTACTAGAGGTCCAGTGCATGAATTCGTGCACAGATGGGGTCCAGCCGGCCCACCTGGATGGGGGCCCATTGGGCGGGGCCAGCTGGGGGGAGGGGCTGGCTGGCCCCGCACCTGATCAGGGTGGGGGGCCAATCGGGGCCCGGATCAGGCTGATTGGCTGCCACAATGCACATCATAGCCACTGGTCGTTCCAGTCATTATGGTCATTCCGCCATTCTGGTCGCTGGGCTTTTATTTATATAGATTTATTCTGCCATATGTCAGTGAATCATACTGCTTTGATTTCCATAGTTTTATAATATATTAGTATCATACTGGCTGATGTGGCTCAGTTGGTTGGAGGCAAAAGGTGGTGGTTCAATTCCTGGTCAGGGCACATGCCCAGGTTGTAGATTCCATCTCTGGTGAGAAGGTGGCCAGTTGATGTTGCTCTGTGGCATTGATGTTTCTCTCTCTCCCTCTCCCTTCCTCTCTCTAAAATCAATACAAAATATATACTAGTATTAGTATCTGGTCAGATCAAACAAATAAACAAACAAAGAAACAGAAACAGCACTTTACTCCTTTTTCCTAAAATTTTCTTTGAAATTCTGACCTCTTAATTTTTACAGGTGAACTTTGATATCACTTGCCAATTTCATGAATATTTGGCCTTTTTTCTAGGCATTGGGAAGGATTGGACTTTCAAAAATATATCATGTTTCCATTGAGGAATATAATCCACAGCCACGTTCGGGCATTCTCTTATGTCCCTAAGAAAAATTTGGCAGTTCTCTTAGGATTCCATGGAAACGCCTCAGATCTTATCTTCTCCGTGAAGATTATACAATGACTATGCTTTTTACCGCTTACATTTATTAAGGTAAAAAACATATCTTTCTGTTCCCTACTTTGCTTTCTACTCCTTTTGCTACAACCTAGTTTTCTTATTGAGGTGAAAATCATATAACTTATATCAACCATCTTAAAGCGAACAATTCAGTGGTATTTATTACATTCATACTGTTGTACAGCTAACACTCCTATCCAGTTCCAAAACATGTTCATTATGCCAAAAAAACAAACAAACAAAACAACAAAACACCATGCCCTTTAAGCATTTACTTTTTGTTCCTCTTGCTCCAGCCCCTGACAACCACCAACCTGAGTTCAGACTCTATAGATTTAGCTATTCTGAATACTTCTGTAAATAGAATCGTATACTATATGACCTTTTGTGTCTGACTTCCTTTTATTGAGCAAACTATTTTAGAGGTTCATCTACATTTTAGAATATCTTAATACTGTGTTCCTTTTAATGGCTGAATGATATTCCATTGTCTTTGTATACCACAATTTTATTATTCATTTATCCATTGCTGTAGTTGTGGGTTGTTTCCACGTCTTAACCACTGCAAACAATATAGCTATAATCATGCATCAGGTACATGTATTGTTTAAATACTTATTTTTAGTTTTCCTAGATGTAGATCTAGGAGTGGAATCTCTGGGCCATATGGTCAACCTATGTTTAAGTTTTTGAGAAACCATCTCAATCTTTTCCCCAGTGGTTGAACCATTTAACATTCTCACTGGTAACATACAATGTTCTAGTGTCTCTAAATCCTTGCTAATACTTATTTTCATTTTTTATGTTTTTTTTATTGTAGCCATTGCATTAGTGTAAAGTAGTATCTCATTTTGGTTTTGATTTGTATTTTCCTAATGAAGAATGATGCAGAACGTATTTTAATGTGCTTCTTGAGCAAAACATACTGTTTTAAATTGTTTAATGCTATGAATTTATTTTTGCAATTTTTATTTGGATATAGTTTTGTAACATTTTTATCATTTACTGAGACATTTATGTTTACATTTCAACCTTTAAGTCCTTTTATACCACAGTATCTCCATTAATTTTGATTCATTTCTCAGTTAACTGGAGTATATCTTTTTTTAAAGGGATTTATGTGTGAGATTTTCTGAGCCCTTGCTTATCTGATTTTTTATTATTATCATATAACTTGGCTTATTACAAAATACTTGGCTTACAAGGTTTTCCTTCTTAATTACATTATTGTGAATGTTGCTCATTTGTGTCTCTCATGATATTTAAATTGAAGGGGAGATGTTTGATGCCAACCAGAATTTTGTTTCTTTGAAGATAAGCTGTTTTTCTCAGAGGTTTGCAGATTTTTTTCTTTTCTCTTGGGCCTGGTATTGAAAGCCTTTACCTAGGGCAGGTGTAGGTGAACCTGTAAGAGAAGTTCCCTTTGCTAGTAGTTTTGTGTTGATCATGATGTACTCTCTTGATTTGCAACCTCCTTGTCCGCTTTTAGGTCAAGGTTTTGTCTTTAAATTTCTGAAGATTTTCCCCAGTCTTGTCCTTGAGTTTGCTTTTACTCTGTTCTCATTTTCTCCTCCCATTGTAATATGTGAAATTCAAAAGGTAGATCTGTTTTCTGGTATTCCCAGTAATCTCTCCTCATGCCAGTTCTTTGTCTTGTTCTAAGTTCTGGGTAAGCAGTGCATGCCGCTGTCCGCATCAGTGTTTTGAATTTCTGCGCGCTCATTGTACACTTGCTGTGAGGAGTACAGATTCTGTTTTGCATCCTGCGTATGAGTTTCCCTCCTTACCAGCCCCAACTCTTTTCAGTCTCTCAGCTCTTTGCCTTTGCCTCTCTTCTTAGGTTATTTTAAATACTGCATGGCTAGCAAATGGGAGGACTACGGTTTAACCCCAGGCCTGTGTGACTGGAAGCCTGTGCTCTTGTGGTTTTTAAACAATTTCAAAGAAAATACACTAAATATATGAAAAATAATTAAAAGAAGAAGAATGATAGGATGTGGTTACTTGAAAAACCACACTTGGTTGCCAAGGGTTTTATCCTGTGAATGACTCAAAGGTAAAGAGTCGTAGATGCTTTACAATTGCCTGTAGCAGATGCTATGCACCTGTTAGACCATTACCTTGTACATAAATATAGAATATGTCTCTCCAGAAAGAAAAAGATGAACTGCTACAGGAGGATGGGAAATTTCACTCCTTACCAGCATCTCTTCTGTATTTGTGACTAGTTTCTTTGCTGTTATATGTTGAGTTATGGGCATTCCAGCACATTCCACAAACGTCACATTTTGGTAGTTTGTAAAGCAGGGAAAGCATGAGCTGCGGTGAGTTTTACGGAGGGGAGTTTGCACAACTGTCCCACACTTTCAAATTGTGTGAATTTGACCATCTTACCTCACCTCTGAGTGCCACAATCTGTACAAATCCCATCCTAATGGGTCTTGAGGATTGAATGAGATGTGGCTACATTTATGAACCCAGTTGGTATATGGTAACACTCAGAAATCATATCTCTTATTCAGTATTCATCTACAGAGTGCTATGAATCAGGTACCATGCTAGGTCCTGGAGACTTAGTTATGAATAAGACATAATATCTGTCCTCAAGGAGTTCAGAATTTAAGAGGGCATATGGAAAAGGAAACCAGCAGTAATAATATTCTCTGATAAGACTGTGCTAGGGAGAGACTCTAAACTTATTCACCCTTTTGTACTCCAGTGCCTAGCATGGTTCCTGACCCCTGAATGCTTCTTAACTGTGGTAGCCTGAATGGTTATTCTACGTGCACTGGGTTTACATAAATGAATAATGGCCAGGATAGAGTTTCCCAAAGCAGGGAATGGGAACAGAAGAGGGCCATTACTCAGGGAAGGTTTATAAATAGAAGTTTCAGTTCAACTGATGTTTTCTGCCTCCTTGTTTCCTTTGTAAATTGGATTAAATTTTTGCTCTGCCAAGAGACTTGATTATTTCAAGGAACTTTGCTTGCAACATATCTTTTTGATAAAATGAAATCTTTTGTAATGTAAATAATCACTTCCTAATTTATATGTGGAGCAAGTTAAGATTTTTGTATGTCAGATTTTTTTTTCTTTTTTTCAAAAGATGGGTACAATGGTCTATCTTTGCAATAAGTAAAAACATCTTTACAGTAATTGAATGAGAAATTGATTGAATTTAATCTTCATTCTTTCACATTCTATAGAGAATAAAGAAGCATTTTAAAAATGTATAAATGTCCTCACTGAAGTGAGTAAAGAGGCATATTTGTGTCGAGATTTGATTGGAAGTTAAGACTTCTCTTTTTCATTATAAATCAGTTTATCTTTACAAATCACTTTTCCAGGATGCAGTTTCCCCATATGCTAAATGTGGTATTTGGACTAGAGTATTTCTATGTCCCAATGCAGCTTTGAATGTCTCTTATAGAAAAGAGAAAAAGATTAATGACAAACTTGTCTATAATTAGGGCAGTAAATTGCAAACAGTATGCTAGTACAAATAATAAAGACTCAATATGTAGCTTAAGATCAAGAAGTTTGAATTTTACAAAAATTATGCATAATTATGCTTATTTTAGAATTTTAGAAAATGCCATTCAATAATTTAAAAGAAGATAAGATTTACGTAGTCTGTAAGAAGAGAAGCTGTTATCATATAAATACAATAAGAGAAGTTTGGCTTTAATATTCTAATATTGAGTTGCTTAAATGAATCAGAGCAAGCTCATGTGCATACACACACTAAATAAGTTCCAACTCAGATTTTGGTCATAATGTAACAATCTGTTTAGTTATACTAAATAGCAAGAGGCAGAATCCTCAAGGAAAAATAGTGAAACAAACATGGAAAGCCCACCTTTCATTAGTCTCCTGCCCTGACACTTGTATTCTCTGCAACACAAGGTTCAATACATCCTGAGAATCTCAATTTTGTTTCAACATGAATTACTTTCATCAAAAAATTAATTTATATGTCTTTATAAATTAAAATTTCTTTATAAATTTGGGGAGATTTTGTCTATTGTCTCATCTGTGATGTTTAGAAATACATTAACCTAAGAAATAATGGGTATGTAAAAGTATTGTCACTTTGCATTCATTAATTAATTCATTCACATATTTGCTGTGAGCAGACATTATGGATACTTTTTTGATGTGTCAATTATACTTTAGAACCACATGTGTCACTTGCCACATCTGCCTATTGACCACTTAATATGTAGCTAGTCCTAATTGAGATGTGCTTTAAATATAAAATACATACCAAATTTCAAAGGTTTAAAAAAAGATAAAGTATCTATATAATATTTTGATTACATATTGAAACAATATTTTGAATAGATTGGAATAAATACAATATATTTTAAAATGAGACTCAGCTATTTCTTTAAATTTTTTAATGTGGCTACTAGAAAATTTGAAATTCCTTATGTGGCTTATACTATATTTTTATTGGACAGTGTTACCAGAGAGCTAAGTAAATTTATTGTTGAGTACTGATGTGTTAGTCCTGACACAATGTATAAATATATGGATGATGATTCATTAGTAGATCTTATCTATGAGACATTTGTGTCATATAAGAAATAATACTCAGTTTTTCATTCATCAATGGAAGAGGAATATATGAAGACAGAAAGGAAAGGTCTATAAATGACTTTGGAAAACTTGATCCACTTTGTGGCTCTTATTCTGAAATTTAGAATGTTTTTGAACTTCCTTATGTGGATCTAGATTTATAAATACCCTTAAACTTCCTTGGCTTTCTAGAAAACTAGTTTTTCTTCATTAATATTTAAAAACCTGTGTATTATTCAAAAACATACTTTTCTTGGCTACCTTCTTAAACATCCACAGCTGTAAAATGGAGCCTTTCAGATGCACATGGCTTATTTCTCTCATAACTTATTGTTTACTAGTATATCATAATTTACATTGAGTTTTTGTTACTTTTTTTTGGCCTTTCTTTTTAAACTATATGTCCAGCCTTCTACTGGCTTATTTACTTATGTTATATCTAGTTGGTGGTGTAATAGTGTCTAACACATGGTGAGCTCTCCAAAAATATTTATGGAATTAAAAGATCTCCTGCTAAAGTTTAAGAGATTAAGTGTACTTCCTCCACCCTCATCCTTCATCAGAGTTATTTTGGCTTTATGGTGTCACATGTCAGAATTACTGTGAAGACTTGAGCAAAGCATTATGGGCGCTTGTATCAGCCATAGTTGATTGATAAATTGGGTGGCATTATTTATTTAATTTTTGTTTTCTGTTTTTGTTTTTTTTAAGTAGGTTTTAAATATATATTTTTAGAGAGAAAGGAAGGGAGAGGGAGAGATAAAAACATCAATGAGAGAGAAATATCAATTGGCTTCATCCTGCACGCCTCCTACTGGGGATTGAGCCCCAACCCGGTATCTGGGGTGACAGGAAATCAAACCTGTGACCTCTTGGTACATGGGAGGACACTCAACCAACTGAGCCACACCAGCTAGGCTTATTATTTGTTTTCTAATTTTAAAATTGTTTTTATTATAAAATGAAATAATTAAATATTGATAATTTAGTTAATATTTTGATCATACAACTGCTCCAAATGGTTTCTTGAACATTTTCATGTTTAGAGATTGCTTTTGAATAAATTCATTCAATATTTAAAATTATAAAATTTTGTTTTCTCTGCTGTAATTCTCACATGGTCGTTGTTGGTGTTTTCTTGTTCATTAACCCTCCCCACATTTCTGTATTTAGGAATTATTCCTACTTGACAATAGCTTAAATGATTTTCCCAAGATTACACAGTGACTACAGCTAAGCCAGAGCTCACCGTCCATGTCCTTGAGCTCTTGCTCTTTTCCTCCAGTTTAACCTATCAGCAGTCTAAGCAAGAGGTCGGATTCTGGATTACGAAGTCGTTTTCCCACTTCTCCACTGGCTCTTTCTACCCAACGCCACTGTTACTGATGGCCCTCCACGCAGAACCAGAGACTATTTCACTCTTGTAAATAACCTCTATATCCTACTGATCAGGACAAAACTTCTTGTTTGTTTGGTTTCTGTTTGTTTTTAATCGGTTGTCATTATGATATTCATTAATAGGAATGGATTTTTTTATTAATTAGGTTTCATTTCTCCCCAACATTTAATAATGAAGAACCTGAAGCTCAGGGGATAAAAAGAAGAAGAATAACTGCTTTATTCTGTTCAATATAAACTGCCATTCAGAGGCATCGCAGGCCGCTTTGTCAAATTTCTTGGGGGAATATTCTTATAGAACCACCAGTTTTTACATGATGGCAGTGGGACTGGTGCTGCTTCCACAAATCCTTGGTTGCTGGTTACATCTTGAGAAATTAACCCAAGAGAACTGCTGGAGCACAAACAAATCCAAGTCTTATTTTAATATGAAAAAGTGAGATATTTATGTGGTTAAAATTCAAAAGGTACAGAAGAGCATATAGTCTCCCTCCCATCCTAGCCTCCTGGCACTAGGTTTCTCGTTGGTAGTCAACCACTTCCATCAATTTATAAGAAAGAAAAGGATGCATTTGTTTGTATGTGCACAAAATATGCACACTACTTTACTCGTTGCTTTTTTAACCTCATGATTTATTTTGAAAGATTAATAAAATTTATTTTGGAAAAATAAATCATGTTAGTATGTAATGAACTTTTTTATGGCTGCATCCTATTCCATTGTATGTTGTATCATTTCACAGAATTCTATTATTGAACACTTAATTATTTATTTATATATTTGCTATTACAGTAGTCCCACTTATCTGTGGTTTTGCTTTCTGTGGTTTTAATTATCTATGGTCAACTGTGGTTTGAAAATATTAAATGGAAAATTCCAGAAATAAATAATTCATAAGATTTAAATTATGGCCCTGACCAGTTTGGCTCAGTGGATAGAGCGTCAGTCTGCGGACTGAAGGGTCCCAGGTTTGATTCCGGTCAGGGGCATGTACCTTGGTTGCGGGCACATCCCCCGTGGGGAGTGTGCAGGAGGCAGCTGATTGGTGTTTCTCTCTCATCGATGTTTCTAACTCTCTGTCCCTCTCCCTTCCTCTCTGTAAAAAAAATCAGTAAAATACATTTAAAAAAAAAAGATTTAAATTATGTGCTGTTCTGAGTAGCACAGTGGAAACTCTCTCTGTCCCATTCTGTCCCTCTCGGGACATGACTCAGCCCTTTCTCTGTCTTATCCATGCGGTGTACATTGCCTGCCTGTTAGTCACTTAGTAGCTCTCTCTGTATCAGGTCGACTGGCATGACATCACAGTGCTTGTGTTCAAGTAACCCTTATAGCAGCCTAGCACTACATCACGGTGCCTACCTCGTTCACCTCACTTCATCCCATCAAGTAGGCATTATATCATCTCATGGCATCACAAGAAGTTTAGTACAGTAAAATACGATAGTCTGAGAGACCACATTCATCACATTCATATAATGTTATTATAGTATCTCTATATATAAAAGGTTAATATGCTAAGTGTCTGAATGTCCTACTGGTCACTAAGATGTGCACTGACAACCAGGGGGCAGGCGCTCAATGCAGGAGCTGCTATGACGCACACAGAGAAACGGCACTACGGGCCTGGTGCCCACAAAGCAATACTCGGTTTCCCCCAAGTGAGACAGACCCTGCCACCACCCTGAAGTGACAGTCCACCAAATCGCAGCCAACAATGCCAAGACCCCATGGCGAAAAATGCAGTCCAAAGTCCAGCCCAGCCTGGAAAAGTGGCTGTGGGCACCGGATAATGACATCACATTTTTGTTGACATTCTGAAGCTGAAATTGTCAACAGAATATGTCTGAAGACCAACTATTGCCACAATGTACCTCTGAGGCTGAAAGAAATCGATGTCATCTACAGAATATATTTGAAGAACAACTATTGGCACAATGTACCTTTGAAGCCAAAAGAAAGTGATGTCAACAGAATATGTCTGAAGAATAGTCATCAATAAGTACTACCAATACTAGTGGGAACTGCCTTCATAGCAAAAATGAGGTAAATGAGGATGCAATTATCGGATACAGTTGTGGTGGAATGACTTGCATGTCAATTTTGTCTACCCTTAAATTTCTCCGATGAAAAACCATCTGATGGAAAATTAACTTGATGTTGTAGCAAAGGCAAAGTTTGTCCAAATGATATATATTTTCCCAATTGCCTGTCATATTTTAAAAAATTAATGATAAATGAAGATTCTGACTGTAAAAATTTCATGGAAAATATTTGTTGTTATATCATGTTATTGTTTATTTATTAATCAATTTATATATTATTTTCATGAACATTTTACTAATTTTCTTTCATCTCTGACACTTCTATTATAGAAAAAGGGCGAATAGCAATATTAAAGCATTTCTTCTAATTAATTTCCTTTCAATGTGCATGAATTTGTGCACCGGGCCACTAGTAGTATTATAATTGTTCTATTTTATTATTGTTGTTGTTATTGTCTTACTGTTCCTAATTATAAGATAAACTTATCATAGATATGTATGTATAAAAAAACCATAATGTTATACATAGGGTTTGGTACTATCTGTGGTTTCAGACCTCTAATGAAGGGTCTTGGAACATATCCCCCATGGATAAGTATATATATATACTAGAGGCCCGGTGCACAAAAATTTGTGCACTCGGGGGGGGGATGGGGGGGTTCCTCAGCCTGGCCTGTGCCCTCTCTCAGTCTGGGACCCCTCAGGGGATAGCCACCTGCTGGCTTAGGCCCGCTCCCCGGGGGATTGGGCCTAAGATGGCAATCAGATATCCTCTGGCAGCCCAGCAGTCCTCGGGGGATGTCCACTTGCCAGCAGGGAGCAGACCTAAACTGCAGTCAGACATCCTTAGCGCTGCTGAGGAGGCAGGAGAGGCTCCCACCACCACCGCTATACTGGCAGCCATCAGTCTGGCTTGTGGCTAAGCAGAGCTCCTCCCATGTGAGAGCGACCTGACCACCAGAGGGAAGCTCCTGCATTGAGCATCTGCCCCCTGGTGGTCAGTGTGTGTCATAGTGACCAGTCATTCCCAGTCTTTCTGCTGTTAGGGTCAGTTTGCATATTACCCTTTTACTATATAGGATAGAGGCCTGGTGCATGGGTGGGGGCTGGCTGGTTTGCCCTGAAAGGTGTCCCGGATCAGGGTGGGGGTCCCGCTTGGGTGCCTGGCCAGCCTGGATGAGGGGATGATGGCTGTTTGCAGCTGGTCACACCCCCTTCAGGGTGGGGGTCCCCACTGGGGTGCCTGGCCAGTCTGGGTGAGGGGCTGAGGACCGTTTTCAGGCTGGCGGGTGACTGAAGCTCCATTCCTCTCCTTTTTTTCTTTTTATTTTTATTCTGGGATTTATTTACCTTCTATGGCTATCGCTGGAGCTGAGAGCCGGCTTTAGCTCTGAGGCTTGGCTCTAGCTCTGAGACCTTGGCTGCTGAAAGCAGTTATCTGGGTTTGTTTGGGTTGTATAATTGTAACACTGTTGCGGTCCTGCTCGCTCCGGCTCTGATGGCTGAAAGCAGGTTTCTGGGGATTGTTTAACTGCTATAATTGCAACATAGTTGCTTAGAGTGCAGCTCAGAGCTGGGCAGCAGCAGGCGGGGAACCTTGGCTTCCTCCATCACTGGAGCAAGCAAGCCTCCTGTTCGCTTCAGCTGCCTGGCTGCCGGCCTCTATCTTGGTTGGCAGTTAATTTGCATATCGCCCTGATTAGCCAATGGGAAGGGTATCGAAGTTATGGTTAATTACCATGTTTCTCTATTATTAGATAGGATATACTTTAGAAGGTCAAATTTCTAGAAGAGTAATCACATAAGATGATATACTCATTTGTAATTTTGTTTTAAGACTTTTATACATTTTCAGGGAAAAAGAATGCATGTTTATGACACACAATTCTTTTAAAACAAGTAAAGAATTAAGAATAAGTCTCCCTTTCAACCTTCAAGAGAGGCAGTCATTACTAGTACCCCTTTTGTAACCCTCCAGAGACTGTCTGACATATATAAGCATGGGTGGTATGAGTGTTGGATATACGGATGTTCCTTGTCCTATGATGAGGTTACATCCTGATAAACCCATTGTAAATTGAAAATATCACTAGTTAAAATGCATTTAATATACCTAAGCTACCGAACATCATAGCTTTCCCTAGCTGGTTTCTACTGAACGTGTAATTTGAATCATTGTAAGTCGAGGACTGTCTATGTTACATAGATACCCTTTATCATAAAAATTATCTTATCCTTTAATTGCTCTATAGCACTGGTTCTTAGCCAGAAGTGATTTAACACCCTCAAAGGACAATTGATATCTTTAGATATTTGTAGTTGTCACGAGTGGGTATGCTACTGGCATCTAAGAGGTCGAGGCCAGAGGTGCTACTAGATATTCTACAATACACAGGATAGCTTGTCCCCATCCCCACCCCACCACCACCAAGAATGACTTTTCTGGTCTCTAATGCCAGTAGCGTCAAGGTTGGGAAGCTGATCCCTGAGGATCAAAAGGCTTTTTCCAAGGTGTTGATTTTTATAGAGATTCCAGGCTTCAGTGCTGCCATTCATGTTAGTAGCATCACTTATCCTCTTCCTCCTCCTCCAAAATGAACCATATTTGTTGTATATCTCACCAGCAAGAATGACGGTTCCACCGAGATTAATTATACTCAGCTGGTCTCTTTAGAATGACTAGAAATACAGTGCCAGTATCTTGCCCATATTGTCCCAGGCGTTCTAATTTTTGGTTTATTCCCTCATTTTGATGAATCACATCCTCTGGTAGTTTGCTGAGAAAGGGTATATGAAAGATAAATTTGGAGGGACCTTGAATTTCTATAATGTTTTTATTTCATTCTTCACCTGATTGATGTTTTATGGGAAATTCTAGGGAAGAAGTAATTTGACTTCAAAATTTGAGGCTATTTCTTCATTGTCATATAGCTTCAGTCATATTGAAACATTTTTATGATGTGCCGGGGTCCAACCCCAGCAGGTCCAGGGGTTCCCAAAGGCGTAGACGGAGTCGGCGAAGAAGGAAGGACACGGAGACAGTGTTCAGTTGATCAGCAGCCTAGCCAGGATCTCCAGCCAGGATCTCCAGCCAAGTTCTGATCTGGATCTCCAGAGAGGTTCTGCTGTTTATTGTCTTGTTACATCCGTATTTATCCCAGTTGATTTTAATCCTGTCAATTTCTATTACAAAGGTTAGGGCGTTTCTTATCTCCATTCCAGGGCTGGACCGGCTTCCGGCAATGATGTTTGCATGTAACCACCTTCTCTGGATGTTTTGAATTTTCCCACTGATGTGTGTGAGGTGGTATGAATAACATTGTTCAATGTGTTTGGTTCTCAGTGGGCTTCTAATCTGAAAACGTACCCTTCCATTCTGCAAAATTTTTTAATAACTTCATTGACTTATTTTCTATTCTCTTTGTTCCAATTCTGACATTGCTATTTTGATGTTGGAATTTGTGTGCCATTTGCTTTCTTATTTTTTTCACTTATTTTTTTTTTTCTTCACTGTTTAAGAGTTTGCTGCAAATTTTTACTCTAACTCTTCTGTTGATTCACTTTCTCATTTTTATTATAGTCTTAATTTTAAGACCTTTTTTGTTCTCTAAATGTTCTTTTTATTCTATCCTATTCCTGTTTCTAAATGCAATGTTTGTTCTCTCTGATGGTTAGTAAGAGTAATATGCTTCCGTTTTTACTTTTCTTCTCTTTAGTCTGTTTCTTCTAAGTGGCCATAGTCTGTTGTTTTCGTCTGGTACCTACCTTCTATGTTAGCTATTTCATCAGCTACCTTGTAATCTTTGTCCATTTTGGTTAAGCGGATTCAAAGTTATAAGTGCATAAATCAGGCTGCTGACTGAATTTCATCGTTGACTAGTCCAGGTGCACCATGTAAAGAACCCCAGTGCCTGTAATCTTTGCATTTTTCCTTTTGAACGTGTCAGTTTCCTTAAAGAAGGAACTTCCAAACTCATATGGAAGGCCACAGCTATTCTAGAAGCCTTGTGGGGAAAGGGGTAGGGTTCTCAGATTGCATATGATCACTTAATCTCCCTGTTTTGGATCTTCAACTGCTCCTGGCTATCCCCTAGTTTACCTATCTCCAGAGAAGAACCTCCAGACCTCCTACGCTTACTTCCACAAGGTAGTCCTGGCACCTGGACCAGGCATCCAATATCTTCTCCAACAGCTTTAATACAATCCTTATCTTAGCTACACACTTCCCTACAGCAGCATTCTCTCTTCCAGTTCCATAGGTTACTGAAGCTCCGGGTCCTAAACCATTTGCGGATTTTGTGATATAATGGGCTGTTTCACCTCTCCATACTGTTGGCCTGGGGTGCTTTATTTAGTGGTGCTAAATCATTTGCTGCTAATGTCTTCTTACCACCTAAGACAAATTTATGGCTAAAATCTCTTTTCATGTTTTCCTTATTCTTATGCATTTATGTCTTTAAAAAAGTAATCTTTACTGCAGTTTTAGTGTGGGATCAGGAGAGAGCATTCAGTGTGGCTGCAGGCTGCCATCCTAACGCAGAACTCTTTGTAGTACAAAGCTCATTTAGAGATTCCATTATGGAAGAGTATTGGTAGAGTTGGCCTTCTCTCTTCCCTATTTGCTGCTGCTATGTCCTAATTCGGATTTCCACTCTGGCTCCTGGAGCCTTGGTGCTGAGCTGCTGCAACTATTTCTAAAGCAAAACCAGGTCTCCAGTTCACTGCACTGACAGCTGCGGAATGGATGTGGCACTACTGCTGCTGTAAGATTAGTTGGCCTTTCATGAGTTTGCTGTTGCTTTATGCTCCTGACTACACTTTTCCTTGGCTCACCTTTGATCCTAAAGAATGTGTGCATAATTTTTTTGAAAATGTTTGGTATGCCAATATCTTAGATTACTCTTTGTGAGTGTTTAATGGCTGGAAGCTGTGAGTTGAGGCCCATGAACCAGCTTGGTGATTTATAGGACACCTTTACACAGGGAAACATATTCACTGACTCCTCTTTAAACTAAGGGGAGACTGTATTTGTGAACTGACTTTAATTCACTGATCTTTTAGGTTTTTATAAATCTAAAACCATTCATCTTTAAAAGATGCTAAGGATTTTGTCCCCTATAGAGATAATAAATGCCAGGGGACTAAAAGACCCTACAACTCTATGACATCAGTCATTTATGTTAATCCAGAAAATGATTTCAGGGCTCTTGACTCTTATTCTGTTTCCTGACAAACAAATATGATAATTAGTTACATGCAAGATATTGATAAAATTGTTTGTTTTGTACTATGTTCAAACTAATTTTGAAACCATTGTCATTTTAAGGACAATTATAGGTTCTGCCTATAAAGTGATCTTTTAATGCCTTTACGCAAGTTTTCTAATCTAGAATTTTGCCTTTGGGTTAGTACAGTTAGGTTGGATATGTACAATTTAGTTTTGTTCCTGATCTAGATTGCTGTCTTCTAATAAAACCTTATGGACATTACAATTTAATATAATTTTCACATGCCATGAAACATTCCTCTTCTTTTTTAAACATTTACAAATATAAAAACTATTGATAGTTCACAAATACACAAAAACTGGTGGTGAGTCATATTTGGCCTACAGGACATTGTTTGATAACCCTAGTTTAAAACTTTGGTCTTGGGATGAGTGCCATTCCTCTTATGTCAAATATCAGCTATGACACATTAATCTGAATGTCTGTTGGTATAAAAACACTGTTTGAATTGAGGTAGTCGTGCTTAAGTTCTCACTTTGATGGTATAATTTTTCAAAGCCAGTTTAAAGTACTCCTGTTTACCCCTTTTGACAACCTTTTTCTCTCCTTCCCAACATTTTTGATTATTATTTCACTTTTGGTCTTTATTTGTAAACATTTTTTAAAAAAATTTTATTTATTGATTTTAGAGAGAGAGAAAGATAGATAGATAGATAAGATAGAAACATAGATTTATTGTTCCAATGAGTATGCATTCACTAGAGGCCTGGTGCATGAAATCCATGCATGGGAAGGTTCCCTAGGCCTGGCCAGCGATCATGGCCAATCTGTGGGGCAACCAGTGGGGGGATCAGGGGCCCCTTCTGGCACCCACTTTGGCTGGCCTGGCACTGCCCGCTTGCTGGCCCTGCTCCCTGCCGCTGCCACAGTTCACCTCCCTCTGTGGGAGGCTACCAGTGGGGCGATCAGGGGGCCCCTGCTGGTACCCACCTTGGCTCACCAAGGGCCTAAGGGCTGGGGTCAGCTCCTGCATTGAGAGTCTTCCCCCTGGTGGTCAGTTCACGTAATAGCGACCCGTCTTTCCACAGGTTGTTTCGCAGTTTGGTCAATTTGCATATTAGGCTTTTATTATATAAGATTGTTGCTTTTTGTATATGCCCTAACTGGAGATTGAACCTGCAACCTTATCATATCAGGACACAGCTCTAAACAACTGAGCTACTCAGCGAGGGCTGTCTGTGTACTTTTATTTATTTATTTATTTATTTATTTATTTATTTATTTTTATAATGCTCATCTGAGGATATTTTTTTCCATTGATTTTTAGAGAGAGTTGGAGAGTGGAAGGAAGGGAAAGAGAAAGAGACAGAGAGAGAGAAGGAGAGAGAGAGAGAGAGAGAGAGAGAGAGAGAGAGAGAGAGAGAGAGACACTGATGTGACATAGATCGGTTGCCTCCTGCACATACCTGATACTGGCCGGGATCAGGCCTACAGCTCAGGTATATGCTTTTGACCAGGAATGGAACCTGGACTCTTTGGTCCATGAGCTGATGCTCTAACCACTGAGAAAAACAGGCCAGAGCCCATCTGAGTACTTTTAAGTAATTTCAATTTTTTGAGTAAAGATTATATATTACACACCATGCTAGTTGCTTAAGACAGTAATCACTTCCAGGTAGATAGAACACAATTGTGGAAGAATTTTTCTTCTATTCTACAAAAATTTAACAACCTATTCATCTAAGGTATAGGAAAGGCTGGGATCTACAAGTGTGTACATCAGCAGAAATTGTGTAGGTATTTATTCTCTGACCTCATGTTGTAAATGGAAAATGCACACACACATTCTTCTGCATGCATTTATTTCTATTTTGGGGATGCCAGCAGCATTAACATGGTAATAGGCTCTATGTAAAATTTTAAAATATTTTCCCTACTGTAAAGAAACTTCTCTCTAGACACCATCTGGTAATTTATTCTTAAATTTAAACTTCCTGAAAAAAATCTTCATTGTAAAGATTTTTTTTTTTTTTACAAAGATAGGTCTCTACTTAGTAAAGATTCATGATTAAATGAGCTTAGAACATTAAGGAAGCCTAGATGATGAGGCCTATGCACTGAAAATGAAAACAGGAACATTAAAAATGAAGGAGGCCAGTCAAAGGCTGGAGAATCAAACAACAACACAATTATAGATTTCATGATGGTTATAGTAATATAGTCTCAAATGAATAATCCTTTATTTTGTAGAGGGGATTGGCATTTGTGCAATATTCTTTAGTTAAATTTCAATTTATTGGATTTTTGCATCACTGCAGATTGATCTATTGAATTTGTCACAGTGGCCTTGTTTTTACTTTAATGTGTTTAATACCTGCTGGATCAGAATGCCAATCAATTTAGTTTAATTTCATTAAGTTTGCTAAAGCTTTTTAAATTAAAGTCATTGCTGATATTACCAGTAACAAAATGTAGGTAACATACCCTCATATATTATTGTTCTAGAAAATAGATTGGTAATATATGTTCTCTCTAACATTTTCTTACTTGGATTTTTAAATTCCCTTAATTATTTACAAGACTATAAATCATTTAACATTTTTAAATTTTAATTATCTGCATGATCATTGCTTAGTATTCTGTGCCAAACTTTAAACTCAGCATAGATTTAAGTTCTCACTAAATAGATTTCAATTAAACTCTGACCATCTTTTCTAGGAAGGAAATGGATCGTGTTTTAAAAATCATGTTGTGCTTTCCATTATCAAATATAAACTGGAGAGTGGTCCATGGCAAGTATCTTTTTAATTCTCTTGTGCATTTTAGTTTTCAGAAAAATCGTAGTGTACTTGGCGTTTATATGAAGTATAATCATTGTTAAAATTTTTTGAGTAATATATTTTTCAATGAGCTCTGTAATATGCAATTATGGAACTCAGCTTGCATTATTAACTGATTTTATTAGCAATCATTAGTGCTGTATTTATAAATATTACTCAGAGAATTGTAGTTTAATTTACTAAAGATAGAATCAAGAAAAAAACTGGTAAACTACTAGTTCATTAGAGCTCTTTTAGAGAAGAGCACTCTACATCATTTCTAAAACCACTAGTGAATTCAGAAAGGGAGACAAACCTCAAACCATCAAAAATTGGTTACTTGATTACTTTTTATTCCTTCACGGCAGTGGTATGTAAGCTTTTTATGGGGAAATTGAGCAAGCAGAAATTTGTTCTAGCAGAGAGATTTTTCAACTGGTGTGCCTCAAGAATTTTTAAAACATGCAATACCTGACTACTTAGTCAGGGAAAGTGACCTCTTTTCCCTTAGATTGTCAAATAAAAAAATGACAGCCAACACAATAATAGCCGTCCAGTGTGAATCAATCAAAATTATACCTATTTTTTGTCAGATTGGCAAAACATATAATATATCTTTTGGTGTGGCACAGAATTTTAGTAATTAGTGTATGAGTGCCAGGCGGTGAAAAGGTTGAAAATCACTGTTCTAACATACGCTATTCTAGAACCAAAGAGATTTTGGTTATGTAGGGTTCAAGTTATCATTGACACGTTTTGTAGGGTACTTCAAATTCCTGCCTGAACGCAGGAGTCTTTTTTATCAGAGAATCTAACATCAGATTTTAATCATATCTTAGACCCACAGGGTTTTAGGTTTCCAGCAGGCCACCTGTCTCAGACATTTAAAAATTCAAAGGACAGATGGGAAGGTGAAAGAACTCGTCCTTGGGTAAAGAAATTCTTGCATTGCAGGAACATTCACGGGCAAGTCTAGCCAGTATATCACACACATAGCTGCGTTTGTCTAGCTGTACCGTGATCAGCAAACTGCGGCTCGCGAGCGACATGCGGCTCGTTGGCTCCTTGAGTGTAGCCTTAGGAGCACCCTAATTAAGTTAATAACAATGTACATACCTATATAGTTTAAGTTTAAAAAATTTGGCTCTCAAAAGAAATTTTAATCGTTGTACTGTTGATATTTGGCTCTGTTGACTAATGAGTTTGCCGACCACTGGTAGCATGAAGGTATCATAATCACACATTTCCCTTTAGTAGTATAAATGTAGAATTCCTCATTTATCTCCTATTCTCTTGGTGGGCAAGAGAGAAAAAACATCAACTTGTAAAACCTATTGTTTAGGTGGTTCATGAATCAGGAAGCAGGACTGTATTTTATATTAACCTTCCTAAATCTACTGTTTGTGGGATGCATACCCTGTGAACCATCGTAGTTAAGAAATTGGGATCCGGAGCTGGTTTCCCTGGGTTTAAATTTCTTCTCAGCCACTAACAAATTACCTTGGCAAGTTACCTGGTGGCCTGTGCTTCAGGTGTCTCATCTGTAAGATGGACGTATTAATAGTCCCTGGTAGAGTATTTGGGAGGATGACATGAATAATAAAAAAAAAATGCGCCTAGAATAGTGCTTGGAATTGAGAATCAGTGTTTAGTAAATGTTAGCTATTAAATATAATACTAGTTACTTGTAAAAAAGTAAGAGGGATTTAAAGTTTAGCCCTGGCTGGTTTGGCTCAGTGGATAGAGCGTCGGCCTGCAGACTGAAGGGTCCCAGGTTTGATTCCAGTCAAGAGCATGTACCTTGGTTGCGGGCACATCCCCAGTGGGGGGTGTGCAGGAGGCAGCTGATCGATGTTTCTCTCTCATCGATGTTTCTAACTCTCTATCCTCTCCCTTCCTCTCTGTGAAAAATCAATAAAATATTTTAAAAAATAAAAAAATAGTTTTTATTTATACTTGGACATTTTTAAAACAAATTCTTTAAAAACTTCGCATCCACATTTATGTCTTTGGAAGAGAATCTGTTGAATGACAAGCCTGAAGCCTAGTACGTAAAATCAGCAAGCAGCTGAAGCATCAGTGTTGTGTCCTGAGGACTGTGATTGGCTCAGCATTACTTGGGAACATGTTAGAAAATTCAAATTTCAGGCCCAGCTCCCCAGAACCACTAGATCAGAAACTTTGGGTGGGGCTGAGAAATGGTGTTGGTGAATGATTGGGAGTATTGAGGGGACCCAAGATAGGGTGTTCATGGAATACCAGAAGATATGACACCTGGGTTAAACCTGAGTCGTGAGAACAATAAAAAAACAATTGGTGAAAGAGCAATGCTGGAAGTTTAAACACCTAGTACAAAGGCCATAAAATGGGGATGCCTTAAAGGAGAAATCTATCCATAGTCTATTAGTAATTGCTATTGGTAAAGTAAAAGGATATACATTAGAAGTGGGGTAAATTTGATGATTATAGACAATAGGAAAGGGGTTCATCATCAACTGTTAGGTAGGCACTTTAAATAGTTTAGTATAATTTCCCATTTCATTTTGCTTGTAAATCCACTACCTAAGACTGTGTCATACATTCTCATCCATTTATCAATTGAGTCACCGCACTCACTTTGTGAACTCTGGAGGCTGTGTTGGGTTGGCAGTAACTTGTGATGTATCTGATAATTTGGAAGCTGTGGTTAACAGTGGACTTGGGGAACCATTTTCTTGTGCAGTTATAGGTATCTAGTCAACTTAAAATTTTTCCTGTTCAGAACTTTAGTCTACTTTTTATTGTCCCCTACATGTACAAGTTAATGTATATAATGTCTAATGATCATATTAAATAACTATCACTTCCTTCTTGACTTGTTTGCAATTAACTGTAACTTTCACAAAAAAAATCATCCTAAACCTAGGATGGAGATTATACTGACTTTCAATTTTAAGTGCATGGGACAAGTTTTTCTAAATTAAAAAGAAGCTCAACAATTTTAGATTTTTGAAATGAAATTTTATTTCAATATATATGTATTATAAAAGAATTGTAATTAGCTAAATTTTTAACTAAGAGTAATATGTATAAGACTTTTCTTCAATCTTTGCATGATAAAAGTCAGGTGTACAAACTGAGGGAGAACATATTTTAAAATGCAAGACCTATATCCAAACCAGCATCTACACTTATTAGTGAGACCATGATTGAGCCAGTTACAAGTTCCTGTACCTTAATTTCATTGTCTATAAAATCCTATGTAATAAAAGCCTAATATGCTAAGTGTCCGATCATGTTCAACCAATCAAAGCACAATATTCTAATGATATGCTAAGGCCGCTCATCCGCTTGCTATGACATGCAATGGCCACCAGGGTACAGAAGCTCCTACCAGTAGGTTAGCTTGCTGCTGGGGTCCTGCTGATCAGGGCTAAGATGGGTTGGACATGCCCTGGAGCCTTACCGTGGTCCCTCTTCTGCTAGCCAACCTCCCATGTGCTTATCTAGCCCTGATTGTGCACCAGTGGGGTCTCTCAGCCTGGCCTGCACCCTCTCGCAATCCAGGACCCCTCAGGGGATGTTGGAGAGCCGTCCCATCCTGCAGGCCAGGCTGAAGGAACCCACTGGTGCACAAATTCGTGCACCTCTAGTTGGAATATAAAAATATTTCTGGGTTGCCCTGACCGGTTTGGCTCAGTGGATTGAGCATCGGCCTGTGGACTAAAGGGTCCCAGGTTTGATTCCAGTCAAGGGCATGTACCTTGGTTGCAGGCACATTCACAGTGGGGGGTATGCAGGAGGCAACTGATCGATGTTTCTCTCTCATCGATATTTCTAACTCCCTATCCCTCTCCCTTCCTCTCTGTAAAAAATCAATAAAATATATTAAATATTTTTGGGTTTATTAACCCAGTTTTGAAATATTACAACCATTTAAAAAGCAAATAAAGGATAAAAAAATGGTAACTATTTTATTATTCAGATTTAGTGAAAACTCTGAATTAATATCTTAAATGTGAACCAAAGGAAAGTCTGTGTCTTTGTCCATCTCTCAAGTGTAGACTCTGTGTTATTTTTAAACTAGAGGCCCGGTGCACAAAATTCGTGCATGAGTGTGGACGGTCCCTCAGCCTGGCCTGCACCCTCTCCAATCCGGGACCCCTTGGTGGATGTCTGACTGCCGGTTTAGGTCTGATCCCTGCAAGATAGGGTCTAAACCGGCAGTTGGATATCCCTCTCACAATCTGGGACAGCTAGCTCCTAACTGCTCACCTGCCTGCCAGCCTGATTCCCCTAACTGCTCTCCCCTGCCGGCCTAATCACCTCTAACTGCCTCTGCCTTGGCCCCACCACCATGGCTTTATCTGGAAGGACGTCCGGAAGGTCGTCCAGAAGATATCTGGTCTAATTAGCATATTACCCTTTTATTAGTATAGATGTTTTGACTATTTTTCTAATTTCTTTGTGTTTTAAAAAGTCATATAACCTTAGGAACTTCTTAGAGTCTGCCTTCCACAATAACTTCTCCCCATGGTTTTTGGTTTTGTCTTTGAATTTCCACCATTTGGTCATTGGTGCCCTTTGAGGGATTTCCCCCCACTTTCTTGAACTGATATGTTTAGTTCACTCACTCTCCTGAGAAGTCTTTAGTGTAGTGCATACTGAAGGAGTATGTTCCTGAGCATATTTTGGAAAATATCTGTATTCAATATTAATATTCTTTCAACTTTGTTTTATTAAACCTCCACTTTTTTTCTTCAAGTTCCAGACATCATTTGTTTACAATTGTAAATACCTCAATGTGCACCTCTCACTGATGAGGGCATTTTTATTTGCATAGCCCCAGATAATAATGATGCTTGGAATTAACAATACTGTTTAATCTTCTGGTCATTAAAATTTGTAATAAAGAGGCTAAGTATGACTCATTAAAAATTATGATGAATTTGATGTCCATAAACACACGTTCCTGGATCTGGTTTTTATTTCCTTTTAGAGACTTCTTAGGCTTCTGATTTGACTATCCAATGGCTAGAATTTAACTCTTTCTAAAGTTAGCAATTAATCATTAACTTCTTGTTTAAAAAATAATAATGGCCCAAGATGAATGCCTTTGCTTCTGCTGACTTGGAAAGCTGCTTGACGGAACCTGGCTTTATTAGTCCCTGTGCTGGAAGATGCCATTAAATCTGTACATGTGTCAGAAACATTAGTTTTCAAAAATTTGCTGTGACATTTTTTCTTCCCAGGTATCATCAGAAGTTGGTTCTGTATTTACAAAATACTAGTGGAATTGAGTGTTGGGTAGACTTTGGACACCCTTCCATCACTCAGCAGGCTGTTTCTTAAACTCTGCATCCAACATTAGAAATCTAGAAAAATATACATCCTTGAAGTAATTTCTGTTGACAGAGAAAGAGAAAGTGCCATTGACACCTCTTAACCATAAAAACCTGACTCACCAACTACTTTCACTTTTTTAAAAAAACATGTAATGTTAGTTTGGCTTGAAATTCTCTGCACTCCTCATTCATTATTTAATCTTATTTTACTTTGTTCAGACAAGCTATCTGCCCTATTGTCAAGCTTCACACAGCCAATTACCTCAAGGTGTTTAGTTTATTTATTATTTAAAGCATAAATCTTATACAGGTTGTCCATTGCCGACCCTCTGAGTAGATGTAGTAAATGACTTTCATCCTGTGGCCTCAGTCAGGGCTCATAGACCTACCTGCTGAGCTTGGCAGGCCAGGCAAGGCGCTGGAACATGTAAGATACCAGAGGTAATTGCACTTTACTTGCGACTTAAAGGAGCATTGGAAAAATGTGCTCATAGTAGCAAATTCTGCGTTGAAATTTAAATGAATAGAATCTTGAATTTTAAATGCAGGGTTCCTTTCTAGAGACATTATCAACTATTGTTATAGTCTGGATTATAGTTCTGTAGTCCACGGACATTTTAACTCTCGTTATAGGCTGGATATTGCATTTAGGAATTTGTTTAAAGTAGACCACAGTGACAGCATGCTTAAGGATACTGATATGGAAGCATGGTCTTTCATATCTGTGGTCTGTGCCCTTGAACCCATTTTCCTTTCCTGGCTAGCTTTCAGTTCCTTGTTGTGATACCATCAAGGGCCAGTACGAATGACTTGGGAAAAGGCTAGCTTAAGTAATGTGCAGGTTCTACTGATGGGTTTATATGCCATTAAGAGTCTCTCTCCTACACCAAATGTGCCAGGTATTTAATTGGGGACCGGTACTAATTTCAGAACTAATACTGAGCTGTTCCACATCAATGCTTTCAGCAGGTGGCTTGAACTGACAGTGTAAAGAAAAAAGTGAGAGAAAATTACCATTGTACTTTAGAGTTTCTCTGATTGAATTGACTGATTATACTGTCAAAGGAGCATTGGGAAGCTGGCAGGGTTATGGGGAGTGAAGAAATGACAGACTTCTTTTAGAGAGAGCTTGTCTGTTGGTTTTTTGCACAGAAAAAAATATTTCAAAATGATAACAAGGTTTGATGTGAGGTTTGAATTCAGTACATGTGAAAATCCATGTGTTCTCTAATTTTTTTAAGTTTGTATATTGTATAAGGCGAGCCAGCGATTTTCTTATCATTTTTCTCTGATAAGACAAAATATTAAAACACTCTGTTCAAATTCTATCAGTAAATGTCAAATGACTTTTTATATTTGCAAAATAGTTTTATAAAGATTTCAATTTTGTTAAGAAGTTTTACTTATTGAAAAATGGAGTAGAAAATTTATTGAGTGACTCAAATGAAAACTGTTTTATGTAACCCATCTTGCATCGTGTTCTTAAATAGGTCTGTTTAAGAAGAAATTCTGTCAGCCATACATATTATTCTTGGTTGTATTTTGTCTCCTAAATTCATGTTTATTTATTCTATAATGGTATATTGTTTAAATATTTAAAAATATTCTTTAACTGGATAACTTAAAAAATGCAGAGAAACAGTATCCTGGGTGCTACTAGTGGAATGATAATAATGGAAGGCATTTTTTATTGAATACTTAGCACGTCCCAGGTACTTTACTAAGTGCTTCATGGTGTCTCACTTAATTTTCACAATAACTACAAAAGATGATTTTCCTTTGCATCCCCATTTTACCGATAAGTAAGTCAAGGCACAGAGAGGTTGAGTAACTTGCTGGACACCCAGAGTTAGTGAGAGGCAGAGCTGGGGTACAACCTCTCAGACCCCCGTGCCCCTCCTCCTTTCCAGCGCAGACCAGGGAAACTGGCGCCCTTGGATTTTTGTTTCCTGTCAGTGTGCTAACTGCCTTCTGTACTGACAAGAGGGAATTAATACAATAATTTCCACTTTCATGGTTATCCCATTATGAATTTAATAGAACTTTTGATATAGAGTCATGAGAATTCTTAAGGGAATGGTTTAAAATGTGAAAAAATGTATTGAAGTGTTCTATCAAAGGTATAAGAGAGACAATTTAGCAGAGTGTAAGTTAGGTTTGGGGCAGGAAAAAAAATCAGTCAGGATAAATGGGTCAGCATTCATCATTTGTTCAACAAATACTTATTATACTAGGTGCCAAGCACTGGGCTTGGCCTGTCGGAAAGCACGGGGTGATTTATTTTTGTTGGGTTGACTCCCTGGTGGGATTATTCACAAACAACCTTTGGATGTAAATGGGGAGCTTTAATTGCAGAAGAGAAGGGTTAAAGTCTTTCTGGATGGACTATGGAGCAGGAGTTTTGTTTCCTTGCATAATAGAGTAGGCTATCCTCATATTCTCATTATTCTGATGCAGCCCAACAAACCAGCAGGAAACTGCATTCCGTGGGATTTCTATGGGGACTACAGAGAATTCGTTCCAATGCTTACAGAGCAGCCGCTTGTAGCTTAAAGTAGCTTCGGGGCTAATGTGAGGAGCTGTGCAGTTCCACTTGCTACTGAACTGTAAAACTGAGAGCATGTGCAGTGTAAATAAAACAATGCCGGAGAATCATTCCTAATCTGGAGGCCTTCTCAGAGCATTGGCTGACAATCTGTTATTGTTGAATGAGGGAAACGGGCAGGGAATTTGAAACGTTATGCCATGCTGAAAATGTGAATACCTGATTCTTCACTTGCTTTAAAACTTGCTCCCTCTAATCCCCCCCCCCGCCCCCCCATATAGGAAAGAAGATAAAATGCTCTTAATTCCCCCCAACTTCTCATTCCCCAGTGTAAAGAGTAACTGGAAAGCGGAGTCACATTTTCAGTAACAAACTTACTCAGGCCCAGGCTTATAGAGGGTAAAGGAACTCCTATTTTGGGATATATATTTTTTTTATTTCTGTATTCTGTCTACACTCTGCAAGTACCTAATTTTCAGCTCCACAAAGTGTGTTTTGCAGTGCATTATTTTGATAGCAGAAGAACTGTACCATCTTCTTTGGCCACATGACGTGTTTGGTGGTGGACCGCCGTGGTCTCTCCCACAACTCTTGTGTTTCTCCCACTGCCGCCTGCACTACAGTGAGGCCTATCGGCATGGCCCACTTCCCGGGCCTGGGGCCTATGAATCAGAACCTGAGTGCTCACCCTCCACTGTAGCACAGACCAGGAAATGGACGCATGCACAAGGCCCTGCTGTCATTCTGTTTAATGTCTAATCGGGGCCCCGTATTTTTATTTTGTACGGGGTTCTACAAATCATGTAGCTGGTCCTGTTTGTTCCACGAGCCTCTTCCCCTCCTCACCCCCCCACCCCAGCACCACAGGTTGCATTCTTCAAGGGCCAGCTCACCTGCTGTCTACCCGTGAAGCCTTCCAGTCCCTTCGTAGACATGCGTATCTCTTCCCCCATGTGCATCTCGGTCACAGCCTGTGTTACACCCTGCCTTGAACTCACCGTGTGCGCATCTGCCTCTCTCAGGATGTGGTGGGCTCTTGGAGTGGAGGGCAGGCACCTCCAGGAGTCTTTGTATTCTTCTCCCTCCATATCCCAGCCCAGTGGCTTTCAGTGCTCCATGAATGCTTGTTAAATTGAAGTGAATTAAATAATTTGCCCTTTTATCTGAAAGAGTAAAGAAATTTACATTTAATATAAGGCTCTTTTGATAGACATATTGCCTTCATTTCAGTTCTCTTCTAATGCAGAATTACGGTGCTGGCTTCCATGGAATGGCTAATGTGATGAGATGGTACACTTTTGATTCTGCCTCACTTATAAATTTAGGGTGGAGAAAATATAAATGAAATCATTTCACTAATTTTAAGACATTTAAAGAGTCTGAAAATTGAGCTTAGGAGGAAAAGGTTAACTAAGGTTAAAGCAAATGCTTTTCATTTAGCTTCGTATATCGCTAAGTGGAGATTTAAAGGAACTGCTCTTTTCTCACCAAATTTCTCCATACCACTCCTGGATTTCCTTTTAGCATAATTTAAGTAAGATGTTGGAATGGGTTTAAGTCATTTTAATTTTGCATATTTCACAAGGGCTATTTTCATAGAGGGAATATTTCCTAATATGCTCCTAGAGCCTCTTAGAAGAACAGAATGGGCAATGCTTGTTGTCTAAGCAGGAGGCAGAACCCTAGCAATTTATTAACCTTCATAGACATTAGGGGTTTGGTTTAATAGTTACAAAAGAGAACAAAGTTGGCTCTCCAACAGAGGTTTTGAGCAGAGGAGCCATGACCGCCTGCAGAGGTTCTATAAACTCTCCCAACGTGTAGGCAAATGTGTTTTGGGAACATTCACATCTTCCCTGGAGGGAAGGCTCCCAGAGCTTTTCCTCAGGGCCCACGAGGAGTGAAGAACCAATAAGTTAGCAGAAATAAGAAATGGAATGAACATACACACACATTATAAAGCTAATTTAAAAGTCAGTCTGTTGAAGACCAATTCCTGTTGAACATGAATTTATACTATTAAAATCTGAAATCTCTGGGCTATAAAATGTTGGATCCATTGAATACTACACAATTATTTTTTTCTGAAAATAAAGGAGACTACTAATATTCTAAGTATAGATTTATGTATTTATGTATAGATTGGAGAATGAGCCCTGAAATTACTGTTTTTATGCCCATTTTTGAGTAATGTGACATTAAGAAGTAGAGGAACTAGGCAAAACACAATTCCTTCATCATGCCACATGGTAATAAAACAGAATAGCCAACTACTGCATTTAGAGGAAAAATGCAACTTTTAGCCAGAGTTATTCTTGAATATGAGAAGTTTAAGACAATGTTTGTGGTATATATGTACCGGGAATAATATGCCTTACAATAATGAAAGTCCCTGCTTATAAATGAGTGAAACAGCTCTGGGAAGAGGCCACATTCTGGGAGGCATGATTGCTCTAACTAAGCTGCTCACACAGCCTCTGACTTTCTGGTGCATCTCTTAGAGGTGGGCTGGAGTTTGGTGACAGTTTTGCATAGATTTCTGTAGCTTGTTTTTCCATTTAGCATTTGATTCCTTATGTGTTTTCTTGCTGATTGGCGCACTGGGCCCTTTGAGCACATTTAGGATCAGCACAGCCACGGAGGAGCCCAAGATTGCTTATAGAAACACAACATGGATCATTTGGGACCCATATGGTATTCACAGATGAACAAGACTGGCCACAAGGAAAATAAGAAACCAGGTGCCTGGGTACTCTCCAATGGAAAACTAAACAAGGACTCTGAGAAGCACATTCTTTCAAAGACATGGACCTCACTTTTAGAAAGATTTTGAGCTTACTCTTAGAGTCATTTCCAAGTCAGAGCCCCAAGTAATATATAGGAATCACCCTAAAGATCTTGCAGCCTCACAGGATAGATCTCAAGCGTCCTGTTTCTCATTCTCTGTCCTGTCTGTGTAGTTGACTAAGAGTTCCTTGGTGGGACTCAGCCTGCACAGAGGATGCTTTCGATTGCATTTGCCTCCGCTGGCTGGTCCATTCCTTTAGGTCTCTGCTGCTTCCATTTCCCCACTCCATGGTCAAATCTAATTCCTTTTTCTTCCTGCCAGCCACCTTTTCCTTCCTCCTGCTCCCTCCCAATAATGGTAATTTTTAACTCTTTGTCTTCAGATCTAAGGAAGTAAATATTGGGTCTTCCTCAAAGCGGGTTAAGAGAAATGATTACCTTTCCCCTTGGGCATGAGTTGAGAAAACATTGTGATGTGAGACCTTTCTTGTAAAGAATATATATATATATATAACCATGTTTTCGGAAAAGCAAAGTAATACTTAAAATGCATACTTTAAAACTTTATGAGAACATTTGGGGAGTTTTGTAGCCCTCTGGTGGATTATCAAGAGAATCCATAATGAAAAGATTTTATTACATTGATTTTAACTATTTTTAATATGACTCTATAATGCACCTAGAAAAATCATCACTCTTTTATTTGAGGGCAGCCATTTTGTTTACAGATCTTTAGTTTAGTATATCAACATTTATTTTTAATACTTATATTTTTTCACCATTATGAACAACTGTTTTATTCCAAATTCAAATATTGGATAATATATACAGTATTTTTTTAAAATGTCTGTTTTCTTAGGATTTTGTTATGTGATTAATCACAGAAATTTAAAATTAGGGGGCAAGTAAGACATTTGTGGGCTATGAATACAAAAAGGCTGCCAGGCTGTTAGAGAGCTATTTTGCATCTATGTTATGTAAATGAGCAGTTATAAGCTTTTATATGAAAGCAATTTGACATTGAGGAGAGAGCACTGAGTTGAGGACAGACCTGAGCTTTGGTCACAGTTATGTTGCCTGTAGATACATGATTCTGGAGAGGTCACAGCACTTACCTGAAGGTGAAAGGTAATATCAGGCCTGCTGCTAATATGTCTTATAGTTCTATGCTTTGGGATTTTTGACATCATCATGAATACTGGAAAGTCATGCTTTGTCAAATCTTTGGGGGGGGATGCATATTTATGATAATTCTAAAAACCTGATTAGATAAATTTATAAAAAGCAAAGCCTACTAGCATACTGAGAGTAAGTTGATGGTGGAAGTGATTTCATTTTTGTATTTGAAGCCTAACATAACATCTACATAGCAGACATTCAAAAACTGTTGATTGAATAAAAAACAACTTCTAAGGTCTCAAAGGTTAAAAATTACATCCAGGATAGATTTGTTAAATGGAGTTCATTTTTGTTTCAAGGATTGTCTACAAACACTGTTATTTATAACCTACAAATAATTTTGTTAGCATAGATTATTTGCCTGGAAGGCGTTGGCTAAAGATAGAGGTCATATGTGATTACTTCATTTTTTAAAAAAGAACCTATTATTAGTCATGTAATTTTAGTCAGAGAAACAGTGTATTTTCCTAATAAGTAAGCATTTTTTTTCTAGACAATATGCAGAGTTTTATGTTTTCAAAATAACTTTTGATTTTTTTATAAACTGGACAAAAATCAAGGAAAAAAAATAACCTAAGAGGTTATACCTTTGGTGTTTTTAATTATTTCGCATGTGTATGAAACCATTTAAAATATTTCAGATATCTTTGGACTTGGAAATTAATAAGTTGCATTTTACTTTTTTCTCTTGAAATTATTCCACAACTAGGTTATAGCAAGTAAACTTTCATCATCATCATCATCATCTAGCAAGTTTCATGTACCAAGTTATGAACTCCCAGACATTATACTTTAAAATGTAGTGATGCCACTATAATATTAATGATGAATTGCATACATTTGAAGCATTTAAAAATGATCATAGCCTTAAAGCAAAAAAGAGCTGGAAATATTAATGGTATAGAAACTGTTCTATGTGGATCTGAATTATGTATAGCAGGGAGAGATAGAAAGAGATAGATTGCATAATAAATCAAAGTTCACATGGTGTATTGTTTATTTAAAAATAAACTACACAAACTTTCTATTTATGCAGCATGTCAGCTATTTGAAAAAAAGATGAATAGTTTCAGATTGAGATTTATTTCAAAAATGAATATTTAGCATCCAATAGTGTCATACTGAATGTAGGAAAATAATTACAGTATATGTTTTATCCTGAAGAATTCTAGGAAAGCATCGACTTTTTATACTTTGAATGTGCATTTATTCTCTGATAAATTTGCACCTTTTGCGTCTTTTTTTATTTATAATAGGTGCGTTAACCTTCTTTAAAAAATGTGTATCAGTAATGTTTAGAAGTGAGTATAAGATTATATTAAGGCAATAATTAATAGGAAATGTTTCTTCTTGATAAATTTGTTGTATTATGTAAACACAAAGTTTATTCTTGTTATTATTTATTAATTGTATTATTTTTATATGAACAACTGTAAACCTACTTTTGCCTCACCCTGTATGATTGTAGAGCATTACAAACATAGGGAAATGTTAGGTGATGGATATACAGAAATTACTTGCTGAATCCACTGGTGACCAGAAAGAAGATTTGATGGACTTTTGCTTATTTTAAGATTCTAAACAACTCTCTATGTGAGGGGGATTTAGTGGTATGTATATATTTTTGTAAACACGGTTTATTATAGAAATACTGTGTAATGCCCTTTTTAGGAGTTTGTAACTAGTAGACGTAATTAATACTTCTTTAAATAGCCCCAGGATATTTCTGCCCTGATTTCGGCCAGTAGCCTTTGGGTTTCTATTACTTTTCCATTTAGCAAATGCTATAAGCCATCGACATGTGCCAAATAACTTATTTCTGGAATGATTTTGAAATCGGTACCATAGATCATTCATGTATAGATGTGTTCATTCAATGACATTTATTGCAAGGTGAGCTAGGAAAATATAAATGTTCTTGTCTTTCATCTTTCATGCTTCCATGTGAGTCCAGTTAGTCCTCTGTTTCTGTTGATGTTCTGACATCGCACTAACTATTCTACCTGGTCAGCCCATCAACTTGTTTGTTGTTCACCTTGTCTGGGAGTCTATTGATCTCACGTGAGATCTTTATAGCTAAATCAGAGGCTGGATGGAAGTTCTGGAAGGCGGTGGGGAATGATTAAAGCTTTAAGAAAAGAGTGAAAGCAAGGAAGAATGTTCAAAATGGAGTGGAGACAAAGAAGGGCTTAGCGAGACAGCTGGGCGGACCCTTTGGAAGGAAGATGAGCTAGCAGGGGCGGTAAGATTGGTGGTAGGATTTGAGGTTGTGTCAGAGTTCCATGGAGAGGAGATGCAAGGGGACATAGAAAGCATCATCAGCACCACCATTAAGCAACCTCACAGGAGCTGTTGATCTCTTCACTGGCCATTTCCTGTGACTCCTGTAGATTGATGTGGAAAAGGAAACAAGAAACATTTGGAGAAAAGAATGCTGTTTTTGCAGATATTTTAGTGGTGCAGATATGTCGTAAGATCATTAAAGTTTTCTCATATTTATGCAAAGAATTTTATATCTAGAATAAGGATAAAACTATAATTGAGCAGATATATTTAAGAAACATTGAGTGACATAATTTAACATGTAGATAGGAAAGGGAAATGCTTGTATATTATCAGATTGTGCCAAAAAATTCATTTCTAACAAAATTCTTCTTGTGCCTTTAGAGAATTTGAGGGGTTTTCATCAGATGAGACACTTATTACTTAAAGTTTTAAAGCTTATAAACTTGCTGTTCTGTCCATTCATTAAAAAATCTTGTTTGTACAAAAACTAGTTTCTCTCTCCCTCTCCTTTTTTTTTTTTTTTTTTTTTTTTTTACAAACCAAATGAAAACTAAAATTTGATTGTTCAGAGATGTTTTCCCTTAGGAAGTATGCCCACTTGTATCAGTGGGAAACAAAATAAAATGGAAGAGATGTTTAAATGCTTTTTATTCGTGGTGTTAAAAATGGTTAGAGGTAGAATTCACATTTTTCTGTAACACAATGTAACAAGCAATTAACTTTTTGGCATAGTGATAAATCTGCTTCTCTAAGAGGTGTTTTGTGTTTTAATAAGTGGCAATACATGCTAGTATATTCATTTTTATTGAATAGTTGAGTTTAAAAAGTGAATTTAATTCATAAGATATTGCCTTGGGCTTATTGAGATTTTACATACAATATCCAAATGGGATGGCATCACATTCAACAACATATTATTTTAAAAATATGATTAGCAATAAACCCTCTTAAAGTGTCCCAATATTTGTGAAGTGTTATCATCTTTGACCTATTCAGTCTCCAAATTAATGTGGAAACATAAATTCTTTGGTGATGCTGAATTAGAAATAATGGAGTATAGTTTTAAAACAACTACATAAGCAAAGGCTAGTTACCTAGAGATAGCACTTAAACAAAATTCTTGCCATCATGTATTCATTCATTTATCCATGAATGTGCTCATTTTTTCATTCATTTAATTTTATTACATATCCAAATTTTAGAGGGAATAAATATAGGTTTTGAGATTATCCATGTAGAAACTGATTAACATAGTTGTGATTTATATACTCTTTGTGAAGACATATGACCTGGATAGAAAATTATTCCAAACAAAACAAAATTTTAGCTGCATACATTTTTTAAAATTATAGCAAAATATGTATAACAAAATCTTCCATTTCAACCATTTTTAAATGTGCAATTCAATGTCAATAATTACTTTGACAGCATTGTACAACCATCAACATTTCCAAAACTTTGTCACAGCCCCAAACAAAAACTCTGTACCTATAAAACATTAATTCCCCACCTCCTCCATTTGGTTACCTCCTGGTAACCTTTAATCTATTTTCTGTCTCTATGAATTTGCTTGATCTAGATCTTTTATATAATGGAACTGTACAATATATTTCCTTTTGTGTCTGGCTTATTACACTTAGCACTGTAATGTTAGAGGTCATATGATCAAACCTTCATTGTGTTTTATGGCTAATATGGCAGTAAATGGATATCCCGCTTTTTGTTTATCTATTGATGTTCTCTTGGGGTCGTTTCCATGTTTAGGCTGTTGTGTATAATGTCGCAATGAACATTGGCGTACAAATGTCTGTTTGAGTTCTTGCTTCCAGTTCTTTTGGGTATATACCCCAGATTGGAATTGCCAGATTATAAGACAGGTCTAAGGTTTTGGGAACCACCAAACTGTTTTCCCCAGCAGCTATGTCATTTTACATTTCCCCCAGAATGTACTGGGTTTCTAATTTCTCCACATTCCCACCAACACTTATTTTCTGTATTTTTAATTATTATAGCTATTTTAACGGTGTGAAATAACACCTCATTGTAGTTGGAATTTGTATTTTCCTAATAATTTATCATCTTGAGCATCTTTTCATGGGCTTATTGGCATTTGGGTATCTTCCTCATAGAAATGTCTTGTCAAGATCATTGCCCATTTTTAATTGGATTATCTCTTTTGTTGAATTTTAGTTCTTTATATATTCTGCATATTAAATCCATATCAGATAAATGACTCTCCATTCTGTAACTTATTTTTTTTTTTTACTTTCATGATAATGACCTATAATTTACAAATGCCTTCCATTCTGCGGAAGTACAATGCATCTATTTTTTCTTTTACTGCTCATACTTTTGGTGTCATGTATATGAAGCCATTGCTAAGTCCAAGGTCATAAATATTTTTCCTGTGCCTTTATTGGGCACTTTTATAGTTTTAGCTTTTATATTTAGATTGTTGATCCATTTTTTGTTCATGTTTGCATATAGTGTGATGACAGAGATACAACTTCATTCTTTTGCATGTGGAAATTCATTTGTCCCAATACTATTTGTTGAAGACACTATTCTCTCTCCTTCCCCATTGAATGGACTTGGCACCCTTACAGAAATCCATTGGCCACAGCTATATGGGTTTATTTTCGAACTCTCAATTTTATTCCGTAGGTCTACATGTCTATTCTTATGCAAGTACCACACTCTTTTGATTACAGTAGCATTATTGCAAGTTGTAAAATCAGGAAGTGTATGTACTCCAACTTTGTTCTTTTTTTCAAAACTGTTTTGACTGTTTGAGACCCCTTGAAATTACATATGAATTTCAGGATTTATTTTTCCATTTCTCCAAAATAGGCTGTTGAAATTGTGACAGAGATTTTGTTGAATCTGCAGATTGCTTTCGCAGTATTGACATCTTAGCAATATTAAATCTTCTAATCTATGAAAATGCTTTATTTCTTTTTACCTATTTGTCTGTTTATCTATCTATAGACTATTTTTTAGAACAGTTTTAGGTTCACAGAAATATTGAGCAGAAGGTACAGAGATTCCCCATATATATCTTACTCCCATATCCATTAATTTTTTTTAACAGAATTTAAATTACTATTTAATTTCTTTCAGCAATGTTTTGTAGTTTCATGTATAAGTATTTAACCTCCTTGGTTAATTTATTCCTAGGTATTGTATTCTTTTAGATTCTAGTATAAATGGAATTGCTTTAAAAAATTCTCACCCAAGTATATGTTTTTATTGATTTTATGGAGAAGGAGAGGGGGAGAGGGGAGAGGGGGAGAGGGGAGAGGGAGAAAGGGAGAGAGGGGGGAAAGAGAAGGGGGACAGAGAGAGAGAGAAAACATTGATGTTAGAGAGAGAAAAACAGATTGGTTGCCTCCTGTATGCGCCCAGATCAGGGATTGAACCCGCAACTCTTTGGTGTTCAGGATGATGCTCCAACCAACTGAGCCATACCAGCTAGGGCTGGAATTGCTCTTTAATTTCATTTTTCATTGTCCATTCCTGTTCTACAGAAACATAACTGATTTTGTAACCTGCAACTTTATTGAATTAATTTATTATCTCTATTAGCTTTCTAGTGAGTTCCTTGAATTTTTTTTTATGTATAGGAACATGTCATCTGTGAGCAGAGATAGTTTTACTTCTCCCTTTTTCATTTTATGCCTTTTATTTCTTTTTCTTGTGTAATTGCTCTGTCATGTAATTCCGGTACCATTTTGAATAAACAGTGGTGAAAGTAGGCATTCTCGTCTTGTTTCTGGTCTTAGGGGGTAAGCTTTTAGTCTTTCTCCATTAAGTACCATGTTAGCTATTGGTTTTTGTAAATGCCCATATTCATGTTGAGGAAGATTCCTTTTCTTGCTAGTGCTTTTAGTGCTTTTATCATGAAAGGATGTTAAATTTTATCAAATGCCTTTTATACATCAATTAACAAGTTCATGTGTTCATTTAATGTGTACTATATTGCTGAATCCTAGTTCAGAACTCTCAGAACACAGTCAAATTGCATCCCAGGATAAATCCCACTTGGTCATGGTGCATAATCTTTTTAGTACACTGTTGCATTTGGTTTGTTAGTATTGTGTTGAATATTGGCTATATAAATTTTACTCATTGTCAGACTGCCATTCAGGATTTTCTTGGATGCCTTCTTTGTCAAGGCATTTCTACCAGATAAATAAATGACAGATGCTCTGACTCATACTTATCTGAGTGAATCCAATTAAATTTTACTGGAATTTTTATAACTGGCCTTTGCTCTTAGAGAATAAAAAAATTATTTAATCTGTAGTGTCAGAAATGCTTATGGAGTTTCTTTTAGGTGTCACGTGCTGGGCTAAATATCTTACTATGTTATTTCTCTAAAACGTCATAACTATTAGTGTCCTCATTTTACAAATGAGGACATGGAAACTTGGAGCTAATAAGTCATAAAGCAAGGGTTATTAGCCCTTTTGAGCTATTGTTTTTAGTCCTTTTACCCCTGATTGCTAACTATTTTATGTCTGACCCGAGATGTGAATCTATTACAACATTACTGAGATAGAACAATAGTGTCTACAACTAAAGAATACTATATGGATCTATTTTCACATCTTTATTTTCTCTCGTTCAGAACTCAAGTACAGAACAAAACACCAATAACAGAAAGTCACAGGACTAGAGTAATTATATGTATGTATTCTAATGTTATAGATGAGTGGATGAATTGATGGGGAAAATATTAAAGGAAATCCCAGAATCGCATGAACAAAATATTGATAAAGCTAAATGCACATGAATCAGTCTTCATCATTTCTAAACATCTTAGGCATTTTATAGGACAGCAAGATTTCTCAGTAAAACAACGTGATTTTTCTATGTAAATGTTGCGGCATAACAGGTGTGTTGGCTAGTGATAAGATACTCTGCCAAGCAACAAATAAATAATTGCACGTGAATCCCAGGAAGATGTTAGCCCTGGGGTATATTTGAATGTGATTTTTAAAGTGACATTCTTCTTTTTTTCAGCATCAGAAATAGCTGCATACCCCTATCTTGAATAGTGAGGTTGACACTATTATTCACTGAATATATTTAATTTTTAATATTGTAAAACATTGTGAAATAGATCATGAGTTCACCTCCCTTCCCCACCCTAGCTCCTTTACCTGGATAATTCCTTTAAAATGTTTTTTGTTTCTTTTGTCATGTCTCTATTAAGAAATCTTCCCCGGTTTTCTAGGCCTTGGTTTGCCACTCCTAAATCCTTCCATAGCACCCCATTCTTACCTGCTTGTGGCACTATCATCCTGATTTGTCATTTTCTGTGTATTTGTCATAACTTCCTTAGGGCAGAGAATGAGCTTTGTTTAACAGGCTTTTTTTAAAAAAAATTCTTTATTGATTAAGTTATTACATATGTGTCCTTATCCCCACATTACCCCTCCTCCCCCCACTCATGCCCTCACCCCCCTGTTGTCTGTGTCCATTGGTTAGGCCTATATGCTTGCATATAAGTCCTTTGGTTGATCTCTCCCCCTTACCACCACCCTCCCCTACCTACCCTCTGAGGTTTGACAGTCTGATCAATGCTTGGCACTTCCTTCGATGGCCAACACTTAAGGAAATGCTTATTATTAAAAAAAAAAAATTAAGTGAATAAATGTTCTGTGTTGCATACATATGGTTCAAACTGTTTCTTTACAGTGTATCCTGACTCTAACAATTGCTAGTCTTAACTTGGGAAGGTTACTGTTCTGTATCAAACTTTGCTACCCCTGCCAAATGATAAATGTTAAGGGGATGATAAAGGCGCTTCATCTATCTACCCAAATGCATTGGTTTTCAGGGCAAAAGTGATACATATTTAGTTTCTCCATGTCGCTGATTATTAAAGAGGAGGGCATGATGTCAGTTAGACTGTGACAGCCACCATGGCACCAATCATCAGGGTCCTTCTTTCATGGCAGCGTGTATGTTCACTTCCCCTGCGCTGACTGCAATAACACTACAGAGTGCAGAGCGGGCCCTTCCCAGATGGAGGCTACTCTTGCCGGGGTTATTTGCATCTTGAAGAGCAGACCCATTGGACACAGTCTCTTTCTCACTCTGATATTAAGTTGCGATCACTAAAACCTTTCAAACTTAGTTGACCTGTGTTGAAACATTTTCTCATTGCACGATTCTTTTAAAAGCACCCTACTGCACTACACTAGGGGCTGGGGGGGGGGGGGTGCTATTTTAAGTATGCTGAGGCAGTAGTCTTTATTATGGATAACGTTTTTAAATTAATCACAAACAAGCCGATTTTTATTTTAAAGTAAATCGGTGTCTAAGGTAAAAGACTCGTTTCAAATCCCGTAGTTTTTCCTTTCTCTTTACCGACATCTCCTCTACTCTGATCTCATGTGGACTTTGGATGACATCATTGTTTCTTAAAGGAAACAAAGCAGACAAGTGTATAGTCAAGATACCAAATAATAAATATATAGAGTCAAATTTGAGTATTAAAAGAATGCATTAGTGGGACCATTTGCGGCTCGAATTTGTGTGGGTTACTGGAAAACACTTTATATCTATTAAGGAAATTTCCTAGAAGTCCCTTACACAATCATTATCAACGTGAAAAACCATATTAGGAAGAGAATAGAGGCCATGTAGGAGGTGAAAAAGTAGGCAGAAATTGTAAAAACTTATGATTTTTTAATTGCAGAATGGATTATTTCCTCTCAGGAGTCATATTGAAAAGGTTTATTAACAGATTGGCATCACCGCTGACTCCTCACAAAGTAAGTCATTGCTGGAGTATCATCCTGGATATAAGAATGCGCATATTCTTAATGTGGTTAATAGACGTTTTAACTTTTAAGTAAAAGACAGGGTAGGGATAAGTTCAATGTTTTTATTGAATTCAGTAGTGCTGATAGGCTGGAAGTGGAGGTATGAGCAGTGAGACAGAAGTTGAGGCTAGGAAGTTTTGTGTTCTCTCACCTGGTCCATCATGACATGTTTTTGCATGTACCTCATATTTTACTACCACTTTAATGTCATATAGGGTCCCTAGTATACTCCCTGGTAAAAGATTCTTTGATGTTACAGCCTCATTATTTGAGTTGCCATCATGTGGCATTGATGTAGTTATGAATGAGTAAGATAGCATTGTGGGAGGTGGTGATTTCCAATTGGACAGTCAGGGAAACAAATTAGGTAAATCTGAACTTCTGTACTCAAGGATGACAAGGTCATTAGTATGAATGTGTAGATATTTAATGGAATAATTGTACAGTTGTGTATATTTATAGAAGCAGCAGAAGAAGGGGTAGTAGGCAAGGGAAGGCGGTATTTATAGAGTTACATGAGTATCGAAATCATCCATAGTAAGGATTGGGCACTAAGAGGAAACGTGATGTCAGATGTTCAGATTGTGTAGGTTCAAAGATAGAGAATGGGCAAAAAACAGGGGAAGGGAAGAGCTAAATCTTACAGAGTGAGATTGGGAAAGGAATCCTTCCTATGTGATCATTCACTGTTTTTTGATTCAAAGGGAATAATTTTGCTCTGATTTAAATATCTCTGCAGTATAATTTAAAGAAATTGTTAATGTAATTTCAAATTTTATATTTTAAACATTGAGCAGTTTGGGAGTTTATGCTTAATAATGCTTTTATGTTGCCTAATTGGTAACTTGTTAACATTTTCATTTAATATCAGTGAAGAAAAAATCAAAATTAAATGGCTGCTATAAAATGTGATTAGTGATTCAGGCGACAAAAATGAAATCTCTTGTCTGGGCTTACATGTATCTGCCTGCAGGCCTTCTCCTTACCAATAGGCCCCTTCTGCTTTCTGCCAGCCAGCTCTTACTATATGTAAATGGAAAGCAAACAACCTTCTAGTAATCTCTTCTATCTAGAACAGCAGTTCCCAACCTGTGGGTCGCAACCCCTTTGGAGGTCGAAGGACCCTTTCACAGGGGTCGACTAAGACCATCGGAAAACACATATATAATTACATATTGTTTTTGTGATTAATCGCTATGCTTTAATTAGGCTCAATTTGTAACAATGAAAATACATCCTGCATATCAGAGATTTACATTACGATTCATAACAGTAGCAAAATTATAGTTATGAAGTAGCAATGAAAATAATTTTATGGTTGGGGGTCACCACAATATGAGGAACTGTATTAAAGGGTCTCGACATTAGGAAGGTTGAGAACCACTGTGCTAGGAGCACTGTTTCTCACCTCTTCGACATATATGCAGACAGACTGTAAAGTTCTCTTTGTTTCTCTGTTGTTCTACTGTGGCTACCATGTATGGGTTTTCTCCAAGTAATTTAGTACATAATTTAACTATAAGAACTTTCTGAAATCTTCCTCCTCCCCATATAAAGATGTATAGAGAACATTCAGTAGGTAATCAATGCATGACTGATGAGTGAAAAATCATCTGAATGCATAAATCACATTGATTCTCTTTAGAATGATAACAGTTGTGTGTGTTAGGCTTAGGTTTCAAATTTACTAACTGAAAGTGTTGTAGTTTTAGTTTTTAAAACTACATTTTATATTTCTCCTGGATGTCTTTTTTTTTTAGTAACAAGTATGTAAATAGTATGAAATTTTCAACACTTTTCTCTAGGCTACTTCTCTGGTACCTTTATTTTTCATGCTATTTTTAAAAATATATATTTTATTGATTCTTTTACAGGGAGGAAGGGAGAGGGACAAAGAGTTAGAAACATCAATCAGCTGCCTCCCTCACACCCCTCACTGGGGATGAGCCTGCAACCAGGGTACATGCCCTTAACCGGAATCAAACCTGGGACCCTTCAGCCCGCAGGCTGCTCTATCCATTGAGCCAAACCAGTTAGGGCTCATACTATTTTTTTAGCTTATCAAATTCAACAATATCGCCTAGCATAATTTATTTTTATAGGTAGTTTAAATAAATTGCATTATTTCAATTTCCCTAAACACAAGCTAAAAATTGTCACAAAGAAAACAAATACAGAAGTAAAGTGCATAAGCATATCATTGTATTACTAAATAATAATTACTTTCTGTTATCAGTATAACTTTATTATTCTGATAATACTTAATTTTTATTGCCCTTGGATTATGTTAAGGGTGTAATCATTTTGAATATTATTTTCACTCTAGGTTCCAAACTCTTTTCTTTATACTTAACTTATGATTCTTCAAATTGGTGGGGGGTTTGGTCCTGTCCAGTGGTCATTTAAAATTTATTTCTCTACTCTTTCACACCAACATGTAAACTGGTTCAAACCTTCCCACCATTAAAACAACCTCACTTTACCCCATGTCTCCTTCTAGCTAAGCTTTTCCTTCACAGACAAGTTTTTCAAAACAACAGTATATCCTGAAAAATTTCCACCTTTCTACAGAAATCTGACTTTTTCCCTATTATCTCACATCCTTTACCTTCAGGAACATCTTCTGGCAGTGACCACTGAATTGTCAACATCCAGTGCTTCCTTCCACTTTTCATCGTGTGACTTTGTGGACAACTCCCTCCTCCCAGAAGATAGCCCTTCCTTTGACTCTCTGAGTATTCTTCTTCCCTTTAAGTTGCCTTTCTGGCTCCTTTTTTCCAATACTACTCCTCTGTCTTTTGGTGTGCTTTAGGAACTGGCCCTTGGGTTTTTCTTGTCTCACACTGGGCTTCCTCTGAGCCAGCTCAGCTAAGCTCAAGACTTAAGTGAAAGGCTCCTCTGTCCACACGCTCTTCTCCATGGCGCCTGTTTCTTCCAAGGTCAGGCCTACATGATCTCTGGCCAGAGCTGCAGAGTGATCTGGTCATTCCCTTTCTTATACGTCCCTGTTAATCCTGTTATTACACTTCTTTAATCAAGAGTGATCTCCAGAAGTACAACATAATCACGTCTCCCATTGCTTATGATCCTTTAATGATCCCTCATTGTCTAAATATAAAGGTAAACTTTTGGATGAGCCCTAAAGAATTTCATGGTCTGATCCTTACTGAACTCTCCAGCCTCGTAGTTTTCCTCCCCTGCTCCCATCTTAGGGTCTTACTCAGGCGCTCCGTAAATTGCCATGCTGCTTTATAACTTCTCATTTTCCTCATCATGCTCCTTTGGTTTCAATACATCCAACTTAGTATTGCCATTATCCATGAAAACTCTTATTTTTAATGACTTGTCTGAAGGACTACCTACCCAATGAGATTTCCTTGACCTGTTCCAAGATAGAATTGGCCACTATCTCCTTTGTAGCTTCATAGGACCCTGAAGCTACTGTGGTCCCTGCTCTCTCAGAACTTATACTGTAGTCAGGAACACAGGCAAACAAGTAATTTGCGCATTGCTTGGTATTCCAATGGGGAAGAATATGGTGCCACTGAATTTATTAAAAGATTGCTTGACTCTGACTTCCAGAGGAAGTGATTGCTAAGGAGAGATTTGGACAATGGGTTGATCTTATCTGGGAAAGGGGAAGAGGTGAAGGCAAATGTCCATACGGGAGAGGTCCAAGAGAGTAGAGTGACAGAGTTACTGACAGGTCTTCTCTTTCCTGGAGTACAGATTCAGGGTTCCTGGAGAAGAGAACAGGAGCTGGTTCTTACGAGGCCTTTAATGTTGATGAGTTTGGAGCTTATGCTAAATGACCATTGGACGCCATGTACATTTGAGAAGAAGAGAGACCTGAGCAGATAGCACTGGAGAAGGATCTCTCATTGTACCAATGAGAGAAGATTGGAAGGGGGCAGATTAAAGGGGGCCCCAGAGAAAGGGATTTGGAGGTTATTGCAGTAGGTCAGAAAAGAGGATATTGGCTCAGAGTAGATAGCAACACACAGGGATAGGAACTTATGAGGGATAAGGGAATTCTTAAGTGACTGGATATCTGAGGAAGTTAGTGCAAGAAGAAATATAGGATGTTTTGATGTGGACAGTGGGTGGTGCCATTGAACAAGAACAGATATCACTGAGAGAGTCAAGCTGGCATGGGAAGATGAAGACCTCAGTTTTGTTTGAGGTTCCAGTATGACATGAAAATAGAGAAAGCTAGTAGACAGTCTGAAACCTAAAGACAATTTTAACTTGTTCATCTCCTTTTACTGAACTGTAAAATTTTTTAATTGAATTTATTGTGGCAACACTGGTTAATAAATTATATAGGTTTCAGGTGCACAGCTCTACAACACATCATCTGTATACTGCACTGTGGGTTCATCACCCCAAATCATGTCTCCTTTCATCACCATTTATCCCCCCCCCTTTTCACTCTTCTATCTCCCCCACCCCCTTTCAGTCTGGTAGCCATCATACTTTTGTCTGTGTTTATGAGGCTTTTTTATTTGTTTGTCTTGCTTAACTCTTTCACCTTTTTCACTCAGCTTTCCATTCACCCTACCCTTCGTCACCTGGACTGTAACATTTTTTTATCATGTCTTAGTTATCCTCAAATGCGACTGTATATAGTTGGCTTTCAGGAACTATTTGAATGAATGAATAAATGAATGAAATGGAAATACTCTCTTGAGTGATCTTCCCTCTCTACTCTTCTCCACAAATGGGTTGTGTTTAGAATTTTAGCCAATCAAGATTAGCCTGTTAGCCTTTTCAGAATTCTTATTATGAGTACTTCTAATATAGCAGAAGAACTGGAAACAATAATACATTCAAAATATCAGAAATAATGCAAGAACCCTTTTCCTTCCTCAGAGCTTATAAACACATCTCTCCTGACTTCATGTCAGTAGAGTTATCTGCTTTTTCTTCCATGAGATTCAGGTTGTTGGTGTGCCTTTAATGAAGGTCTTACATTGGTACTCAGGCAATATTTTGTGTTACCCGTATCAATGTTCAGATAATGAAAAATGACTGCAGCTTTAAAACCTAAGTAGTTCAGACTTTTTTTGCAAGGTACACTTACCTACATCATGAGAAAATGAATCATGCTTTTCAAAGTAGATCCAATTGGACCCATTTTCTCCCTATATTTATATTCAGTTTGGAGCTAATCTGGCATTATCCCTTGATATTATGAAGAAAAAGTAGTAAAGATTCTTGTGTAAAATAATAGTGCCCCTAAAATAACAAAAGTGTTCTTGAATGAATGGATAATTTCTTGAGAAGTCACAGGTGCGAGCGCACACACGTTAGGGTCTTGTTAGGCTATGTTATAATGCTGGCCAAGGAAAATCTTTGGAAGAGAGCCACTGGGGAACAGCAGATGTTGTTTTTGGTTCCTTTGTCATTGAAAGTCAAGGTTAAGACTTGGAGCTAAATAATAGAACTGAACTAGGATTTTTCCTTCCAGCTAGCATCCCCAAGGTCATGGGCTCTGTCTTCAAAAATTCTAGAGATCTGAAGTGATTAAGAATTGAACTTTCTTATGTTTATCTTATACCACTAGGGAAGAAATCAAGTGAATCTGAGCACTGATGAGGAATGCTTGGGTCTCAGTCAAGGTAGCTGCAATCAGAGTACAATTCAAGATGCTGGGATAGGAGAACACTGATTTCTACAAAAAGACAAGTAGACACCAAAAAAAATAAAAGTCACTCTTGATCTTTATTTCAACTTTGCGTTGCAAATTAAGCCTCTAAAAAGCGTCCTTGATTGAGATGAACTATGCATACTTTTAAGTTACATTTTGCTTAACTCTCTCTCTCCAGTATAAGTATATCCTGGTTGTGTCTATGCACATGGAGCTCTGAAACTACTGAAATAGTTTTGTAAGACATTATCTTAAAGTATTGAAGGGCTTTGATGAGTTTCTTGTAGAGTTGTTCTGGTATCCAGAAATGAAGTGATAGAATTTAACTATTTCTAAAGTAAAAGTGTTTTGGCATACATAACCTGCAGTTATAATACCTATGCTTACGATCTCAAATTTTCATACTCCCACCATATCTCCTTTCTGAGCTTTATTCTGAATCTCAGAGTGCATATGTGACATCAAGACCGTTCTGATGTCACCATGGTGATAGCTCAAATTCTGCAGGTCTCAAACTGAACTCATGATTTGTCCCTCACATTGGATCGGTTCCTGTGTTTCCTGTCTCAGCCCATGCCCTCACCAGCACTGAGATCGCAGTCAGAAGAAGCCCTGACGAGGAATGTATCCTGGCCACTGGCCTCTCCTTCATCTCATATTCATCAACAAGCCCTTTTGATTTTTGTCTTTAGTCTTTCTAGACTCTATCTCCCTTTTCTCCTATTCCCTTGAGATCGCTCTAGTCTAGTGGTTCTCAACTAGGGGTGATTTTTTTTTCCCAATGGAGACATTTTTGGTTGTCATTACTTGGGAATTGCTACTGGTATCCAGTGGGTAGAAACCAGGGATTCTGATTAACAGTCTACAATGCACAAGAAAGCCCCCCAAACAAAGGATTATCTAGTCCTAAACGTCAGTCATGCTGAGGTTAAGCAGTCCTGCTCTAGTCCAAGCTAGCATCTTCTCACTTCTGGATTATCAGAGTAGCCTGATTGGTCTTCCTCCACCCAGTCCTTAAGCAGTGCAAATTCAGCTCCAGCATCCTTAAATGGCTTGTCACATCAGTTAGGATAAAGGCAACACTTCCCCAGGATGGTCTGGAAGGCCCTGTAGGGTCTTGCTAGTGGCCAGTTCTGCAGCCTCTGTTCTGTGGCTCCCAGCTTGCTTCCTGTTCTCTAGTTGAATTGGCTTCGTTCTCATCTCTGCATGTGCTTTGCTCTTCCTGCCTATGGCTTTTTTTACACACGCCCCTCTGCCTGGAACAGTCTTCCCACCTGTCATGTTAATTCCTCTTGCTGCTTCTTCAGTTTGAGTTCGAACACCATTGAATTGAGTAGCACTTTTTGAACCCTATCCTGGATTAATCTTCTAATACAAATTCCCAGAGGCCTGAACTTATTTTTCTTCAATGAAATTCTTTTATTAAAAATTTGTTATTATTGACATAATTAGAGATGCCCCCTATCTTCTACCCTTAGCCCCCCTACACACAGCCCCCGCCACCCTCCCAGGATTTCACCCCCACATTATTGTCTGTGTTCATATGTGTATGTTTATATGCGTATCTATTCTTTGGTTAATCTCTACCAGTCCCCCCTCAATCCCTCCTCTCTGAGATCTGTCGGTCTGTTCAGTGTATCCATGCCTCTGGTCCTATTTATTTCATCAGTTTATTTTGTTCATTAGATTCCACAAATGAGATCATGTGATATTTGTCTTTCTCTGACTGACTTATTTCGCTTAGGATAATAAACTCCAGATCTGTTTATGCTGTTGCAAAGGGTAAGATTTCCTTCTTTTTTATAGCTGAGTAGTGTTCCATTGTGTAAATGCACCATAGCTTTTTTATCCACTCATCTGCTGATGGGCACTTAGGCTGTTTCCAAATCTTAGCTATTGTAAATAATGCTGCTATGAACATAGGGGTGCATATATCCTTTCTGACTTGTGTTTCAGAATTCTTAGGATATATTCCCAGAAGTGGGATTGCTGGGCTTTTTTATATCATTTCAGTATTGTAAATTTGTTTTCTTTTTTTTAAAAAATGCATATACTTAAAAGAATAATAGATAATCTTAAACATGTATGCTATGCTCCCTTCTAGGTGGTCTATTTGTATTTTTCTTTAATCATCATAATCATATATGATGGATCCTACTTTACTAGTATATTGTTACCTTATTTAGTAAAGAGTCTAAAATCTCTGAAATTAGAATGTGTGTTATTATCAAGGGCATCTTAAATTTAGCAGAAGCTGGTATTCATCCCATTTTACAAATGAGGAAGCTGAGGCACAGAAAGGTTCATTCATGAACCCAAGATTACATAACTAATCAGTGATTGCGTCAGGATTCCAACCCAGGCGGTCTGAAGCCAGGGGGCATATCAGCTTCAATTCAGTGGCTTCCTGCCTCGTCATGTTGCTAGAAGGATGACAGAGATAACACATGTCAAGCATTTAGCTCACAGACATGTGATAAGCACTGAATGAATGTCAGTTATGGTGATTATTAGTATGTTTATTGTTTCTCTTACTGCGTAAGTTTTAGTTCTGCCTTTTCCACACAAAGGAGGATTTTAGGAGGGCAAGGCCTCCGTCTCTTCTGTTTCCCACTGTGTCTGTTTTTCTTAGCACTGAGCCAGGCAATAAGTGTTTTTAAATGAATAAATGAATGCTTGAATGAAGAGAGGGACTATTAAGGAGAATTGGAGTCCTAGCATTTGAAGGCACAAATGTTCATCTTGAGTGATTGGTTTTGTGCCTCTCTATGGCACTTTCCCCATTCTGTATTGTAACACTTATTTGTGTCATTGTCTTTTATCTCCTCACCAGATTATAAACTCCATACGCACGTGATGCTGCCTCCCTATCCCAATGGCAGTTTCCTGTGTAGGAGACACTCAGTACGTGTTGGGCTGACTGACTCCTGACCCGCCCTTGCCCCCAGCTTTGTTCAGCACTCAGCACTGTCAGGCAGGAAGATTATCTGTGGGCACTTTGTTAAAACTTGTTGCCATTGATATGCTATCATTTCCAAATTATCTTTAGGAGGATGTCTACTGAATATTCTTGCTGTAAGAATATTTATAGACGTACTCTAAGTTATGACAGAAACAGTCATAATTCTCTATGGAAAGGTAGAGCTAGAAACAGATATTTGGGGATACTTCTCCTTTTTTGTTTCTAGTTTCATTTGTATTTAGGGAAGAATTGGTGATAATTTCTCAGAGGGTTTCAAAGGAATAATTCCTCAACAGCCTTTATTTACTGGCCTTAATGTGAAGAAACGGGGTTTTGAGCATTGGAGGCTGTTTATCTGAATTGCTCACGGTGTTGTAGGACAGTGAATTTATTGCCTTTCCAACTGGCTACATTTATTGGAGGCTAAAGAATGAATCTTTTTATGCCAAGGAGAATGTTAGGTCATGGGCCTAAACAATTTACCTGGCTTCTTCCTTTTGGATCTAGTTTCCTGCCTTTGGCAGCTGAATGCAAAGGATATTGTGTTCTGGCCTGTCCATGCCAAAAGTGCACAGAAAAGAGCATTTTTGGCGGAATGTGCTTGTTTTAAGGACAAAGGTGTTTGCATTTCACACTAATTTTCAGGGACTTGTTGGTACACTATAGGTGAGAGGTTCACACAATCATGCATTGTGTACTAAGCACTTGGGGATATAGCACATGTGTCACCGTGATTGGCTGCTCAGAAAGTTCCACGGTGGCCTTTGTTCCCGGGACTGTACACTGAGCAAGGCCCAGGAGGGAGCACTCAGTGGAATGGAAATTAATTTTTGTTGTGTAGCTTCAGAATTTAAATACCTTAGAACACAGAAGAGAGGACCTTTTACTAAGTGCAATGACTTTTCTGACCACTAGCATGATCTCTTATTTCAGGCAATTGTGCTTAAAGGTTGATACTTCTAGAAAAAAAAAAAATTAAAAAGGTATGAGGAGTGCCTTTGGACACAAGGTAGAAATCTTTGCATTATATTTTTACATATGTTATGTTTTAATTACTTTGTGGAAAAGCAGCTAGTATATATAGCAAGATCCTATAATATATGGTTGTTTTTAAACATTTTGAAATACGTTGAACTTTTGTAACATCTATATTAATTACTTTGTAGATCTAAATATTTGAAGGAGTGTTTCAATGTAACATCATTCAAGAAATATTAAAATTAATTTGTAGAATTCTGTTGCAATACAAAAATAAACAAATAATATCAATAGAAATTTTTTATTATCTATACATACAAGTACCTTCATGAACTTATATTATTTTCTTCATTGTCAAATAACCAAATAAAAATATTTTTTTATCACAAATGAAGATGAAGGGTTTCCTTTGTTTGAGCTGGCAGTGTACAACTCTGGATTGATTTTTTAAATGAGCAGATTCTTTTACCCTGCCATTCCACTTCTACTGACAAACTCCTACAAATATATAAAAAATGTGTAGAAATGTCTATTTCTGTATTTTTTAATTTTACTTTTTAATAACAGTTTACATTAAATATTATTTTGTATTAGTTTTAGGTGTACATCATAGTTGAGACAATCATACACTTTAGAAAATCTTCCACCTGATACACCTGATATTTTCAGTATCCTCCTGGCACCATACATAGTTATTATAATAATAGAGTCTGGGTGCACAAAAATATGTGCACTCGGGGGGCGGGGCAGGGGGGGTTGGTCCTTCAGCCTGGCCTGTGCCCTCTCGCAGTCTGGGACCCCTCAGGGGATGACCACTTGCTGGCTTAGGCTTGCTCCCCGAGGGATTGGGCCTACGATGGCAATCAGACATCCCTCTGGCAGCCCAGCAGCCCTCAGGGGATGTCCACTTGCCAGCGGGGAGCAGACCTAAGCTGCAGTCAGACATCCTTAGCGCTGCTGAGGAGGCAGGAGAGGCTCCCACCACCACCGCTGTACTGGCAGCCATCAGCCTGGCCTGTGGCTGAGCAGAGCTCCCTGATGTGGGAGCACACTGACCACCAGTGGGCAGCTCCTGCAATGAGTGTCTGCCCCCTGGTGGTCAGTGTGTGTCATAGTGATCAGTCATTCCCAGTCTTTCTGCTGTTAGGGTCAGTTTGCATATTACTCTTTTACTATATAGGATAGAGGTCTGGTGCACGGGTGGGGGCCGGCTGGTTTGCCCTAAAGGGTGTCCCGGATCAGGGTGGGGGGCCTGCTTGGGTGCCTGGCCAGCCTGGGTGAGGGGCTGATGGCTATTTGCAGCTAGTCACACCCTCTTCAGGGTGGGGATCCCCACTGGGGTGCCTGGCCAGCCTGGATGAGGGGCTGATGGCTGTTTTCAGGCTGGCCACACCCCTTTTAGGGTGGGGTTCCCCACTGGGGTGCCTGACCAGCCTGGATGAGGGGTTGAGGGCCATTTTCAGGCTGGCCGGCAACTGAAGCTCCTAGCCTCTCCTTTTTTTCTTTTTCTTTTTATTCTGGGATTTATTTACCTTCTATAATTGAAACTTTGTTGCTGTCACTGGAGCTGAGAGCTGGCTCCTGCTCACTCCAGCTCTGAGACCACAGCCTGCTGAAAGCAGGTATCTGGGGTTTGTTTAGCTTCTGTAAATTGAAACTTTGTTGCTTTTGGAGCTTAGAGCCGGGCTGCGGCAGGTGGGGAACCTTGGCTTCCTCCATCACTGGAGCAAGCAAGCAAGGTGGCTGCCGGCTGCCATCTTGGTTGGTGGTTAATTTGCATATCTCACTGATTTGCCAATGGGAAGCATAGCGAATTTATGGTCAATTACCCTTTTTGTCTTTTGTTAGATAGGACTAGAGGCAAATTATATAATTCATGTACCAGTGGGATCCCTCGGCCTGGCCTGCACCCTCTCACAATCTGGGACCCCTTGGGGGGTGTTCAAGAGCCGGTTTCAGCCTGATTCCTGCAGGCCAAGCCGAGGGACCCCACCAGTGCAGGAATGTCTAGTATGCATATAAGATCTTTGGTTAATCTTTTCCTGCCCTCCCCGCTTTCCTCTGAGATTCATCAGTTTGTCCCATGTTTCCATGCCTGTGCGTTGAGCATCTTCCCCCTGGTGGTCAGTGCATGTCATAGCTACCAGTTGAAGGGTCGAATGGTCAAAAGGTTGCTTAGGCTCTTATATATATAGATTATTGACTGTATTGTCTATGCTGTACTTTACATCCCAGTGACTATTTTGTAGCTACCAGTTTGCACTTCTTAATCCTTTCATCTTTGTTTTAATATTCATGTTGAAAACAATTATATTTCTATGAAGAACTGGATAAATAAATTACTGCATTCATCCAATGAAATGTGGGGTAATGTTTAAGCAGATTGGGGTAGACCTATATGTGCCGAAGACTCAAGACATGTATTTGCAAGTTTCAGAACAGTGTCAAAAATTTTTATTCATGTACAGAAGATTAGATTTATACATATATGATCTTAATGTATATATGTCTCTTTTGGAAAAATACCTAAAAAACAACAACTCATAATAATTGCTTGTGGGAATTGAAAGACTTAGTGGCTGAGAGACTTCAATTTTTGTTTTTTCATTTCTCTATATATTTACATTTTTTGTGTAATTGACATATAACATTATATTAGTTCTAAAGGTCTAACATATTGATTTGATATTTATATACGTTGTATAATGATCACTACTGTTTACATTTTTAACAATTCATAAAATAGTCATAATTTTCAAGTGAAATACTCTGAGTTGAATCCTTACCTCTTTGGTTGGTTGTTTCTCAGATTGGATGTCATTTGATTAATTAGTAATGGAAAGATGAAAATGTGAAGAAAATAGAGTGTATATATTAATTTTGCTTTCAGCTGAATGACACATGTGTGGGACTATGTGTATCTCCAGCATGGGAAGTGCTGTAGAGCTTGCAGTTAGTTTTAGGATGTAGCCTGGCACACCCCCTCCCAAAATGGTATTTGTGGCACTCTCCCTTGGAGCCTTTTCTTAGTCTGAAGAGGGGTGCTCTGTTGTCAGGGCTAAATTATAGCTTGGATAATTACGTTTGTTCACTTCCCTCTCCTCTCTTTTAAAAAGATAGTAATGCTTTTTGTGATGATAATAAAGGATGCTTAGGGATTTCCTCTCCAAATTCTTTGCTGTCTTTCCATAATTCACACAACTATTCAGAATATTGGGGATTTTTTTTAAAATCTCTCATTGTGTAAAAGATCAAAATAAAGTTTAGTGAAAGCAACTACTTTTTTTAGAGACAATGGCTGAATTAAGACACAAAGATGAACACTCCCAAATATGTTCTTCATACTGTATCTGAAGAGAGTTGCTGCCTTTAACCCCAAAGTGAGATCTGTCTGAGGAAATACTTTAAAAAAACATGCACTTACCAGCAGAAATCATAAAATATGATCCTTGTAACCCAACAAACGTTAAGCCTTATAACCATTTAGCCATTTTTGCTATATAATTTAAGGTAGAGGGGGCATAGATAATTGTAACTAAGTGGGTAGTATAACAATACAGTCTGAATTCTTATGGGTCAGTCCTCTTTTAGGCGTCATAGGTCATGCTTACACTGCACTTGGAAAACCACTTTCACTTACCTGGGTTTTGGGATCAGCACTAGATGCACAGCAGAAAATAGCTGGATCATGCTTTAATCTGAAAGATTCCAAAATGCCTACCAGACCCTTGGCTTGCTCTAGTTTTCAGAAATGCTATGTGAAATGTGGATCATAAAGCAGAATTTGGCTCTAAAACACTTAAATTAAAATTATTCTTAGGAAGGCTTCAATTAACTCCTCAGCAAAACTACCAGTATTCTCAATTTCTGTAGCTGGAGATGCTTAGCAGAGTGGCAGATGGCCACACAATGCAACCCTGTTATTTCATTCCCAAATTTATGTAAACTGAACTCATAAATTTTTTTAAAATAAGACTTCTTAAATTTACCACCACAATTCTAGAACCAGATGAGGTTTGTTTGTTTTTTTTTCAAAAAAAAATAGCAACTGATGTGATTTAAAAGTTACCTTCCTTTACCTTCAATGGATAGAACTCTCCTGTGCTTTCTTCCCAGTCCCCTCATCTCCCAGGTGTGGGTCATGCCGGTTCAACATGAGCACTCTGTAGACAGATCAAGGTGGGCCTGAACCCGGGGTCTGCACGTAACGAGCTGGAAGACTTTAGGCAAATAATGTGGCTGCTTGAAACCTCTCTGCCCCCATCTGTAAATAGATAACCATATGGTTGTTTAAAGGTTTAGCGAGAGAAACCATGCAAGGCAGTTAATTACTACAGCACTAGGAATGCAGTGCGTGCTTAATTATTAGTTATTTTTATGAAATTCATTTTTTAAAATTGACCACTGGGAAATAGAAGGAATGAACTATAATTTCTTTACGTTTCATGAATGTGTTTAAAAGAGCCCGTGTAATGATTAGGGAGCGGCCTCTGGAACTGGATAACCTTTAGCTGTGGTGTGAGTTCAGATATTTAACAGGTGATACAGCCCCGGCACTGTCCCTTCCCAGTGGATGCTGGCAGGTGGAGGTTGCCAGTGTGACGGCTGAACAACCGGCAGGCCTTTGGAAGCCCTCCTTGCAGAGTGAAGGGTGATGCCGGCATCGCCATGACAGGGCCTTGTTATTAGATGTCTGATTAGAAAATGACATCCTACCTGGTTATCTTGTAGTCAGTCCCGAGGTAGGCAAAATCGTGTTTTTGTTTTAACCCCTTGGTGAAATTCTTGGAATGAAAAGAATTTCAGAACTGATGGGGGCCTTATGAATACCTACTGTGTGCTCATGTTCATCTTGCAAAGTGGAAGCCCGAGGCTCAGTGCACAGAGGAACAGCCTGAGGCTCGGACCGGTGCCCTCTGCACTCTATGCTGCTTTCTCAGGATCAGCACCTCTCCATGTTCTGATGAGTATGGGATCCTGACTGAGCCTGGGTTTTTCCTTGATTAGTCAGATTTTGCCAAGACTTTTTTTTTTTCCCCCCCTCTCTGAACCAAATCAGTCATTATAGAATGGACATATGGGCAGTGTAGGAAAGGGTGGGGGCGGTAAATGTGTATCCACTTTACAAAACATTTGAGACGTTGTAGTTGATGGAAAACAAAAGTAAATCTGTTAATCGTTTGCTGTGTTTTTTTATTTGTTTTGTTTTGTTTTTTTTTGTAATTTCCTTGTATCGCTCCCACAAACCCCAAGAAGATGAGTACAAAAATCATTCCGATTAGTTGAAATTTCCAACGGGGTTCTAGTAACTTGAGGTTTTACATTGACAGGGAAGTAGCATTCATTCCTCTGCACTTTTTACTGGTGATTGTACTGAGCGGGCTCGGACGGCTCTGTCACAGGCAGAGTGCTGCCTCAGATGAAATCTCATCTAATATTATCTGTGGCTTAATTGAAAGTTAAGCCACAGATAATATTACATGTCAATTGTACAGACGGAAGGAAAAAATGACTTCTCTAATATCTATATCTTTTAAAAACATATCTTAAGTCTTGGCAAGTTGCTAGTACTTCCTTTCCAGTTAGAGTTTTCTCCTTTGCCATCTCTTTCATATACTATAAAAGTTCTTAATTTTTTTTTTTGGCCCTTTATATTTTTATCCAATTCAAGATTTACTGAAAATCATTTTCTTTACGCAGTTGAAATATTTCAGTTTTTTTAAAAAAGATTTACATTCTGTTTTTACTATAAATCAGTTTGAGATGCCATATATGCTAAGCTACTGTGTAAAGTAAAAGCAACATTGTCAAGGATGCTTATTGAGTGTCCACGCTGGGAAATCCCAGCATCGCAGTGATGATCTTAGGAAGGAGGCACTCTCTCAGTGTTTCAAACAAAGGCCCAGAGGGCAGCAACCAAAAAAATATCTGCTCTTTTTGCAAAAGAATTTAGCTTTACAGACGTACAGCTTGGAGGCTGGAGATATGGATCTCCATCCTAGCAGATGACATAGAGGAAGCAATTATAGCCCAGTCACTTTGCATTTGTACCCCAAAAGTCTCTACTTAATGGCGAGATAATGCTTTTCTTATTTTAAGACTTTATTACAACCTCTGCTCCTCTAAGCTTTTGCTATCTACAGCAAAGTTGCTAGAACATCTCTTGACATAAATAAGGTTTTCAAATATTAGTGCTTTAAAATCGCACACATTCCCTTTGTATCACGGTGAGAAAGATGATCGGCATGAGCATTTTGTTCATTTAGCTGTGGAGTAGATGCAGGACTCTGAATTTTATACTTATTTGGTCATCTCTTTTTTGTTTCATTTCTTTTGATACCACAACAATTTCTTATCTCTTCATTTTGCAGTAATAGAAGACTTAACAGTTGCAAGATTACATATTTATATCAGGGCGCAGACTGTGAATTCATTCTTTTCTAGGGAAGCAGAAAGATCATGTAAAAATGGTGACCACATGTTGACAGAATGCATGATTTAACAAAGCCAAAGGCAATCATTTCAAGGAAAAATGTTTTATTTTCTGCCAGCAGAGTATAATGGAGAGAAATTGGCTGGTATTATTTTTAAAAATTGCCCAAATCACTGTAGTTAGTGTAAAATTGTCTCTGGAACTATTTCCTGTAAGTTAACCAGACATATGATTGTATCCTTTCTATTTTGAATACTGAAGCTCACATTTCAACTGTCTTGCATAGAGCCTATCAGGTATAATAGCTCTTTGTAAAGGTGCTTCCTTTTCTCTTTTAGTCTTTCCCATTTTAAGCTTCCACCTTCATTCACCCCAAACTTAGAATACTTGTAGTTTGGAGTTTTCTGAAACTTTAAGCTACATATTATTCACTAAAAATCAAGACTGTAATCTACTCAAAGCATGCTACTCCAGCATGCAAAAGTTCAAGTGAAATTAATGTAAACATTGCTTATGCTATTAACCATTCTCTGCACATTTCTATTGAAAGAATATTTCATTTTTATTTAACATGTGGTTTATAGGGCTTGGTGTGTTTTTTTTTCTTTCTTAGTACTTAATGTAATTTCAGACATTACACTTTGGGACTGAATTATGTTGTTTGTAGATATAGTAAGTGTTATTCATAGCAAATCAGATTTATGTGTCAGTTAAAGAATAATGCAGTCTGATATGATTCCAGTAGTCAAGTCCAAAGGCATGAGTCACTTGGAATATTGGTAATTTTAGAATTTCTTCAGCCAGTACTGCTTTCATTGGCTTAACAGGTGTTGAAGATGATACAGTGGTTGCTCTCAGGTCTATTACAAAATGGGTCTACCCATGGGATCAGAGCCTATATTTTGGAAAAATTGTGGAATCAGATATGTGAACAGATTAGAAAAACGGTAGAAAGATGACTTACCTTGGGGTGATATAGGAGTATTGCATTTGTGTCTACACAGTGCCAAAATTACTGGTGTTCATCAGATATAGATCACTGATTGATTTGGATTTAGTCTGATGCCAGACAGCCACCAACATGTTGATTGCTTGATCCAGATGGTTGACATTCTGTAGGAATGTCCCAGGGCATTATACTCTACCTAGAGCATAAATAGGCAGATTTTGAAGACTCAAGTTTTCCTATCAGTTGAACCTCTCCCACCCAGTAAAAGAAAAAGGCTTAATTTATACTTAAAACAGAGCTATAACTCTTACATGAATTGTACTCATCTTTCAGTTTAGACAGCTGATATTCCTTATTCATATAACTCCAGGGTAACTGCTCTGTGCTCTGCTTCGTCAGTTCTGGAAAAGACGCAGGACTTCCTTTGGAAAAGTGAAGATGGGAGTGTTTCATTGTCATGAATCAGCAATTTTAGTTAAGCCAGTTTTCATGTATTCTTCATGAGATTTGTAACCAATCAACCTCACAGAATCCTACATGAGAGTCAGGTTGCATATTTGCTGATTGAAGCCTTTGAGACTGTGTTAGATGCCAACAGGCAGAGCAGTGGGAGTGCAGAGGACACACCAATTTAAAGCTGTAGGTAAATTGGGCAATAACATTAATACACATCAGGAATATTCCCAAGTAGTTCACTAATGTTACGTGACAAAAACAAGTGAAAATAAAATCTTTAAGGAGAATGATATTCTAGAGAAAAATCCCTTTGATTTTCACCTGAGAAAACTACAGCCAGAGAAATTAAATATATTGTTTGGAATCATACAGCTATTAGTGGCAGAGCTTGGCCCAGCACTCGGGCCTCACAACTTATTGATCGGTATTTGATTGGAGTGAATAACTGTGATTTTTTAATCATATTTTTCTTTTTTTTTTTTTTTAAATTTTTTTATATATTTTATTGATTTTTTACAGAGAGGAAGGGAGAGAGATAGAGAGTTAGAAACATTGATGAGAGAGAAACATCGATCAGTTGCCTCCTGCACATCTCCTACTGGGGATGTGCCCGCAACCCAGGTACATGCCCTTGACCGGAATCGAACCTGGGACCTTTCAGTCCGCAGGCCAAGGCTCTATCCACTGAGCCAAATCGGTTTCGGCTCATATTTTTCTTATATTGAATAGTTTCCTTATGTGGGCCCACCTGTACCTACCCAATTAACTCTACTTATTTTCTGGATGATCTGTCAATGGCTTTAGTCTGGACCTTCAGACAAATCACACATTGTACAATCACACATTGGTTCCATCTTGGACCCCTCACGGATAGCATGGAGTACTAAGATGGACCTGTCTTTGACAGCTCAGTTAGCCTCCGCCTGCCCAAGTACAAGTATTCTGAGCCCAGAGAGGTAGGAAAGTCTTCACTTTTCAGCAGGATATCCCTCTGTCTTGGGAGTAGTAGAATTTCCTTGGCACTGACATGTTTCCACATTACCTCCACTCCTTGTGAGCAACTGTTAAATCGATGCTTTGAAAGTGGATGAGTGGATCTTCAGGGAATATAAAACCCTCACCCAAATCTGTCCTCACCAAATGAGGACACACGATGTTGAGATCTTGTGAAAGTTGAGCATATTGGCGTGGAGAGAAGAGGCATTATCTTTCCTGTTCTTGCCTTACTTGCACAAATTGTTAAGGAATTTATGCAAGCTCATGTGTAATGAACAATATAGAAGACCTAAACTTGATTTTGCATGTTAAGATCGAGATCTTTTTTTTTTTTTTGGCAATTTTTAAAAATTGAATTTATTGATGTGACATTAGTTAACAAAACTATACAGGTTTCAAGGGTACAACTCAATAAAACATCATCTGCACACTGCATTATGCACTCATCACCCCAAGAAAAGTCTCTTTTCGCCCTTATTTTTTCCTAATTTGCCTGCCTCCACCAGACATCACACCCTTTCCCTATGGCCATCACCACAATATTTACTGTGTCTATGTGTTACACGTACATGTGGGGTTTTTTTGGTGTGTGTGTGTTTCTTTTTTTTTAATTTTGTTTTATTGCTTAAAGTATTACAAAGAGTATTACACATGTCTCCTTTTTTTCCCCCTTGACCTTCCCCCGCCTCCCTTATCCCACTCCCAGTGTCTTGTGTCCATTGGTTATGCTTATAGGCATGCATACAAGTCCTTCCGTTGATCTCTTATCTTTGAAATATGTTTTTCAAATTGTCATACATCTCACAATTTGTATAGAACTTTGTAAATCCGGAGTGGTTCATTGGCTTTATTTTATTTCTCTTCCTTGTCATCATGATCCAAATACAAGTATTGATAACCATGCATTATGACTAATTAAAAAAAAAAGTCCCAAAACGGCTTCTAAATGAAAGCTGTAATTTTGTATTGGATTTTTGGTGACATGAGCAAATCACTTGCTCTTTGCCCTATAGATTTTATAATGTCATGAGAGTCTATCAATAAAATTATAACCTACATGTCTTACTGTATAATATATACAGTGGGCAGTGGGGGGGTATGAAAGATTATAGCATGTCTGCCTTGTGTGTGTGTGTGTGTGTGTGTGTGTGTGCGCGCGCGCATTTGCTTTTTCAGTTGAGATTTTCTGTACAGTTAGTCCTGGAAGCTGCAGATGAAGAACAATGGCTGACTCTTACATAGAAATGTTTTTCTTGCTTCTACCTGCTGTGAGTGAAATTGACTAGAATTGTGCCATTCTGATCAATTTCATAAAGCAGCGGACTCTGCACACGGACATCATGGCTGTCCCTTCTACCTAAGCTGTCAGCCTCTGTCCAAGGGGGGAAGGTACTGCCAGAGAGTAGGAGCCTATATTAGAAGAAAGTGAGAAGACCACCTCTGCCCCGGTAAGGAAAGCAGATGTGCGCGCACATGCACGCGCGCGCTCCCACACACACACACACACACACACACACACACACACACACAAAGTTATTTATTTAAAAATAAGGCAAAAAAACAAACAAACAAACAAAAAACCCCCACAATGCTTGAAGGCAAAGATTCAGCTATAGGAAAACAGGGATTCCAAAAATTTTATTGAATTTCATAAGGCCTCTCTAAATGGCTGTCTTATTCAGTTGTTCTGAAACAGAGATTTCACATCTTAATTTGAATCTGTGCTCTCCTAATATGTTCTCTTTGGAACACTGCCTCAGTCCACTTTGTTTTGGTACTTTTGGTTACACATAAACACATAGATACAACAAATCTTTAATAATAAAAACATAATATGCTAATTAGACCGGACGAAGCCGGGGCTGCAAGGGAAGCCTGGGTCCTAGGTGCCTGTCAGTGGCAGAAGGGAGGCCTGAGTCCCAGGTGCCAGAGGGAAGCCCATGCCAGCAGCTGGGGGAAGGAAGGCCTACTCTTACAGGAATTTTGTGCATCGGGCCTCTAGTAGATATGATAACTATGTGAAGATCTAGGATTTCCCCTTAGAAATGGTTCCCATCCCTCCTTGTGGTATCTCTACCTGACGTGTGGGAAGGATTTATGGTGACTTTGTGTTCTGATGCCAAGGTTTGATTAACAAAGAGGCTAGACAGGCTCGTTACTTTTTCTTTTTCTTTTTTCACTCATTTTGCCTTAGTTTGGTGCTTACAATAGCACCAACTCCAGCGTGTAGAAAGGGAGCAAGACTGTGTTTTGAGAATTTAAATAGGGAAGAATTTATGAGTGTACAGATTTGGCAGGGAAGGAGAGTATCTATATTTCTTCCATTTCCCTTTTTTAAAATCCCTTATTCATTTCAATATCATCCCAGGGACTGATTTACTGGTAAATTTAATTTCCATACCACTACTACTGGCTGTGTTGTTTACTATTTTTAATCATGATGTTTAAGGACATTCAGATCACCATCACCATAATCATCGTTTTGCAAATACTTATTGAGGACATACTATATATGCAAGGTACTCTCTCGACATTATCATTGAACTAAAAACAGCAAAGTCATTTTTAGCATGTACTTTTAAGAAATTGTTAATATAATAATTGATTTTGGAGGGACTGTACTCTGATTACTCATTTTGAAAAGGGTTATTTTAATTTTTAACTAGTTTTTTTAAATACATAATGCCACCATGGTGAACTGATTGAACATTCACATCTGATTACGTGATTGAAACTGTGTGGCTTAAACGTGGAACATGGGTCTATACACAGAAATGCGTATGAGTATTTTTAATTTTCTGAGCTACTTTAAATAATTGGTTTAATCCAATGGAATGGCAATGTCATCTAATTTTTCCTAATGACTTATAGAAAATTTATAAAGCAGAGGAAGGTAAAACAGAAATTCTACTCAGAGCAAATCACTGCTAATAATTATAGTTTCTTTTCTTCCTCTCCAACTTTTCTCATTGCCCTCCATTTTATAGTTTTTCCCCATTTCTTCAGTGTCACCTGACTCCTGCATATGCCATACCTGTGTACTCCACAATTAAATCTTACTCTCATGAAAAGCCATTAATGGCATTAAACCACAGATTACTAACTGCCACAGGCAAATGAGATCCTCAGTAGGTTGCAAAGAGTTTCATTTTAAAAATGATAAGCTAATATTTTTTTAAAAACAACAGGAGATTTTTACACTAAGAAAATCTAGATATCTAGACCTGTCACCTTTGGGTCCACATTTCCATCTAGTAACAAGTAGTTTTTCCTGAATAATGAACGCCCCCTGTTGTCTGGGCATGTGCTCTCCAAGGTACTCTCTTCTCACTGTTACCTGCTACAAGCCCCACTACTCCCTGATACCTACGCAACAATGAGATTCAGTTGCCATTTATTATCAGACTTGCATTGGTTTCTTTCACCTGCTCTTTAGTCACTTGTACAATGGTGTTGGATCCTACATATATTGGAGTTTGTGACCCTTAAATTCACTCACACTAGACTAACAATACTTCATAAAACTTAAAAAAACTCGTCTTGCATATATGAATTTTATGAGAAGAGGTATGACTAAATCAAATAAATTATTCTATTAGGAAAAATTGTGTAGACGAAAATGAGGGAATAAAAATGAGGGGGAAGAAAACAAGGCATTGTAGAACAATCCTGACACATTTGGTAAAATACAAATTTCATCTAATGATAGAAGTGTTCAGAAACCACCCCTGAAAATTTGGGATGTGTTGAGTTAGTTGGAAAAGTCTTAGCTCCAGAAAGCCACATATATAATTCAGTTCCTTAAGACAGTGATGTGTTTATGTGAGTGTGTGAGTGTGAGTGTGAGGTGCATGTGTGTGTGTGTGTGCGCGCGTGTGTGAGTGTTTGATTCAGGTCCACAACCACGGGAACACAAGAACATGACAAAGTTTCCACATTGCTCTTGGTGACTCATTGATGTCTACGCTATCTTCTTATGCTGTTGGGGAACACTGAGGTTTTCAGAAATGAAACTAATGATAACTAGTGTTCTTTTGTTGGCTGATAACTCAAAAGGAGTCCTCCTGGGATGACCCTCTGAGATAAATATTTCTGCCCAAACAAAATCAAATAAAATTCAGAGAGAAGACTATGGGTGGATTTAAGAAAGGAGGGCTCCTGTGAAATACCTGTGGGAAGATAAAAGGCAACAGGATATCCATTTTGGTTAAGGTCCATACTTAGCTGACAGGTCAGGGAAGATGTGTTCAACCTTATGGTATACATTTTGTATTTTTCAACAAATTATTTGGTGGCTATAGTTTCAGACACTAAAGTTATTTATGGAGGCTTTGTGATAGCAGCCACTTGAGAAAATTGCTGGCTTCCATTGCTCCATATCAATTAAGCAATTCCTTTTACATCAGCTTACAAATCATCATGTGCTTTCTTATATTGGAGAACTCTTTATCAACAGTTTGAACTCACGTTACTATTAAAGTAATGATAATTATTTGTTCAAAATCAGGACTTTCAGTTACTAAGACAACTGGGTCTTTTTAGTTTTATATATAATTAATCATGAGACAACCTTTGGTTTTTTCGTTGACAGTTTACAAACTCATAAAATGAATAAGATGCACCTAATTGCCTAATTTTGATTTTGGTTGACGTTGGCTAATAAATCATATAGGTTTCAAGTATACATTTTTATGATATGTGATCTGCATATTGCATTGTGTGCCCACCACCCATAGTATTTTTATAATTGATTTTTTACATTGACATATATCTTTCTCATCCTGTCTGGTAACTAGATTTGGCTCACAATAATTTACTTGCAATTCCTTAAAGTTAGATTTTAATGAGAGGAGTAAGCACCTATCAAGGTTTTCAATAGAATGTAGAGTCCATGGAAGACTTAGTTCCTGACTGAATAATGGAAGCCTAGAAATTAAGGGGATTTTTATGTTGTCCCACTTTGTAAAGTACTTCAGTGCGGTATCATGACTCCTCAAATTAAATGTTATATGGTAATCCCTGGCACACACAAACATCTTGGCCGTTGCATATACTTATACACTGAGTGACCAGATTATTATGACCACCTCATCAGTACTTCATTGGGCCACCTTTTGCCTTCAATACTGCGGCGATTCTTCTTGGCATTGACTCCACGAGATGTTGAAAGGTGATGTGAGGAATCTGACACCGTGCCTGAAGAGTAGCACTGTCCAGTTCTGTGAGATTTGATGGTTGTGGAACCAGCTGCCTGATGGCTCTTTTAACTTCGTCCCACAAATGCTCAATTGGATTGAGATCTGGTGATTGTGGGGGCCACCTAAGCAAGGTAAAGTCTCCCTCATGTTCTTTAAAGCACTCCTGTACAATACGAGAACTGTGGCATGGCGCATTGTCTTGTTGGAAGAAGCCATCTCCATTGGGATACGCCATCAACATGATAGGATGAACCTGATCAGCAACGATATTTAGGTATGTTGTGCTATTCAGATGTTTATAATGGTCTGGCCCTCTAGCAACTTCAGAGCGAAATTGTAGCTAATTTGCCTACAAACGTCAGGTGGTCATAATAATCTGGCCACTCAGTGTATAGTTTATTACCGTGGAACCACCCTGCCGCCAAGGGCCAGAACCTATTAAAAATGGGAAGTATAGCAATCACTGGAAAACAGTAGTGATTATAATACTTTGGTCAGTGTTGTAAAGCTTAGTAGAGATCTTAAGTTATCAATCGTGGCAACCTGCCAACGTAGACTTGACTCAGGTTCTGAGAATGTGCTTCAGGAATGTGTGATATTTTGTGTGTTTATTTGTCTGTGTTTTCTCCTGGGTAAGGATTTACAGCTGCCGTCAGGTTGTCAAGTTGTTAGTGACACACAGAAAAAGTCAGCCCCTAACTGGGAGTAAGTATTCTGCATTCCCAGCCACGCAGCTGGCACCTGGCACACTGGGAAACGCTCTGCTCTGGGGTTTAGAGGGACCAAACAGGACACAGGGGCCTGCCTACATGGCTAAAGGACTCGGTCATCTGGCTGGAGACCTGGGTGACATAACTTCAGGGGGACGAAGCCCTTTCCTCACTGATCTATGTCTAGTTCTCTTGTAGAGGAATGACCCGGCCAAGCTTTTCCCCCAAATATTTTTCAGGTTCTACTATTACAAGAAGTAGTTGACAGGGTGGCACTTGATAGCAGTATCAGGAAAACCATTTATTAAATGAAAAATACCTTGGAGCATCCGGCTGCTTCCAACGCTCAAGTTGGACTCCATAAAATTACATTTTAAAAATGTTTATAGAAAAAAGTGCGTGTTTATTGAAGAAACTTCAGAAATTAGTTACCCCCTCAGTCCCTTGGACAACACAAGGAATTTCTACCATGGAGAAATAACCAGTCTTAATATTTTGCTTCATTAATCCAGATATGGGTATATTTTATATCTATAGCTATCTATATAGGTATAGGGCTATGGCTATATAGTTATTTGATCTCACCATGCATGATAATTTTAAACTGCCTTTTATCATTTAACATATTGCAAAATTTTTAAGCCATTGAAGATTTTTTTCAACATACTTGTTCAATATCTTGAGAATATTTCATGTATTTTTTCTAAAGCTTATCAGAGAGGCAGTGAATATTAATTTAGCAATATATTTGTTCACATCTTAGTCAAATTGGGTCACCGAAGCAAATTTCTAAGTCTTTGGACAGGTATTGGCCCAGGTGTTCTCTAGAAATCATAACAGTTTACACTCCCAGCAAACACGCACTGTGCTTTTGGACTCCTAATGAAAGATGAAGTAAAAATACACTAATTAAAAAATATAGTTGGGGGATGGAGTATATAGTCTCTTAAGACTGGTAGACCTATATCCTCAGTTGTAGTGTTTAAAGAAAGGGTGACCATTTTACTTAATTATCTCTATTTCACAAAAGAATGCAGGCATCTGTAGTGTAGTGTGTTCATTGATGCCAAGTAAAAGTGCTCTGTTTGTAGTGTTCACATGGCCACAATCTTCATTTTTCATGGTTAAATATCATCAGACTTGTCAAAGCATGCTTTCCCCTTTCAAAGTTTCTCCTATCAAACTTGAAAGTTTTCAAAGCTTTCTTCCACTTAGTTGTGTTTTCAGAAGTGTTTGAAATCACACTTAAAGAAAATTAAAAGAAAAAATGAATTTTCTTTGCAGAAAAGGTCATTTGAATTTGGATTCCAAAGCATTTATTTTGGGACTTACAGCAATTAATAGCAAACCTATATCCTCCCAATTGGAATGTGCTTATAAGCTTGAAAAACATCGGTTTTATTGGCCATATCATTAAGGAATTAATGTTTTCATAAAAATTATGAAATTTATATGGCTGACTATAAATCAAATAAAATTTTATCAGTGACTTGTCATCTAAATAAAGCAGTGAAAGGGGGAACCATGAAGACTTGCTGCAAAGGCAATGTATTGCAGTGAGAAGGATGTATTGAGTTATCTTGCCAAGATTCAGATTCCAACTCCAACCATCATTGGCTTTGGGCAAGCTACTTTTCCTCTCCCTGCTTTGATATTCTTATTGGTGCGATGGGGGTGGTATTACTTCCAGGGTGACCAACTGTTCTAGGTTGCCTAGGACATTCCTGATTTTAGCACTGAAAGTCTAGAATCTGGGAAAAGCTCTCCCTGAGACAAAATTTTTGAGGATGGTTGTGTGTGAACAATTGAATGGAAAGTGCAAAACTCATGCAGCTCACCCCCCAAAAAGGGGCTGAGAACAACATCGTTTTTAGTTTCAAATGTATCCAGCGGAGACTACCTGCCTTCCATAGTTGTTACTCTCCTCACCCCTCATCGCTGATATTGGCAGTCAGTCAGGAACTAAATGCGACGGTGTTTAAAACAGTTGGACCCTGGCTGAACTATAGTAAGCTTTCAGATTAGCTTTTACTGTTATGATATTAAGGTCCATGCTATTCCTTGGTGGTGCTGAATAATCTTAAAATCAGAAACAACACGTGTAGCACTGTAGTTCCTTGGAGTGGCAGAGACTCCAGCCCCCAGGGATGGTCAGTACAATGTCCCGCCATCACAGGGAGCCCACCAGCCCCTCCCATTCTGCCTTTCAGCGGAGATGCTCTGTCCCTTCCAAATATTTAGCAGTAGACATTCCTCTCAGTCTGTGCTCCTGACTCCTGCTACTGTTTTTTTTTTTTAAATATGTTTTATTGATTTTTTACAGAGAAGAAAGGAGAGTGATAGAGAGTTAGAAACATCGATGAGAGAGAAACATCAATCAGCTGCCTCCTGCACACCTCCTACTAGGGATGTGCCCGCAACCAAGGTACATGCCCTTGACCGGAATCGAACCCGGGACCCTTCAGTCTGCAGGCCGACGCTCTATCCCCTGAGACCAACCGGTTAGGGCCTCCTGCTACTGTTAATGAAAGTTACACATGTGTGATCACCAGGATGGGAAAGCCTGTATTCCACGGTGAGCAAAGACCCATGGCCCCGAAAATCTTCCTAAACTTCAGACCTGAAGAGAGCAGGGCAGGGAATTGCTGCTTTCTCTTTGTATTATCTTCTTCAATTTCCTTTTAATTGGAGCCAGGAACCTAGTTTCTTGTAACTTTAGGAGGATGAACAATATAAATGAAGATCTGGATGCTTTCCAGGAAGGGCTGAGCTCCAGGATCTCTCTCTCTCTCTCTCTCTCTCTCTCTCTCTCTCTCTCTCTCTCTCTCTCTCTCTCTCTCTCTCTCTCTCTCCCACCTTTCTGGCTATTGAAAAATCACATGCAGTTGCCTAATGAGTCCATATTTGCTTCTGAGGTTTCACATTCTGCAAACTACACTGCTGAGAAAGTAAGTGAAGTGTTCACCCACCACTGGTGTGAGCTGACTGGTTTCATGTACAGGACAGATACACACTAGAACAGTGAAAACTATAAACCAGTAACACAAAACCTTCAAATACAGTATCTTACTTGTTCAGGACAATCATTTCTTACCAAGAATTCTTTTTAATGCATAAGACTTCAATTTATGTTTAAGAACTAGTAAACTATAGCAGTTTGACAGCCATTCACACTGAATTCTGTGCATTAAACCAACAGCATTCTTTTCCACAAACATTCATTGTTAGGACAATGCTCTCAGACAGAATTTATGAGAAATGGAATTATGTTACCAAGGAGATAGCATTTACTATAATGAAGAGTAGATCCTAGAAAATGGCCCCTTTTACAGCAGCTCAGAGCAGAGCCACAAAAGCAATTGATTGGTCTTGGCATTTAGTCTTATATCAGCTGTGTCATCCATAGCTTCAGGACTGAGAACACTAATCTAAAGTGACATTTCTGTTCTGGCGGGCTTTTCTGCCCTGATGAAAGCAATTACTTCATCCCTAAATGATAATTTGCAGGAGTTTCAACCACTTTAATTGATAATTTTTTTTTTGTTCTGAGTTCAATTGTGAAGTGATTAGCTGATTTGGTAAATAGAAATTTAAGGTGTGAAATATACAAGTTGCTCCAAGGTAAAGTGCTATTTGTGGGGTGGAGAGAAATTACTTGATAAAGCAGCAATTTTTCCATTATTACGGAACTGCCAGTGGTATGGCTTAAAGTTCTGGGGGAAAATGAAGAACAAAACACTTTGATTCATGAGGTTTTTGGCAGACACCAAAGCATACAATGAATAGTTTGGTCTTGCTGTGGTTCATCTGAGGGTTATTTGAGTCAAGGTAACCATTGGTTGAAAAGGATTGTACAGACTTCTCAGCTTTTCTTATTACTATTCCAATGACTCATTCTGGAATTAAATCCTTTTATTTAAAGTATTAAGAATAAAAATGCTCATTGGCTAAAACCAATTAATTTAATTATTAAGTTCAAACGTACACAAGGCATTTTCTGAACTTGAGGAAAGGCATTCAGTTAAATGGCTTTAATTAGTCTTTTGATCTATTTACCACAAGTAAAAAAATGGGTCATGATTATTCAGTCAGAATATATTTTTAAAAAATTTAATGCATCTTCATTTTAATACTTTATCCAATGTTAGCAGTTGCAGTTGTTTTTTGACATTTTTAAGCAATCAATTTCATGATATTTTCTTACATGGGGAAAAATAATGGTCATTTCACATGTTAAATGAGAAAAATAAAGCAAGAATGAAGGTCAAACTGATTTAGCACATCAAACAGTCTTTGTCAGCCAAGCTTAATATATCCTGAGTTTGTGGAACAAATGAAATTTTGCTGCTATGTTACACTTTGCTTCCAAACAACCATTACAACTGGTTTTATATATTGTGTGAGCATCAGACCATCAAACAGTGCATCTTTACTGACGTGTTGCTGCAGCGATGATCTACGGCAGCAATCTGCCATTTATATAAGGGCAAAATGTGCATCTATATTTAGTTGTGAAATTGGCCTATTATACTCTTGATGTTTACAGAGGCTAACATAAATTAATGATGACAGCTATGAGCAGTGCATTAGTTAAGCAGGAGAGTTCTTACCTTGAACTTGAAGGTTCCAGTTTTAACTTCCAACGTGTAGTATACTGCTTTCTTCACACATTAAAGGAAAGTTTCTGAAATGATTACCTTTTCTTGGAGCATCTTAAAGACTTCAATTTGTGAGCTATGTTGTGCATAATCCTACCAGGTAATAGTTGTTTATGCATTTCTCAATTATAACACAGTATAAGAAAGCTCATATTTATAATCATAGGGAAAATAATCCTGAAAGATTCTTTTTCTTTGTAGTAGGCTGATTTGATTGACTTTGAACTCTATATGATGTTAATGTGTGGAGGGCTATTTTATTGAAACTAATGAAGGAAAAGCAAGCAGTGCTTATAGAATCTTCATCTTTTCTCTGGGAAACCTCCTCATTCAGCTCATGTCAGGGCAGGTGTAGGTACTGGATGGAGTACCTATAGATTTCACCGTTAACTATGACCAGAGATCTGACAAGTGTGCAGGTGTTCAAAGGTTCATGAGTTAAAATGCTGAAGCCTTTGATGAATTTTTGATGGCTGCATTTTTAATACAGGTCGACCTTCTTCCTTTGAGGCTGCATGCCAGATTAATTGATAAATAGTAGAAGTCTGTAGTGCTGGGTTCTCCTAAGCAAACAAGTAGGAAAAATCCATAAAACCTGCCTGTCTGGCTCCCTAGCAGTACTTTTAAAGGTAAGATTTAAAGTGGTTCTGACCCTACCTTTCCTTTTTCTGATAGTTAGATGCCTCAAACCTGCCATGTTCTTTAATAAGGACTAGTTATTGTATTCTAGAAGTTTACATGTCAGTGTTAAAATTGAGGCTTAGAGGATTTTCGTGTAGAGATAGTGTGCATCTATCAATTATGCCTATATTAGAAGCAGTCCCACAAATATAAGTTATAAAAATGATAAATCTGATTGTGAAGATGTCATATGAGAGGAAGAACCATTAAGATGTTTCTCTGTGATAAATATTATTTTCCCTTTATCATGTTCTGTAGATCTCAGCTATATTATTTCCATAATTATCATAACCACTTCTGTAAAGAAAGAAACCAAAGTAATCAATTTTGCAAAGCTAAATTTGATCAGCCACAAAGGATAGCCTACCTCTCTTAATGTAATGACTCAGCAAGTACAAAGTTGTCTTTTTTTTTTTTTTTTTTTTTTTTTTCTCCATCCTGGACAAGTAGCATCCTTATCCAGTACTATGGCAGCTTCAGAGAGATGGCAAACTGTGGGTCAATTTCATATTATTGGTTTGGTGATCGTGGCTGTACCTGTTTAACTTTTTATACCTTAAAAAATGTTTTGCTAATTTCAGCACAAGCACTATTTCATGACAGCCTTGCCCCCAGTGTGGAAAGCTAAGCAGCAAATGCTGCTTGCTGCATTCCCATACTTTCCCACCAACAGAAGTGCTGTGTGAGCTCTCCATGGTCCTGGGGTTGTTGCCTTGCCTACCAACAAGGAGAACTTTAAGATTTGTGATGTTTTGGAAGATATTTTGAAAGATTATCTTTCCACTAGGAGTACGCATATACCCTTTCTACATAATAATTGTCATTGCAGATTTGAAGTCTTCCATAGAAGTCACAAGCTTTTGGACTTAGCACCTGTTTCAATATTAATTTTTATGTATAAACAAAATTTCTTGTTTTGCAACTGAATGCCAGTTTTTTCAACTTTAGCAAACTGAAAAATGGCCATCCTTCCTAGAAGAGATAATCATTTATTTATTTTTAAATCTTTCATCTATTATTAAGGAAACATTTTTTTATTTGAACAACTCATTAAGTGCAGCTTCAGTATACAACATATAGACTATAGGCATAAAGAGGACTAGGATGAAAAATCAAAACCTCTGCAATAACAGAATTTTACTTCACTTAGGAACCTAATGTTATATGTCAGAACCAGTGAATAGGAATCATATTGATGAGAACAGAGTGTACATTATAAATGAACATTGTCGACCTCAAAGCATAGAAGTATCATTGTGAGATGAGCTAAGATTTTTTTGTTAAACACATCTTATATAGTGTTACTATGTGCCAGGCACAATTGTAAATGTTTTGCAACAAATAACTTTAATTCCAATAATAATCTTAGGAAGCAGATAGAATTATCATCCCATTTCACAGGTGAGAATAACTGAGACAAAATAAGTTAAGTAATTTTATCATATTTACATAATTAGAAAGTTATAGAGCCAGGATTTAAATACAGGAAGTTGGCTCCACAGTCCATGCACTTAACGTCTACCTTCTGCTGGCATGGAAGACACTGAAAAAGGTGTCAGACAGAACTTGATGATAATCACTATTAGAACACGTAGGACTTTAAAAAAAAAAATAGGCAGTTTTAATGTTGTCATCAAGCAGAAGTTAGGCCTCTGACTTTATTTTCCTTGGTTTGACTTTTACTGTCACTACATGGGAAATTAAATTTACTAAAGTGAAGGTCATACATAAGTGGCAGTAGAGAAAGGAGTCTGAGAGGACAATGAGGAAAGCAAACAGGTCTTCGGAATTATAGAAAATGTAGTCAAACATGGTAGATAAGAAGCTTGGTTAAAAAATTTATAAAGAATTATGGAGAAATAAGGTGGTAATCAGATGTGGTACTAGGATTAAAATAGTTGGGCTTTTTTTCCTCATATAAATTTTACATTTATTATAATAAGAGTTACTGCTTATGTAATATTTACAACATGGTAGACATTTAGCAATTTGCACAGATTAGCTCAGTTATTCCTCTCAGGAATATTATGAAGAGGATACTATTAAAATGTCCATTTTTCCAGATGAGGAAATTGAGGCCTAAAAAGTTTGAGAGGCCTACCCAAGGTTGCCCAGCAAGTAACTGTCTGGTGATGTGAAGGTCCACAGTCTGGCTACAGAGCTTCCACTCCAAGTTTAAGGATGGGTTGACTTGACTTTGGGAATTTCTGAGCTTTCCAATTTCTTAAAATTCTTCTCTGTTGTGAAATTCTAAAGTGGACTTTACCACATTTAGAATTCATAAACTATCTTAATTGTTAAAACCTAGAACTGTCCAAGATGTTTACTACTTTATAGTTAACTCTCAGGGGATTTGCCAAAAATGCCCTATTTGTCATCCTCATTTTATAAAATGATAAAATTAAGGCTCAACTTTGTGACTTAGAATCATAATGGTCGCAAATGCCCAACATGTGTCTTTAACTCCTTCACCAGGAGTCTTTGCACAAAATACACAACTTGCCAAAGGGATTTAAGAGTCATAAAAGGATTTAAAAAAATCACTTTTCATTTAATGTGCACTGTCATTACTAGTAAAAGTTTATGATTGCTTGTTATCTGTGCATAAGGTATAGCTTTAGAAACTTGTACAAATTCTTTCAAGGTGTTGAGAAGAAACATAGATTAAATAATATTATTGAAACCAGAGATACTTGTTTATGATAAATGAATTCTGGCAACATCAATGACAAGAAGAAGGGGAAAATTTAACTTATTAAGGCTTAGGAGAAATTCAAGATACTAGATCATTACCCTTTTAGTTGGGGAGGTGGGGTCCCTAAGGATAATCTGAAACTCATTTACTATCTTCCCCCAAATATACATATATACATACAACTTCATATAGGACTTCCAACTTTTATTTATCTCTAGCTCCACATATCTACATATCTACATGTCTCCCTTTTGAAGTGGCTGTTGATTTTTTGGTTTTTAGTTGGTGGTAGTGCTGGTGAGGTTGATAATAACCTCATCAAAGAGCGCTGGCATTTTGATTTGCTGAGGAATAAGGTAGTCTCTTCTTCCTACATGAGCATCTGCAGTGGGGAGTTTTGGCCCGGGGAGTACTTTTAGTGACTCTGAAGCTTAATCATATTTTAAATGGCAGAGATCAAACATTTTGCTCATGTACAAATAAGCCATCCTTTCTTTAGTATTCTATAAATACTTTTTTGGTTTAGAACAGAATGTATAAATACTAAGTTTATTTTAGGTTTTAATGTAGTCCTTAATTCAATTTGAGAATTGCTTATAAATAGGCTCTACTTCACAAAAGCAGAAAAAAAGATTAATCCTCAATCTGTGTTGTTGTCTTAAGGTCCTTAGCTTCATCTATTTTTGTCAGCATCTCTATAACTTCTATAATCCTTTGACTATATTTTATTGCTGTTACCCTCAAAACCAATTACTTCTTATTACAGACACAGTGCTATCATTCTGAAAGTCTTCTGAACTATGGTGTCTGCATAATGATGTGATGTGGGAGTCATGGAAACCCTTTGTTATTGAGTTTATGGCCAAGAAGATTGCTCCAGTGGGGTAACAGTGTGTGCTAGAGTGAAAAAGGAGGGGCGGGGGGCAGAAAGACAACAGAAGGTGGAGCAGGAACACATAGAGTAAGTTGTGCTCTGTGCTGTTTCAGAACAGTCAGGTGTCAGGGCAGTATTGAGCAGAATGCCAAAAGGCATTCCCGTCCACATATTCCCCTTCCCCTCAGCTAGGCTTTGGAGCCCATTGGGTTGCTTCCTGTGATCTTGAGCTTTCCTTCCCATAGGATTATTTTTTTCTTTAGTTTATTGATAAGCTTATGCATTTATATCAATTTCAGAGTAATTGTCTAATCCCCTCGTTGCTTCGGGTGAATAGAGAAATTCCAGCATGAATATTAGTAATATTAATTAGATAACAAATGAGTCCATTTGTGATCATTTGAGTGACATGTCTAAAGGAAAATTATATATATCATCCACTAAAACTACCTTCAAAAGCGGTCTCCCAAATTATTACCCAGTTATAAAAATGCATCCCTGCTCCATTCTTGACCAAATGACATATTTTAATGGACTTGTAATTTTTAAAACTTTAATTAGCTAACACAAAATTAAAACATAACATAAAATTTGAAATGCCATGTAAAAGTTTATTTTTTTTTTTCTTTAGAAATAGAAAAACCAGAACTCTGGCAACACCAGGCCTGCCTGCCACCAAAGCTGTAGTTAGCTGGAAGTGTGTGTGCCGCCCTTTGCCTGCACTGCTGTCCTCCAGGCCTCTTCACCCATTGCTGTTCCCTGCCTTAACCCTGTGAGCCCTTGAGTTTCCAACCTCTGCTCCAGAGCTCCATCATAGTCACTTATTGGACTAAAAAAAAGTTGTGCGTTCAGCCCACCTTCTGGAGTAGTATTCAATTACAAGTATAAAAAGAGGACAGAGCACTGAACTTGAACCACTGCACTCCATAAGTGGTAGAGAAACATGTGAAAAGAGAATTTTTTGGCACAGATGACTTAAATGGTGTTAGGTAGATTGCTTGTATGATAGAGAGGGATATGTCTCATTCTTTTATTTTAAGATGTTAACCTGGATCTTGGTTAGATTTATACTTGGTCATATTTTAAGGCTCCTCTCACTTTATTTACATAACTAGAGGCCCCATGCACAAAATATATGCAAGAGTAGCCCTTCGCAGCCCTGGCAGCTGCCTCGATCCTGTGGCTGCAGCCCTGGCTTCGTTCGGAAGGTCATCCGGAAGGACATCCGGTCTAATTAGCATATTACACTTTTATTATTATAGATTTTCAATAAGCCAAAATTGATCATTTATAGAATTGAATGGAGGCCAGCTAAGATATTGGGATATAAATGGCAAAACAAGTCTTTTCCTTGTAAATTAAGGAGGTTTCTGCCTGAGTTACCACGTGAGATATGAAGAGACAAAGGTTTGTCACCTAAGACTGCTGAGACTGCGGATGATAGCAGTCACTTGTCCAGTTCTGAGAAATATATTAGTTAGCTAATTCAGAATATTTTATTAATAGAGTAAACATGAAATAATTTGGGATATTAGACCAGAACATTATGGCATTACTTAAATTACATAGATATTTAGTAAGATAGTTTGGGTGTCTACCCTGAATACAATGTTTACACCAGGAAAAATATAAGGTACACACTAATGTGACCTGGAATGTTATTGTCCATATTCTACTAATAGGGATGGGAGCCACAGCTTTAAACTCACTTTGATTTATTCCTCTGGTCTCACTTCCTTCCTTGTTTCTCATTCTCACTATTTTATAAGGGAAAACCAGCATGCTAGACTCAAAAATTTAAAAATGTCCTCGGAGTTCAATAAAATGGATACCTATAAATGATTTTAATAGTATCTGGATACTGTAAATATTGCCCAATTACCTATCTCTGGTGTCTGATCTTGAGTTTATTTCTTGTCAGACACAAAACAGAGCAATTCAGAGTAGGTAGAATTTTTCTGTCAGCTGCTCAGAGGCAACTTCAGTGGTGCCAGCTTCTGCCCTCAGCAATGTGAGCAAACTTCAAACAGAAATGCACATGAATAGTTAAAGAAAAATGCTGGATCCCACCTGTTGCCTCTTCTGTGAAGTAATATGTCTATAATGTCTATAAATTTTAATAACCCAGACAGGGCTTTTTGTCTTTCAACATTAAATTTATATTATCATAAAGTTTGACTTCTCTGGGCAATGTGTTTTATCCTCTAGTAATTTAGGGAATCTATCCATTCGTTAGTGTATGTCCATTGATAAAAGAATGAAAGTATTCTCTTATCAACAAATTACCAGCACATTTATAAAGTTACATGGAAATCTTCCTCTTCAATAGGATGTTTTCTTTATCTGACTGAGGTCGTGATCCGTACTGAGCGCTGGAAGAACATCAACATTTTCTTTGTTGATTCTGTGAATTGCTTTTGTTTTTTTCCTTTTCCTCTGAGATGATAACTGCAATAACGGTTTTAAATGCATCCTTTTGGTGGCTTATAATCCCATCAGAATAACAGGTAAATGGACAAAGCCAAGCTTGAGAACAGATATGATAGATGTCTGAGAATAGATATCTACAAGCCCAATCTTTTAACTTGCTTATAGCTGAAGAGATCAAGTGTCACCTGTAAATCCTACGTTTCAGAAACAAGGAATGCATGTCGCCGCATGGTCAATTGAGGGGACAGCCCCTACCAAGCAAATGCTTTTTACTCATTGCACTTGAGTTCATAGCATATAGGTCCAGAAGTAGAATTTATGGTTTTAGTGGACATTGTCTGGAACGTATTTTACCATGACCCATGGGATTTTGAAGAAGATTTTGGTAGCTTTTTGCTGGGAAAGGGGAAGTAAAAAGAAAGCAGTTTCTCTCTGATGAGAAAATCATATGTTCTAAACAATACTTTGTCACTTCTTTGGTTTCAGTTTACAAGCATTGAGAAAGGAGAAATCCCGAGATGCTGCACGCTCCCGCCGGGGAAAAGAAAATTTTGAGTTCTATGAATTGGCCAAGTTATTGCCTCTTCCTGCAGCCATCACGAGCCAGCTGGACAAGGCGTCCATCATTCGACTTACAATTAGCTATCTGAAAATGAGGGACTTTGCTAACCAGGGGGACCCTCCATGGAACTTGCGAATGGAAGGCCCACCCCCAAACACATCTGTAAAAGGTAAGTTTTAAGCCTCTGGTCATTGTGGCATATTGTGGTCTGTAGCTGTCTTTAAGATGAAATGTTTACCATCATCCTTTCTTCTTTTCCTGCATATCAAATCCTTTAAAGGGATACAAATGTGGAAATCTGAACTCTGCATGAGAAAGCCACCATGTGAAGGTGAAATCAACCTCTTCTATTTCTATTTTCTTTTCAAAAAAATTTGTCAGCCTAAAGTATTCTATCACTTTATATAAGGTTTCGGAGAAATGGGAATGAAATGACTTACATTAAAGTGCTTCCTGGGTTTAATATAAGTTATGTTAATACATGAAAATTTTTATTGCTGGGTGGAGTATGAGAATATTGCTAAAGCGTGGAGCTAATATTTTCTGTCTTTAGTCACCAAAGAAAAGAAGTAAACAGAGTCCAACTGTAGCAGGCATTTTGAGCAATGATTTTTTTGATTAATAAAAAAAAAATACAAGAAACGTATTAATGTTTCAAGTCTCTATACATATTGCCTAGAAGTTGCAAATATAAACATGTACTTGTCCTCCAAATCTTGGTGCAGTTACCCTTAAATCATTATTTTAAAATCTTAGGCCTTCTTCACTCTGGAAATTAAGAGACGTATTTCTTGTGTGCTCCTGTAACTCCTAAACATGTATGGCATTTCTGGTAATTCAGTATGTATGCATATGTTTTTCAGTGCATGTGCGGTGTTGGTCATTGATTTTTCTAACTTTAAGGGCGTGTCATTCAATAGGACTTTATGGATCTCCTAGTTTCTTGTGCCTGACGTAGTTTCTAGACCCTTGATGAGTGTGGGATAAAACTGGACATTTGGCAGAATTTCAGGCAACCTTCGCTTAGGGAGGAATCAGGTTCTTTAGTTAGTGGTGACACCTTGACAGCTACCTTTGGAGAGGGTCCGCGTTCTTGGCTGTTGTAGGAAAGGGGACAGTGGGGAGTGTAACCCTTAGAGGACTTACGTTAAAATGAGGGTCAGAAGCAGTGTTGTTTACAGTCCTGTGCCCAGAGGTGTGATCATCTTTGTGCATGTGCATGTGTCAATCCGTTCCTCTTTTCGCCATTGCTACTTAGGGTTTGTGTTTCCTATGCTTAGGAGAGAAGGACAATTAGAGTTTAAATTGCAGGGTGTTATTTTCCTCTAGAGCAGGGGTTGGCAAACATGCTCTGTAAAGGGCCCTATAGTACATATTTTAGACATTGGGGATTAACTCAACTCTGCCATTGCAGCATGAATTCAGCCATAGACAACAGGGCGTGGCTGTGGCCTATGAAACTGTGCTTACAACGCAGGCAGCTGCCACCCGATTGGCTCACAAGCTGTAGTTCCCAGACTCCGGCTCTAGACTGTAAGACTGACGTTCAAAGCTTGAACAGAACATACAATACAATAGCTCTCAAGGACAAGATGTGAGGTTATGACAGCAGAGTACAAACCAGCCAAGGCACATCTATGCTGTCCTTTCACAGCCCTCTGACCTGAGAATGTAGGTGTCAACTTGGCCACACAACAGTCCATGTTCCAGAGGCTAAAGTTATAGGGAATTTTCCCAGGCTAAAGACCAGGGATATAGTAATCATGGTAAGTATTTACTGTATACTTAGTCAGTAGGCTGTCTTCATGTTTATTCCAAATCATGCAAGATGGAAGGATAAGTGCAAAAGCTTATAAATCACACAGTGTACAAAATGTTATTATTAAATTTTAAATATGTTGCTTGAGGGACTGGACTTATATTAAGTTGTTTAGGATAATCATCTTTTCCTTTATTTCCATTTTTCTTTGAAGTAGTTTATAGGGTTTTTTTGTGGTGGCAGTAGCTACCAAAGCAGAAAAATCCAATGGTTCCCTTGTCTGTCCATTCTTCTATTTTGTGATAGCCCTGCTTACTCTTGGAATCATGGCCTTTTAGAGATTCAGAATTATAGGGCACATAGAACCGTGCCTTCATTTTACAGGTGAGGGGAATGATGTAGAAAGGGTTTACAGTTGAGTGTTCACAGATATAAAACTAGAATTCCTTTTTTTTTTTTTTTTGCCTTTCTGTCTAAGTGTTCTTCTATCACATCACATTCATTTCCAAAGATGATACTTAATTTGTATCACCATCTTCAAAAATTCCAGGTGAGAATTCCCTCAGTTTCAGAGTGTGACTAATCCATTTGGGCTTTGTGGCCTTCAATCAACTCAACTCTCTCACTACTTGTTGTGATAAAGATGGCGGGGAGGGGGGGGGAGCAGACATGGTCTCTGCCCTCATGGGTTTCAGTCTGTGGAATGGCGATGTCAGTGAGAAAAACAAGGAGGCTGGGATGGATGTTTAGGAGCCTGGAAGGAGATCACAGATTTTATTATTGTAAACTTTCCATCGGCTTTTGGCAGAGAATCCATGTTGTAACATGTTGTTCCCACTATTAGTAAACTGGTGAGAGGCTAAAGCTGTAGTTGTGAGCATAGTGGTTCTGTACTACTTACCCCGATTCTCAGAAGTTGGGAGGAATGCAAAATGCAATGGACACTTTCTATAAACTGGTACACAGTATATGTATATTTTATTGCTTTACTCTAGTTCTTTAATGCAAACCTGCTACTCATACTGATCAAAGATTCATGGAACCACATCAAAGAAACTCGTTTTAATTTATTAAGGTCTTCTATGTTGTGCCCTTGAAGAAGTTCATATGGATAAACCAGCTTATATAAATAGCCTGTAGCATCCTGGGAAGTGCAGTTCATAATCCAACAATAAAACAATACACATTATACTTGGTGCTTCTCCAAGCAGTCTCTTGAGTAAACCTAAAGGCATTTGGAAATTTATATGAGAAGGACTTACACATCGTAGGCAACATTTTAAAAAATGTGGTGAGTTATCCATGTTAATAATTAAATTTCAGAGCTTAAATTTGTCACCCCAACTATATAGACATTTTAATCATTTTAATTTACTGCTTCAGAAAGGTCCTTCACTCTGCCCTGTATTCATCTCATCTTTTCTTAAAAGTCTATCAAGGTTGATGAGTTTGTTTTGTGATGCCCGTTGTGTACAGATTATTTACAAGTTATGCTTGCAGAAAGAACACCCAGGTGACAGTGTGTAATATGGCCTGAGTCAATTACTTCGTGGAAATGATATGTTAAGCAATTGGAAGGTAACAGATAGTTTTTTCCATTATTTTAGAAATATCTGTATTGCTATAATACAGATCAAATCTACAATGAATATAATGCATTATTCAAGAAATGACCAGGCATTCTCAGCAGTGTTTCAGCTAAATAACTGATGATTGTAACCTTTAAAGAAATCTCATTGTGGTGACTGTTGGTAAATCACTTCCCCATTCATAGTAATCTCTATTTAGAGGCTATCTGGAAACCATTATATCTTTTATTAATCTTAAAAGCAATAGCTGCTGATTTGACATTTGCTAAAACTAGATAAATTTTTCGTCTTTCTAATATCTCAGACTTCAGTCAATTTTTGGAGTCTATCTGCTGCAACTCTATCAATCCAGGAATATTTACCACTCTAGGCATACTTTTTATTTTAATTTCAACATTGAAGCTTTTGAACAGTTTGCCTGTGTGTGTGACAGGCAACAGTGCTAAAATACTGTCTGTAAAATACAAGACATTTTTAGCTTTTGGAAGGAAACAGTTGCAAAATATGCAAGACAGTTGGTGCTTAAAATCACCTGAGCACATTAGGAAAGAGCTTTACTATTTCCATAGAATTTCTCTGCCCTATTTGCAGGCATGTATTTTGAATTAACTGGTAGATTTTTTCTGTAGTTTTTATTTAGGCAACACATGATCTCTCCTTAGCCAAAGACTAGGCTGTTACTTAAGCAATGATTTTTAATGGGTCTCTTAACAATAGTCATGTAGGGTAAGTGAATATAGGACATTCTTCAGAATAACACTAAATTACTGTAATGTTGTCCCAAACTTAGATAGCATTTTTAAAAAAATGGTTCTGCTTCCATAGAAGGTAGAGATTCCAAGACTATCCAAGTTGGAGGTCTTCTTGGTTTCAGCAGCTCCAAGGTCTTCCAGACTCTGTTATGGCATTTTTACTGTGTGCATTTATGTCTGCCGGGTGACATTCGTGTTTGAGAGCAAGTATCATATTCCTTATTGTCTCAGAGAGAAGGCGGGTCCGGGTGGGTGGTAGGAAGAGATTAACCAAAGAACTTGTGTGCATATATGCTAACCCATGGACACAGACAATAGTGTGGTGAAGGCCTGGGGTGGGGGCAGGAGCCCGATAGAAGGGGTCAGTGAGGGGGAGGGGGAAGGTACATATGTAATAGTTTCAACAATAAAGATTTTTTTAAAAGAAAGAAAACGTGAAATGAAGGTCTTGGACTCAGAACATGGCATGATGTCAGCTTGTGTGATTCTTTTTGTTGTTTTTGTTACGCAGGCAAATGGTAGAGCTCAGGATGAACCCTTGGTTCTGAACAGAAGTTCCCTGTAGGGCGAGGGGAGTAGGACCGGGGGTGGAGACTTGCTTCTTGCTTGGTTCCTGTTCTCACCGCTGCCACTCTCAGTACACAGAGGGCCTGCCTCTCTGCTCTAGTCTCCAGTTCCTTTTGCCTCCATCCAAGGTCAGTGGTGGCCCCAAATGGAAATGGAAGAATCCAAAATCTGAGCTGCCGGTGTTCCTTTCTGCTTGTTCCGGTGGCCAGTGCCAGGTGCTAGCATCTATGGAAACATGATGTAATATAACTGCCTTTTTTAAGGTTTGCTTACGAGAAAGGTTTTTTCAGATCTTTCTAGTGAAGTTATGCCTTCTGGAAGAAGTTAATTAGGAACTCACCGCTTACTTTTATTGTACATCGTGTTTGAACAAGCAATGCTTACAGCACCACGCGCTTGTGGGATCGTCGTTTCTGACACGGGGCAGAAAGGGCTTTCTGACAAATGTGGGTCTTAAGGCTGGCAGAGTGTCTGAGACTCTAATTCTGTGAAGTTTCACCTTTTATCAGCAAAACCTTTGATTTCTACAAAGGGATACTGTAGTCCACCTTCAGCATGAAGAATACTAGAAAGCATTGCTGGTTTCTTGCTACATGCCACTGACAAACAGTTTGATGGGTCCCCATTGTGCTCAGTGCGTTGGGCACTATTGAGCATCCAGAATTACCTCGACTCCAAACACTGACTCAGGGAAAGGATAACTGTGAGAGTGGTGGCTGAGAGCATGTGACGACCCAGCCAGGGCCACATCTCGGTAACATGCCACAGAGCTTTCCTCCTCCTGCAGCTGGAGTTAGTCTGTGGCTTGGCAGATCTAGACTGGGAAGACCTGGGCGGTTCTACTTCTCACCACAGTCTGGCTGGGCTCGCCTCCTCACTGAGAGTTTAGCTCAGGTCTGCCCCCCTGTCAAGGGGCAGCCAGATATTTGGGAAAAGCTCTTTCCATGGTGATGGCAGAGGTGTAAGAGCGGTGTGCAAAAAAACAGATAAAAAGGAGGAATATATTAAACTTTAATTTAATGCTGTAAGCATTGAATGATATTTGGTTTGCAAATCTCCCCCTCCCCCTCCTCCTCCTCCTCCTCCCCCTCCTCCTTCTCCTCCTTCCCCTCCTCCTTTCCCTCCTCCCCTCCTCCTCCCTCTCCCCTCCCTCTCTTCCTCCTCCTTCCCATTCCCCTCCCCTCCCAGTCCCCTCCCCTTCACCTGCCTTCTTCTCCCCCTTCCTCCTCCTCCTCCTCCTCCTCCTCCTCCTCGTCCTCCTCCTCCCCCTCCCCCCTCCCCCTCCCCCTCCCCCTCCCCTCCCCTCCCCTCTCCTCTCCTCTCCTCCTATAAAATGGCAAATTGTACACAAGTAGAGTTTTTTATACTTGGATTCAAATGGGGTCCAAGAATGTACTGCCCTTTGTGAGCCTCTGTGCTGTGGCTGTCATGGGGAACTTTGGCATGATTGTAATTATCATGGTGGATCACACCTCCATACCCAGTGTACACCTTCTTCCAGTGCCTTTCCGTTTTGGACATCTGCTACGCTTGCACAGTTGCACCCAGGCCTCTGGTGAACTGCCCTGAAAAGGATCATACTCTTCCCTTGGAGGGCACGCTGCTCAGTGCCCCCCCGCCCCCTCCGCACCCCGCCCCCCCCCCCCCCCCCCGTCTCTTCTCTGTGTCACAAGCACATTCCTGGCTGCCATGCCTACAACGGCTCTGTTGCCATCTGTAACCCTCTGCTGTTTCCTGTGAGCATGTCTCATCAGCTCTGTGTACTGTTAGCGTCAGGCTCCTATCTGTGGGGCTTAGTGAACGCCATCACTCACACAACCATGACCTTCGGGTTGCCCTTCTGTGGGTCCAGGGAGGTCAGTGACTTTTCCTGTGATGTCCCTCTCATGTTCAGATACTGTCATAAATGAATTGATCCTTCCAAAAGAAAACCCCCCAAAGCACCCATAACATTTCTTAAGGAAATTTTTGTGGAAATATGGACAAAGAGGTGTCTGTGTACCCTTTTGCATCCTAGATCAGGATTTATTAATTTGTCCTTTTCTCCCCTGTCATCTCCTTTTCTTCTGGCAATAGTGAATACCTCACCGAACATTTATGCCTTAGTCCATGCCATCATCAGCCTTTTTCCTTCTTTCAGGTTTGCTGAACTCCTGTTCATCATTTAAAAACCAACTCAGATATAATATTCTCATGTAGATCTTCTCTCCTTCCCCAAAATGTTAAGTCACTTTTTCTATAGATTACTAAGTCTTATATTGCTTCATTATGAATTCATAATTATTTTTATATACCCATTTCTATACTTCAACTAGGAGCTATTGGAGGGAACTGCCTGAGTCATATTGTACATGTTTATATTTCCATGTTCAGTACCCAGGGAAAGAAGTATATAATCATGTTTTTAAATTGAATTGTATAGAATTGGATTGTATCTTCGAGTTGCATTAGCAGAGCTGATGCTGATGAGAGCTAAGGGTGGGTCTAAGTCATAGGCTAGGAAGAAGAAAGAAAGAGTAAAAATAAAAGGAAGACAAATGATGGGAATAGTGTGAAACCATTCAGAAAATAAACAGTGTATGGATTAGGAGCTAGGAAAAATTGTAGTGCCCCCATTCCCCACCCCCCGGATGAGTGCCAGTCCCTGCCCTGTAATGGCCTCCCTTCCCCACATGTTTCTCTCATGTAACATATAGGCTGAGTAGTTGAAAGTTAAAAGCAAGAGTCTCAAGAAACCCATAGGGTCTTGTGTTTATAAATTCAGTTCCATTCAACAAATGTCTGAGTTCCTTCTCTTAGTCAGTCCTCCGAGTGCTCTGCTGAATACTGTGGGGGATATGCAGAGAGTATAAGGCACAACCCTGGCCTTGGACGCATTTACCATTCATTGAGAAATAAGTGTGAAGGACAAAAGGGAAAGATAGGAGGTGAGAGCCTTTGGTAAAATTAAATAGCCCTGTGACGTGACTTACAACGCCCCCTCTAGACCTCAGTTTCCTCGTTTGGATTTTCTTTTTGTCAGTGATTCTGGTCTCTAATTCAGAACCCCAATTCCTTGGAAAGGATTTTGTAGTTCTTGTCTCAGATTAGCCCCTCTTGAGACTATTGGGTTTCTTGAAACTGTTGGTTAATAATTTCAAAAGCCACACGCTCTACTCAAGCATGTCAAACTTGGGGCCCATAGGCCGCATGTGACCCACAATGAATATTTCTGCAGCTCAGGCAACGTAACAGTATGTAAGAAACATTTTAATAAAAATTTCATAACTTAATTTTCACAATGTCCTCTTATACATATTTATTAACACATTGTATGCGGGAAACGTGTTTACACGTTTTACGTATTTATACATTCTACCAGTGTAGTAGAGCGCGGGACACGTATTAATACATTTTTTATAGACTAGCGGTAGAATGCGGGTAACGTATAAATATGTAAACTAAGGTTATCGTAATTTTACTGAACGTTGCCATTTGCGCAAAAAATTAGCAAAAATGGCCCGCGCCACTTGTTAGTGCGCGATAAAAACTACCCGCAAACAATTTAATATCAAACTACAACGTTTGCTAATGACTGATCACTATAATCGTGTTGCATTCATTTCTCTTAAGCGCCTTATGTGCAGGCGCACCGTTTCTCTCCACTAATACCAGCAGCGAGTATTTTAGCAGCCAATCATCACGTCATTAGTCTTGTACCAACTTGTTTGATGTGCGCAACAGGAAATATTTTGCCTTCGGAGAACAAGAAAAATAGGTTTATTTGTGTTACGTTTATTAATTTGTGCAGTTACTCAGTGTCTGGTAAGTTAATGTTCAAGAAAAAATATTAATTTTTATTAAAATTTTCTATTATTTTGTATTAATGATTACTCGTTTATTTCAGCCCTTTGTATTCAGCATGTCTCTATCGAAATAAACCTACATTTCTATGAAAATTGAAGCTTTTGTTTATTTGCGGCCCACATAAACTTAAACCTTGTTTATTTCGCCCATGGTAGCCTTTGAGTTTGACATGCTGCTCTAACTCTACATAGTCTGTACTAATTTCTGTTTTCTTTCTCTTTTGCTTATTAACCCTCTATAGAAAAGGTGTCGTGTCTCCCTTGTGCTAGGTCAAAAATATGTGATAAAGTGGCTTCTTTTAAAAACTTTCATCTGTTGATTATGAAAATTTCCATATATGCAATCATTATAAAAGAGAGGAAAGAAGACATCACACAATGAAGTTTTAAATTAAAAAGTCAAATACCAAATGTATGATACAGACACAATTTAAATTTAGAAATTCATATATTGCTTTTACTCTCAACAAACTTTAGGGAACATACTTACATTCTGTTTCACATCCGACCTATTTTAAGACGTCTACCAGTTCTTGATAGTGTAACATGTTAGTCCTGGCACCCTGTGGCATTGCATTCTACTACATTCTACTCACTTACTTAGGACTGTCATGTGTATGCGCTGTGTTCGTTAGGGCTAGAATTCTTTAACGTGCTTCGGTTAGTCCTATCACCTCTGGCAAAGCACAATATATTGTTTCAGCACTCTGCAGATAATATTTCATGGGCACAGCAAAGAAGGAGTCACCTCTGACTGCTTTATATGATTGAAATTGCACTGTGCCTTTAATTTTCAGAAACAGCTTTCTAGATACTGAGCATAAGTCTTAGCTGTGCCTTAATAAACATGTGGCGACCTCCACCTGTAAAAACTGATGTGGCTTTGAATACTGATCGACTGCAACTTGTCACATCCTCTCTGGGTCCATAGTATGTCTGTGAATGTCAGAGCCTGGGCAGGGAAAGAAGGCCAACAGAATTTTCGGTTTAAAGATCTTACAGATCATCTTGCTATTATGTTGAGAAAAATGGTATAGAGAAAAGTTTAGTGACACAAAGTCAGTAACAGACGTGGGACTGGAATTAGGGCTTTTGGGATCCCAGTTCAGCACATTTCACTCCATAATAAAGAGAGATTTCTGTGTCCAGCACGTGTCCTCAGCTGCTCATCGGTATCCCCTTTTCCCATTTACATTTTACATAAATGTATGTGCTTATACATGGCTCATGTGTACAGACCAACCCATTTTAGGTCAAATGTTACCATTGTATTCAAATTAAGAAGATATTTTTAGGTCACTCAAAAGCAAAGGTTTTATAATGCAACAAAAGAATAATTCTTTAATGTTTTTTTGCTAATCCTCACCTGAGGATATTTTTTTCATTGATTTTTTAGAGAGTGGAAGGGGAGGGGGAGAGACAGAGAGAGAGAAACATTGATGTGAGAGAGACACATCAAATGATTGCCTCCCCCACCCCCCGCCCCCACTGGGCCAGGGAGCCGGCAACCGAGGCACGTGCCCTTGACCAGAGCCAAACCCAGTACCCTTCAGTCCATGGGCTGATGCTGTAGCCACTAGAGCAATAGTATATCTTTAAAAGGCTTAAATGCCAACATTAGGGTAAGCTGGGTGAAGAGTATTATAGAAACTTTGCAGCTATACGATAATCCAAAACTCTTCCAAAATAACGAGGCTATTTTTAAAAAAACACTACTTTACTCTAATGACAGAAACATAAGGAAAACAAACCTCTGTCCAATGGAAACATGTTTTGTCCCAGTTTCCTGCATTTCCTATTGGTCAGTGTTGAGTCCTCACAGGCTCAATACAACGTGTTGATTGTATTGAATAAGAAATGTGATTGACTGACAATTACAATATCAATTAGGATAGGGGAGAAAGAAAATTGCTTCAACTGTCTGTGTAACATTTTCTTAAACACTTTATAAATTACCTAGTTCTATCAGTAATCAGGTAAGCACAGGTGCACCCTGGTGATCTCGCTCCTGTCTTCACTAAAAGTCAAGGCTACTGCCATACTGTCTGTTCTTCTGACCCTAGTCAAGGATTGCCTAAAACGGAAGTCAGTTAGCCAAGACAAGGACTGGATGCAGAGCTGTAGAACAGGGGTCAGCTAACTTTTTCTGTAAAGAACCAGATAGTAGATAATGTAACCTATGTGGGCTGTTTAGTCTCTGCTGCTGTTATAGCATAAAAGCAGCCATGGACAATTCATAACTGAGTGAGTATAGCTGTATTTAAATAAAACTTTATTTGTAGATGCTTAAATATAGTTATGACATGTCACAGAATAGTCTCACAAGTTATTTTTTAACTTTTTAAAATATTTAAAAATCTTAGCTTATGGGTTGTACAGAAACAACTGGTACTTCGCCAACCCCCGTGAAGAGCATTAGAACTGGAAAGGACTTAAGTACAGTTTTATAGCCCATTGTGTTGAGAGCCACCCTACTATACTGTAACAGGTTAAGTCTTGGGTTTGTTTTAAAGGCATAGCAATAACAATGAATGGCTGGTCAGGTATTTATTTTATCATCTTCAGAGCTGTGTGTTCATATAATCTATTTACTATAATGGCCAGCATATCTAAATTGCATATGTTACGAGGTTTCCATGGATGTACATTATTTCCTACATTGTATATTTGCTGAAAATGAAATGTACAGTCATGTAAAGTTATTGGCACTGTCTGGCTTATTGTTTTGCCTTCTGTCTCAAGTTAATGTAGCAAGTGACCCAAACTAAGGCAAGTTAGATAGTTTTCTTTAGCTTCAGGATCTTATGAAATAAAAACATGATTAAAGCTTTGTCTACACAGGACTATTGTTTGGTCATGTTTACTTAATAATCAAATAACTGGTTCAATTAAATAATTATTTTGATTTGTTTTTTGACATAATTTGTTAGTTTTCTTTCTTATTCAATTGGTGTAAGGCATGATATAGCTGTAATCATCACAAAATAATCATTAGAAGAAAGAAATGTGAGATTTGTGTATCAAGAATATAATGTTATTAACAGCACTAGAGGCCCGATGCTCAAAGATTCATGTAAGAATAGGCCTTCACTCCGGCCCAGAGCCGCCTTTCCTCCTTTGCTCTGGCCGGGAGCCACCTTTCCACCTTTGCTCTGGCCCAGAGCCGCTTTCCGCCTCTCGCCTTGTTGCGTCAATTTGCATATTCCCTCCTTATTGGCTGTGGCTGCTTCCATCTTTGTTGTGGAGTTATGGTCAATTTGCATATTCCATCTTTACTAGATAGGTTAAGAATGAATGCATTGGCAAAGCTGAACTAATCATTTGTAGGTAGAAATGAACATATCTCTGAAATCATTTATACATAATGTACAGATATATAGTACAGTTTAATTTTCACAATATAATTAAAGTTGTTACTAAGAGAACAAAACCCAGTCACTAAGACATCACTGTTGTGGTCTTCTGCCATTGTCCATTGAGATCTGTCAATCACTAGGTGTTGGGTGAGTGCTCCTTCAGGGTGAATATGACTGTAGTAAGAGATTGGGGGCGGGGAACACCCTGAAATTCATGAGTTCATAGTTATAACTACCCGCAGCTCTACAGACTTAAATTTTTTTCAGGAATGTTTTGTAATTAAAGCTCATCATTCATATATAATTTTACAGTTTGGGAAATAAGGCTGCGTTGAATATCAGCACTGATGATGAAAACAGACTGTGTACACAGTTTGGGTTTTATATAAATACTTTAAAATATTGGCTTTCTTCTATAAAAATAGATGAATAGTATCCAGGTTTTTACCAGAATCTGAGCATAAAAGCAAAATTGCTCTCATTTCCCATTTTGAAAAGATATGTGAGGATTACATAGCAAAATGCAGTACATTCTAGAGGTACGAAGAAAACGGAGGTAGATGCAGGTCAGCCTCGCTTTGGGCACACTCAGGGACTTTTGTAAAGTGGTGCAGTAATGTTTGCTTAGCTGACACCTGACCTCATATCGGTTTCATTGTATCTCCTGTAGATACTGAGCTCCTAAAGTTGCAGAAAAATCTGTATCAAGTTGCTCGGTCTATGCTATTTTGTGAGTTATACCTGGCAGGCGATCAGATTGAACCTTCTTCTGAGTCACTAAATGTTTTGCTATGAACATCTGCTTTTTGAAGAGTTAAATAGTAACTTTACTGAGATTAGAAAAGGTGACTCTTGCAAGGAGTTCTAACAACTCATAATAAAGGTGTGGTTCATGTTAAGAAGGCCAATGAAGGCAGAAAAATGTATGCATGCAATGTAAGCTAATCGCCCCAATTATTTTAATGTGTCCTCAGAATGCCTTGTTCATAGCAAGGTGTTGGCCAGCGAAGTTGGACACTCCTGAGATCAAATCTTTGTGTGTACAAGTAACATCTCTCTGGGCTCAATTTTCTTTTGGGGGAAAAAAGGAACTTTGGGGCCTGAGTAAACCTTGCACTGAAGGAAGCCTAGATTCTATTGGGAGGCTTAGGTTCACATTGGAACAACCAAAGGCCTGTTAAAATTCCCTGTTTATGGTTTTTAGCACATTAGAATTAAGTCTTTTTTTTTTTCCTGGAAAGATTGTATTGAAAAAATGATATTAATCAGAAGGAAGAGATGTTCAACATGAAGTATTTATTTTGAAATACATTTTGGGATTCTGACATGTAAAAATTTTTAACTCATACCATGTGACAGGAATTTTAGAGTGTTTCATAAATGACACAGGGAATTTGGGAATTGTAAGGCAAGTTAATGTTATTTTAATGCTTACTATAATGAGATATAAAAGTTGATTACACATTATTAATACGTGAGTATTTCATTGAGATGATAAGAAGACAAAAGCACTCTTAAAATAGGCTGTATTCCTAAAAAAAGACTGATTTATTGAAACAGTGGGTATAGTTGACATTTCCCTCAGAATTTTGGCTTTATGCATATAATCTTAGACTGACTTAGTAGGTTTTAGGATAACAATTGTTTTTGCCATTAGAGAAGAGGAATGGGTCATATTTATTGTTTCACTTTATTTACCTGTTTATCCTCTAGGTATTTGAATGCTTATTACATTGCAAGATTCTATACCAGTCTCTAGGGTGAATGCAAGGAGAAAAAAATAACTGAACCCTCTAGGAGTTTATAATCGAGTGGGAGTGATGCACATTCTCAGAAAGTAATACAGTAAGATATTCATGTTGAGAGAGGCCTAACCAAAGTAATGATCACTGACAGTGGTTAATAGCAAATGGGGAGACCAAGCAGGTAGCCTTTAGACTGGACCTTAGAGATGAGTAGGATTTTACATTGCAGTTTTTCATAGTGAGCTTATTGAATTTATATTAGGCAGTTTTAAAATAAAGTCTTTTACTATTTTCCAATAAAGTTATCTTATGAAGTTCTATATTCAAATGAATATTTTTTCTGAGTCTTTATTTTAGATACTCATTGGTGTCAGATAATCTTTTATGGATAAACTAGAGGCCTGGTGCATGAAATTTGTGCACTCAGGGGGAGAGTCCTTCAGCACAGCCTGTGCCCTCTCACAGTCTAGGAGCCCTCAGGGGATGTCTGACTGATGGCTTATTTGTATATTCCCTCCTTATTGGCCATCAGTCAGGCATCCTTAGTGCTGCTGTGGAGGCAGGAGAGGCTCCTATGACTGCCGCTGCTCTCGCCAACTACTCTCACATATGGGAGCACACTGACCACCAGGGGGCAGCTCCTGTGTTGAGTGTCTTCCCCCTAATGGTCAATGTGCATCATAGCAATTGGTCATTCTACCATTCAGTCAATTTGCGTATTAGCCTTTTATTATATAGGATATAGTTAAAACTATAAACATGGTGATCACTAAGGAGAATTGTGGTTCCCTCAGATGTTAAGTAAGCTTATGGTTGTTTCTTTCAAAAGAGTATTTTAAGCAGAATATCCAAATGTCATGTAGGGCACAGAATACCTGTGTATATTTCTATTATCTGGCCATAATCTCAAGTAACTGAAAATATGACTCATACACCATGCTTATAGACCAAGAGTTGAATCAAATATAGTTTTCTTATATCTTCTTTATAGTATCTTAGCTCTACATAGAGATAGAAGAAAGGCTGGAATGAGGTGTATTTTTAATTTTTGAAATTTTAATGTATATAGAAAATCCTTCCACATCAAACAGCTGAATATAGGAAGGACTAGAGCAGAAGAGAGGCTGCTATTGTGGGCACTTCTCAGTAGAACAGGCAAAGTTCAGGCAAGACTCTGGGGCAGTGGCCGAGTGGCGTGTGCACTTGGCACGCGGCTCACACACATCCCACCAAAGCCTATAATTGGGAGGGAAGACTAGACAGCATGGAAGAGAATGGTTTGTACTTTGATTTCATTTAAATTAGCACAAAGGGAGGGAACAGTGTTGCTTCACATGTGAAGTCAGTCATTTCTTGGGTTGCTAGCTCAATGTTTTAGCAGAACAGCTGTTTGGTACAATGTGGCTTTCTACAAGCAATATTTCTGCTGCTAGAAACCTGGCCGTCTGCCAAAGAGAGTGCCCAGACCAGCCCCTAAACAAAAAAAATCTTTTGTCAAGGACTCTAATAATTTGTACAATTCAGGAAAGGGGGGTTGCACAGTCTTTGCAGATGTGCATTTATGATGCTATTTTTAAGCAGAGCAGCATGAAAGAATAGATTCATAGGAATTGTAAGTTGATCATTCATTTCAAGCACTTGGCTTCTGCTCCTGCTAAAATTTCATTCTGAGTAAAGGAAACACAGCCATCCTTGAAACAGGGGAAGGTAGGGTGTGACAATAAGATGAAATTCTTCATTTTCAAAACTGTGATGCTTGCTCAAAAACAAAAAGCTTTGGGGTCTTATTTTAGCCCCCTGCTGAGGAAATAAGTGCAGTTTTCTGATTCCTTACAGCAGAAATGTGCTATCCTTCAGCACTTTGAGGAAACAAACTCTTAATAAGCCTACATTCTTTTACAGCAGTCTGCTCTCTGAAAGTGAGTTTAAGTGCTAAAGGAAATGCCAGAAGCATTTACTTAACCAGCGCCAAATTAATACATGTTAATTCTCTGTAGTTTAACCTACATGCAGTTTTTTTAGGATAAGACTGGGTCTAGTCTCAAATCTGACCTCTTCACGCTGGTTATCCAAAACGTATACCAGTAGACTCTGGTTGCTTTGACTCCAGTGACAGAGTTAGGAAAATAAAATAATTTTTTAAAAATTATAGACCCCTGGGAAAGAACCATCACACTTCCCTTAACAGCAGAGGAATAAATCTGATAGAATCCTGTCTTTTATTTCTATTCAACAATACACTTGATATTTACATGAGATAATTAGACTGCTCTATTAAAATACAAAATCATATTCTTATAATGACATCAGTTAATACAGTCTCATTCAATAAGGTGTTAATAGAGCAAAGATGACTATAGAAGCTTCACTAACTTGATAAAAAGCTTCCTCTCATTCTGAGTTGGGATCTTAGTTACTGTTGTATGCTTTTAAAATAATCCAAGATTTTCTCCTCTGTATAGGTGCAAAAAATGCTCAATTAAATGGAGTTATATGTATTATTAAGTCATTAGTATTTTTGCTGCACTCAGAAATTAATCGCCTATATGTGCTGTCCCCTCATATTTAAACATTTTATATATAGTAATGTAAAAGTACTAACTGTGATGGTGGGAAATTGCTAAAATAGGTTATTTTACTCTACTAATGAAGAAATATTTACAAAATTATTCAGTTGACCTGTTTCATCATATTGTTAGTAGTTACTGAAGTGTTTCCTGAGTTTAATAAGGATTTATAGTGACAATTATACTTCTATTTATGTATGTGTATCCCCCTGTAGAGGGGTACTGCACTTTGTAAAATGACAAGTCCCAGAAAATTGTTTATAAAATTTTATCTTCTAAGTAAATTAATAAAATCACATTTCTTATATATTAGAGAAATACTCTAGGTAAAGGGTATCTGTGGCAATTTGTGTTTTGTAAAAAAAGATTTTTCCCCCAAAAAAAGCAACTGATGATTTCCCCAAATATACATTTTACATTTCTGTTTTAAATTTTTAAATTTTCTTAAAGTAAGGGAATGGAAATATAAGTAATAAATTTGGGTTACTGACTTGTATCTAATGACAATAGATTTTAGAAAAATATTGGAAGGCACAAAATTATCCAATTTGCATTCCCCTTACTTTATTCATACCAGGTATTGCTTTAGTGGTTGCAAGAGTACATATTTTTTATTGTGCAGTTGGAGAGCTATGATCATATTTTACACTAATGAATTATCTCTTTCAAAAATCATAGAATCAATCTAGCAATCTTTATAGTGTACAAAGACATTTTCAGGTATGAATTGGGGAGAAAAACATACAACAATACTGCACATTCATGGTCACATTTCATACTTTCAAATCTTCAAAAGATGAGCATCATTTTTCCTTGTGTATTTAGACTTCCTTTTAATTACTCTTGCTCTCTATGTACAAAATATATGTAAGTAAAGAAAGAGTCCAAGCACTCTTTCTTAAAGCGAATTTAGACGCTTTGTATATCGACCAGTTTTACCAAATGAAAGTCATTCAGTTTGGCCCATGACATACACATACTTTACAAGGCCCAGGCCCATTAATATTAGCCTCCATACAAAGGGCAGGGAAGACTGTAAAATTATGTTCTTTAAATTAATATTGTAAAATCCCTACATAGACAACTGGCATGTATATAGTAACAATAGCATCTTTTCAGCCATTAGGCACTGATTGCATTACAACACATTTCTAAGCAATACCCCAAAAATAGATTGAGTAAGGTTGGCAAGTAGATAGTGGCTTAGATTGTGGTGCAGCTGATATCAGCATCGTTGTTAGGGTTAGCACATGAGTAAATTAACTGAACAAGCAGAAAAAAAAAAACCCCTTCAGAACCCACCCCTCGGCTTTGCTCTAGCCATGACTAACTTGGTTGGCCAAGTGCACTTGGGGAGTAAGGGTGTGCGTGCTTTGAAGGAACTCATCTTCACACCAGAGCATGTTCTGTTGCCATGACAATGGACTACAAGCTCACACTTACTATTACTTGTATGTTAAAACCATATTATGAGGCCATAATATCATAGTACACTAAACTTGTTCTTCATGGTTTTTCTTCATGTGACATACTATGAAATAGTGGAATGCTGGCACCGTGTCAGGTTTATAATCCCCAGACCTTTCGCTTTTTTTTTTCTTTTTTTTTATTGCTAAAAGTATTACAAAGGGTATTACATATGTGTCCTTTTTTTCCCCTCGCTTTTGTTTTTTATTTAGATTCTTTATTGTTTACAGTATTACATGAGTCTCCTTTTCTCCCCATTTATATCTTCAAAAGATGAGCATCATTTTTCCTTGTGTATTTAGACCTCTTTTAATTACTCTTGCTCTCTATGTACAAAATATATGAAAGTAAAGAAAGAGTCCAAGCACTCTTTCTTAAAGCGAATTTAGACACTTTGTATATCAACGAATTTTACCAAATGAAAGTCATTCACCCCCATCCCCAGATCTCTTTAGTCCTTTACTGAACTCCCTCTCTGCTTCTGCATTCTACATTGCTCTCTCTTTGGAATTATGTCCTTCACAAACCTCACCCTTCCTGTGATTAATGAACTTTGATATGTTAGTGAAATCGAGTTCTCAGACTGTGCTCTTCAGTTACTTCTTGCCTTCCTTCTACTTTGAATATTCTTTTTCCCTTCTCGTTTGGCCCCTTTTCTAAACTATTCCTTTGAGGTTCTACATTTCATGATCTTGTTCAAAGAAACACAGAGCAAAATTGCCATACAGTGGTAACATTTTAAATAACGATTAAGCTATGCTCAGAAGAGCAGCAAGTTCAAATCAGATATTTAAATACAGGTTTCTCAGAGGTCTTAATTTCTCACTTTGGTTTCTAGGGCATGTGGCACTGGACAGTGGACTTGGGGTTGCAGAAAACTCTCCATCCATTGCATTGTATGCCACTTACACCCTGCATGTATAACAAACCTTCTATCCATATTGATCGTATGCGATAGGTCACTGCTGCTATGTTAGTCACCTGATTTGCAGAGCCCTAGAACTAATAACCTTTTCAAAAGTTATCAAATTATTACGTATCCTAGACTAATAAAATGTCTTCAGTGATCATTTGTCATTCATTTGATATTTTAATTTCGAATGAGTCTACCTCAAGGACTTCCTGATATTTGTTAGTTCTAGTAAGACCACAAATGCCAAACAGTGACATAGTTCAGAAAATTGACCGGCAATGAACCCAGAAGGCTGTAAATTAGCTTTATTTAAAATGACTTTAAAAGAAATGAATGGCCTTTAGCATAATTCTAGACAGAGCAGAATTAGTGGAGATCCAGGAGAAGTCCATCTGTGTTATACGTCCATTTGGGGGTCTGAGGGGGTCCGATTAGGTTTCTCATAGTGAAGGAGACAGAGCTCTTGCATGTAAGTTGGCCTGCATTTGGTCGCTAATGATTTCATTTTAATGTCAGCATTTAGTTTCATACTGATCATTTATACTGACACAAAGGAAGAAAAGAAAACAAGGAACCTGTCATCAATCATTCATTTAATCAAGTAGCAAAAGTAGATAAATAAACATACTGAGTTAATTATTCTTCTGTATATAATGATTGACAATAAAGTTAATTTATGCCTATTTCAACCCTTTAACATTTAGCGCCATTAGAAATAATAGCTATTAGCAGTTAGAGAAAGGGTTTGGGGGTGATCTTTTCTTTCCTAAAGCATCTTAAAGAAATTTCATACTTAAGGTACTTAATTCACTTGAAATCTATTTTGATAAAGAGTTGTAGTTACTGGCATCTGAGCACATTAATTCTGTGCTATCAAATATAATGAAAAACAATTATGCTGGTCTGCCTCTTTTCTATTATTCTTATTCAGATTCTTTGAGAAGACTTTTTTTTTTAAATGTACGTTTCTGATGCATAAAATGATTTTTAACCAGATAAAAATATGGTGCTAATTCAAATGTGTGTTGGATACAGCACTAATGGAAAGAAGTCTTAGAGATAGCAAAACACTAAAACATATATTTAAGTTAAAAGAGTTCTTGAAAGTTCTAAAAATCTATTTTTTATTTGCCAGCACCTTTCTTCAATTTTCCAGAGAAATTTCTTCTGATGGCTATTTTGTTGTTGTTGTTGTTGTTGTTAATCCTCACCCTGGAATATTTTCCCATTGATTTTTAGAGAGAGTGGAAGAGAAGGCAAGAGAGAGAGAGAGAGAAAGAGAGAGAGAGAGAGAGAGAGAGAGAGAGAGAGAGAAATAGATAGAGAGAAATAGATAGAGAGAAACATCCATGGGAGGAAGACATATTGATGTTACATGCACCCTGACCAGGCTGGAGATTGAACTTGCATCCCAGGTTTGTGCCGTTGACCTGGAATCAAACCCTTCACCCTTCAATGTGGGGGCCAGTGCACTAACCACTAGACACCACTGGCCAGGGCTGGTGGCTATTCTTTTTTTTAAAAAAAAAATTTTGATGATTACTTTTCCGAGACTTTCTATAAACATGTATATGCTTCAGGTGGATGTAAAAGTAAATTTCTAAATTTTTCAAGAAGCAGACTGAGAGAATTTTAGAATGTGTTATGTGCCCTTGAATTGGCTCCTACTGCCGGCGATCTTATGAACGAGTGATGCCCACGATGTCTTGCCCTCAACAGGCCTGCTCAGCTCCTGTGGACTCACACCTGTGGCTCTTTTGAATGGAATCCCTCCATCGCATATTTGGCTTCCTCTTTCCTGCCATCTCGATGGTCCCCAGCGTTACCATCTTTTTCCCAAAGCCCGCCCTCTCATGATGTGATAGGAATTAGGTTGTTGATTAAAATTATTGCCAAAGATTTATAAAGAAACTGTGGTTGCCTTTGTGGTTACAGATGTGTTTCTCCTAGATGCATTTTATTCAATGGCGTTTCCCTTAGCAGTTTTAATGTTTGGTGTAGCTGACTTCTGATCACTTACTGTGTTTATTTCTCTCCCGTATTCACTGCAGTCCTAACCAACCAGACCTGGATTGGAGAGGGGAGAGAGAGTTGCTGGGGAAGACAACTGGGACCCTGGTTCCCAGACCCGGGCCCACTTTACACAGTCGCTGCACTTTGCGCCGACTCCCTTCTTTGTCAAAAAGAAACAGACAATGTTGGCATAAGTTTACTTGGTCTGTTTAGAAAATTAGCAGGTTCACTATCAGTGCAGAAATCGATATGTATAAATAGCAAGTTACAGTAGATTTCGAGTTCTATCACTATTACTAAATTCCCATATTTGTTTCTTGATTGTTGTGTTGCAGTTTGCTTTGTGTAAACATTCGGCTTCATGAGAGGCTTTGCTAACAAGACTTTCCGATGCCTTGAATAGATTTGGCATTCCAGTTATGTCTTCAGTAGCAAAGGAAAATGTAAAATACACAAAATTTAACTTGTAAGCTAGAAACTAGATAAAACAACATGTAGAAAATAATTCACTTCGTCAAGTGTGTAAATGAAGAGTTGTGCATTGATAGTTAAATTTGTTTTTCTAAATAAATTTAAAATTGTCCACGTTTCTCAAGTTCACAATAACTCTGATGAATGAATTCCCCTTCCCCCATTCCTGCCAAGGACACCTTTAAACTTCATTAATTTCTGTGTAAATGTGTTAAAGAGAAACATCTATTCTTTCGTTTGTCCTTTGTTTGGCCTCCTTCTACCTGCATGCATTAATTACGAGTTATTATGAGTGAGGAGTGGGGATTGGTAGCCTTTTTGTTCCTTCAATAACAGTTGATCTCTTTAGCTTTTGTTCAGTTTATGGATTTTCTTTTTTCATTCACTTAACAATCTGCAACTAGCAGGTTAAGGAAAATGCAGCCTGTAATCACTGTGGTAACAGTAAAACCGACCACTCTGTTATTCCTTCCTTGAAGAACACACCAATGTGCTTTTATGACTTTTATTTGAGAGAGACAATAAAAGCTGGGAAAAGATACCAGCAAACCGGTAAGCAGATGGTATTCACAGACACACACATATGCTCAAATACAGACAGTTTTGAAAAGGAAATATTTGAATATTAGATTTGAAATATTTGATCTAAATCTACTCTCATTCAGTTCACGAGGAGATAAGTTTAACATCAGAATTTCTTATCACTCTCAGAAAGCCTGGATCAAATGAATCTTTGGGCACAAGTGTATCTTGAATATGGGATAAGGAATGTTTTGTTGGAATAACCCTCAGAACTACTTAGCTTCTATTCGGTGCATCCTTCAGTCATCTTAATCGGTGGTTTCGTAGCCCAGCCCCAGGGTTGGTTCTGCTTTGTCTCTGTCCTTACGGAATTTGCTGTCTCCCCTGGAAAAGAATCAAAGAAGAAAAGAGTTTTAGGTGCTTGTTCTTTGCTCAGAAGTGGTGGGGTGAAGCCCCAGCCTCCCACCTGGCCATCTGGTTTTCTCATTTAGTCTCACCTCTAGTTCTGGCTTCCTCCTGGGTGTCACAGAACAACTCTCCGGTGAAAGCCTTTAGGTTATTAGCAGTTTTTCTTCTTCATGTTACCCCACTGTAGTTTTATTTATTCATTTAGAATAAAGAGTATATATTAACCATCTGCCATGTGTTCCCCGTGCTTAGAGATACAAAAGAAATAGAAGATAAATTTTTACTCTTTAAACATTTATAATTTATTTATAGAAATAACCCATTTGATATTTTTAAAAAATCTAGCCCTGGTCAGTTTGTTCAGTTGGTTGGAGCATCTTCCTATACACCAAAAGGATTGCAGGTTTGATTCCTGGTCAGGGCACATACCTAAGTTGTGGGGTTGCGGATTTGATCCCCAAATGGGACACATGCAGGAGGCAACATATAGATGTTTCTATCTCACATCAATGTGTGTGTGTCTCTCTCTCTCCCTCCTTCCCTCTCCCCCCCCTCTCTAAAAATCAATAAAAACATATCATTCAGTGGGAATTTAAAAAAAACATCTAGAAAGCATTTGTGAGAGCTTCCTACAGCAGATGCATGGAGTTGCTTATTAAGCTAAGGAACAGTCCTGTCCCGCGCCCTTCCCTGTAGCCAGAGGTCTAAAGGATAGCGTCTGGAACCTTTGTAGCTACATGGAGAAAGTTCTCATCCTACCTCAGCCACTTGTTGATCCTGTGAGGAAGGGCCAGTCCTCTGCAGTTTTACTGCTGGGAAAATAAGGGTCATAGGCACTGAGTGACTTGGTCAGGTTTAGATGGGCTTTTAATTTTGGGGCCGGTTACTGAGTCTTCCCAAGGCTGAGGTGTCCTGAGGTTGACAGGGAGCTTTGAAGCCAACTCCCTGGGACATTGTTGATCAACATCCCTAGGTCTGGCCTAAAGGTGCTAGTCTATGAAATGAGACTCATAGTCATTTTGTTTTAATTTTCCACAAATCTTCAGAGATTGCAACCATGAACAGTATAGTCAATGGCATATTTAATGGATGCCCTGAGTTTCTTGGAGAGGGTTTTTAAGTTCATATTTACCACAGCAACATTATACAAAAGTTGGCTGGCTTTTAACGTTTCAGTCCTTAGGGGAGAGATCTGTGCTTTGATTGTACAATTTATTAGCTAAACTGAAGTACCCAGGTAGTAAGCTGGATTTTGACTTTTTCAGTGGGACTTAAGAAAATTGAATCTATCATGATAAAAACCTTTTTTAGGCTTGGGTTAACCTTTAGAGGAAACAACCGTTTTTAACATAGCAGAACAACTACAGAGACGTATGCATATGTTCATTTCTTCCTTCCTCTAGAAAGAAAGTACTGTTACTTAACATTGTAAACGCTTGCCTTGACTTCGCAAACTTTAGATTTCTTGTATTTTTCCTCAGACTCTTTGATGTCCCTCACTCATCTGGCAGCTTCCATGTTCTCTCCCTGCCTTGTTAGACAGCACGCCCTGGAACTTGGAAGGCCATTTTTTCTTGGCATTTTAGTGGGCAGCTTATGCACCCAAGGCATCACCTAAGTGCCAGCAACACATTCTTGACTGAATAATGATGTATGTGGAATGTTACTTTTTTTGCCTTATAAATGGATAGCAATTTACACAGCTGTGGATGTGGGATGTTTCAATCCCAGACCATGTTGTAAGAAAAATTGAATGACAGTGAGCAAAACAGCAGTAATTATAAAACTAATTACTAAATGCTGATGATGCCCATAGGCTTTGCATAACTAAAATTAGAAAAGGAAATTGCTTTCGGCTTCAGAGAGGCAACATGCTAGTTATTTCACTGTTTCAGTCAAAATGGAGGGTAGTATATAAAGTTCAATCAAGAAAATATACATGAATACATATATGTCTATATATTTGCATAACATATTTTCTATTTTGAAATGTTATTCACTCTATCTTGCAATTTTATTTATAGAGCTTTATGCATAGATATTTACATAAAGAAGATGTATATATTAAAACGTTTGAATGCAATATATATACTAAGCATTTTGCATACACTATAATTACAACATTAAAATACATATCTTTACAATATATTTATACATGCTTGGCTTTTCTCATTTCACAGCAGAATATAGTGTGCATTTCTGCCCTTGCATAAAGAATCTAATCTTGTGAATTCATAGCACATTATTCAAAATGAAATACAAAAAAAGAAAAAGAAATTAAAACATTGGTCAGTTCATGGAAAATGAAGTATCATGTTTTGGGAAGACACACAATTGATAAATCCGAAGTCTGTAAGGCATACCTTTGTCCACCTTCAATTTGGAGCTAAGAAATATCAATGTTAACTCCAGGAAATTTTGGAGATTGTAAGTTTATTTCCTGCATATCCCAGACAATTCTAGGATTATAAATGTTTGAGCTGATATTGATAACTTTCAAATAGGAAGTACAGGGGTAATTAATTATGTCAGCATGCATATAAATGGAAAATGATTTAATGAGTTAAAAATGTAGTTATTTAGCCCGACTGGCAAGGCTCAGTGGTTGAGCTTCAACCTATGAACCAGGAGGTCACAGTTCGATTCCTGGTCAGGGCACATGCCCGGGTTGTGGGCTCGATCTCCCCAGAGTGGGGCATGCAAAAGGCAGCCAATCAATGATTCTCTCTCATCATTGATGTTTCTGTCTTTCTCTCCCTCTCCCTTCCTCTCTGAAATCAATAAAAATATATATCTTTTTAAAAAGTAGTCATTTAATCAATAACATTTTCTTGATTTTTATATTTAGTTGGTTTCTATTTCTATTCTCTGAAGTCCTGTAGACAAATGTTATGAAACATTTAACCCTGAATAAACTATTAATGGTTATGTTTAATTTTTCAGATTAAATTGATCATGGATCAGGAAGATCCATGGTACAAAAGGAAAATGAATCCTGCATTTAGAAAATTTAAGTAGTTTGAATGACCTAAACGTAATGTCTTATTTAATTTTCTGCCACTGTTATTTCAAAAGTCTTAAGAAATTAAAATGACAAAATATGATACTATCTGCAGACATATATTATTGAAATGAAATCATAGTATAATTGAATCAAGGCTGTAATGAAATTCTTCTTGTAACTTTTACCTAGTGGGGCAGTGTGATGAGTTAGTTCTTCCCATTTGTGTTAGTGGATTTAGTAATTAGCTCTTTTACCAAGGCAAATGGTCTAATAATGGAGGAATAAATCACAGCATGGCATATAAAATGAATATGGAAAGTCTTGCTTCATGTGTAATGTCTGGTAATTTAGTCAGCTGTAACTAATATGTACACAAGTTGGGGCAAAGTCTCAACTTCTGCAAGTTGTACAAGGTCCTGAGAGTCATAATAAATCATTGCTGCTCATCAGATGTCCTTCAGGTGCAAGGGATGTCAGTCTTCAAAGTATGTGATCAAGAATTTAGAGGGCTTAGTTGAGCCAAAATGATATCAGCAAGTTTATATCTTTTTAAAAATGGTGTATATTTGGCCTCACATTATTTTTTTTTTCTGTTTTGTTCTTCCTGGGGCTTTGAGGGGAGAAAAGGTGAGAGGACTTCTCAGTGTGTTGGTATTGAGAAATACTGGCTTTCTTTTAGTTAAGTGATAAAGGGAGTTTCCATAGAAGAAGGGATGGCCCAGTAGGGGAAAGGTCTGAGTTTACCTAGAACCAATGTGTACAGATACTTAACAGATAATTACTGAGAACCCAACCTGTGCCAGGCTTACCACCATCTTAAGAGTAAATAAAAACTTGTCTCTAGGATCTATTTAAATTAAAATCTTTGTCATTCTATATGTGAGTAGAATTTCAGTAGAAGACAAGTAACAAGGAACCCATTTTTTTTCAAGGCTATTTGTTCAAAATTCATTGTCATTTGACTCATTAAAGCAACACACAGTGGCCTGTGGGGTACTGCTTTTATCAACCAGTACCAGGAAGCAAGCCTTGCTTACAGACAAGATCATTTTCTACAAATTTTCTGTCATGTTTCACCTTGGTAATCTCCATCTCTGGTGTGCAAAAAGAAACAATTTATTTTCAACACTTGAGGGATATAGAACGTCTGTCTGCTGTCATAACCTATTGTTTTTAACATAAACATTAGAGCTGCATTTGCCTTGAAATATGTGCCCGTGATTGCGTAGATCTGCGCTGGATGCAGGAGAGTCACCTTGTGCTCTTCAGCCTCAAAATTGAGACCTATTGCCTAGAAAGTGCAATTTGCTCCCTTCCCAAGCATTTACTTCAACAAAATTAGAAATAGATTTTCTTTTTATAATTGAGTTAAATAGTGCAGTAACTGAAGAAAAACTTATGAGAGAACGCATTGCTTTTAACCGTAGCATATAGAACCCCTCAGATGTGGCTACGGCCCTACTATATTTTCCTTTTTCAAAAGATGGTTGATTGCTTAATGGTCAAAGCACGACTGAATAGCTTATTTCACATTACTGGAGAAAATGTGCTTTACATCAATTGCACAATGTAATTCTTTCTATTCTTTTGGTAGAATTATTTGCCTTGCATAGAAGCATGCATTTTAGAAAGAGAATTTATTTGATAATCTTTTGTGATATCCAGACATACCTTGTTTTATTGTGCTTCCCTTTATTGCGTTTCACAGATGTTGCATTTTTTTTTTTTAACAAATTGAAGCAAGACCCACCAGCAAAATATTAGGACTTGCTTTATTGTTATACTCACTTTATTGTGGTGGTGGTCTGGAATGGAACCCGCAATATCTCCGAGGTATACCAGCACAGGATATCTAACGTGTGTTATTTAGGAATTATATTGGTTCACTTGGAAATCTGGAGCACTTTGCTCTGAGCACTCCTTTACTGAATGGCGTAGATTACAACTCAACATTTATCTGGTTTAAAAGCAAAATAAATTCTATCAGACTAATTCCTGGCTCCATTTTGTTTCCCTACTGTTATTTTTCTTTTTTGCTCCCTCACCCACTTTTAATTTTATATTTCATATGCCTCTCTAAGCCTTAGTAAATCATTTTTGGAGCACTGTGAGTATGAGGCACATAAAAAGCATCATTGTCTGATTTCATTACATGAAATAAAGCCTTCCTCTGACACAGTAGTCTCTGAAATTTTCATTCATCATTGAGCTAGAATAAGCACTTATTTATTGTAAAATATATTATTTTACCTTTTTTGGGTTAATATTCTTCTTGAATAATCTCTGACTGTTGTGGAAGTCAAGGAGCATTATTTCCCTTAGAGTTGACAGTTCTGCTTTGCTCCTCACCTGGGAGACCACATCACTCCCACCCCACCCGCTACCCGCTTGTGGCCATTATTTTGAGTTGTTTTACAGCTGGATCCTACTCTGACATCACTTTGTGATCTTTTAAAATGTTGTTTCCAAGCACCTCTTTGGGACTTAATATTTCTGCTCCGGTATAGCCTTTTAATTTACTCACCAGTTGCCATTTTAGAACTTTTTTTTCTTTCTGTAGGTTTGGCCTCTGCAGCCCTCTTAGTGTTATTTTTCATTTTTATACTAATAATTACAACACTCCCCAATTAATTGCCATTTGTGATTATAATTGATGTGTTTCTTTCCTCTCCAGACCACTAATGAAGATGTTAAATAAGTCTTAGCATGAGGCTGACCTCAGCAGAATTCCCTAGGACCACGGGCACATTAGTTTACTGCAGCTCTGTTTATTCCCCTTGCCTTTAAGAGTGCTTCTGCTTGAGACATTTTAATTCATTTCTAGGATTTCATAATAATGGAGCTCTGCATGAAGTATCTGTCCAATATATAATGCCTACTGAACTCTATGATTTTCTGAAAACTAAGATTGCAGATTTACTGATATATCTGAGAATCTTAGAAGCATTGTTTGCATTCAAGACGATGGAAGCAAAATGCATTTGTGAATTTAACGTGCAAAATATTATGACTATGAGATAAATTCTACTGATTTCGCTCTGTTTTACAGCCTTGGCACAAGGGAGTGCATCAGAGGTGTTTGACACAAATACACTATGTAGCCATCTTAGAAGAGACTGTGCCTCCATTTCAACCCCACAGTATTGGGTCCACTTTCTCTATGATCAGAATATTACAAAGAGAGTGGAGAATAATTTATATCAGAGGTTCTGTGACGGAATGAAATGGAGCTCTTTTGAAGTATGATCTCTGAAAGCACAGCATGAAGCTCAAATAAAGTGAAGGACATTCGCTATTACAAGTAATGTCCTTAATAATCTTGTTAGCCTAGTCTCCCTCTGTACGAGACAAATGGAACATTATTGGCTTATGGGCTGTAGTAAATAATTTAGTTTCCAATATTCAGGCTGCTTTGACAGTAAATTAAAATGACATGAAAGGGGCTTGTTGAATAAAGAAAGTATCCAATCAAATTTAATTGGCATGACTAAGGCAGTAGAAATATGTTTTATAATTAAACCATGTTGTCTTGGAGCTTTATAAGCATGTATGAATCAAAATGTCAAAAATTATTCTTTGATACTGTGCATTTAAAACTTTGCATGGTGAATAGTTTCCTTAAACAAGCTTGTAGACATGCATATTGATGTGACATGAAAATAGTTTCATGTTTTAAATAAAGGACACACTTCTCCGTTTATAAACCCTTGCAAGTAGCAACTCTGATAACAGACTCCTTAGAACTCCTTTATAGGGTTTTGTTTTCAAATTGCTGCATTAATAACTCAGAGGAAGCTGTGATGTTGTTGTAGTCATATTATCAAATTTCAATGTTCGTTCTTTTGGTGAAGAAAAATAAGATCCAAACTCAGCAGAACAAATTCTAGAAAAAGAATGGCATTGAGAATTAGAAAAGAATAACATAAGGCATACTTTGGTTTACTGTTACCTCCTCAACTTCCAGATGAATTCGATTTCCTACGTTTGACAGCAGAAGTGTTGAATGCTTGTGCTGTGAGAGGCAGGAAGCCCTGAGAATTTCAGAGTTTTGTATGATCACCTGTCCTATTTTTTTCTTCCATGAAAGTGATGCATAAGTAAGTGCCCATTTGTAATAAAATTCCTAATGATGGTTCTTTCCACAACTCAGGTGGAAAATATATGGTGGTGTTTGGGTCTGCAGAGATTGCTTATAAAAACAGAAATGAGCTTAGTGAATCGTTTTTCATTCTTAGCCTTTTCAAACGTCCTAGTCAAAGTAAGCTAAAAAGAAGGTAAGAAGGGAAAAGAGAGAGGTTCAGGTACAGCAACATTATTCAAAATACTAAAGTCATCTTAGAGTCATATTATTATTTTCTAATCTCTTAATGACTTTTCAGTTCATGAAAGAGTTTTAGTGAATAATCACTCCAGTCTCTTACGAGCAAATCTAAGTAGCTGTTTCAGATATAATTTGTAGTATTATATATTGCTCCAAGGTAAATTTAAAGAAGTATGCTATGAAGGTATTTTCTATAATATATTGTTCTTTATTAAATGCTATAGCATTAAGTGATACAGAAATGCATACAGTATTTAATTTGAGTGGGGGGAAACTGACCAAAATGAGCATTTCCTAAAAATCTGCTTTCTGTAGTCTACATTCTCCACTTGAAGGTTTTCAACTTGAAGTGCATTTTGATTAAAATTTTGACATAGGAACAAACTTAGGGGGCTTTTTAAAATCTGTTTTTCTTAGTGTTGATCCAATAACCTCTATAGGCAGGTAAATGATAAAGGCTAAGATTTTATTTATTTTTTGTTTGTTTTTACCGTACAGCTACCAAAAATCATTACTAACTTTGAACTTATCTGTGCTCCTGTGTCCTCAAAGGATAATAATAAATTAATAACTTCATGGAAGAGGGAGAGCCTCATTAGAAAGTTCATCGAGAGAATAATGCGCACTAGGATATCTATTTAGCCATAATTGCTACACTGCTCTCTCTGAGATATTCTAAACAATGCCTAGCACTACTTTTTTTTTTCATACCTAGTCCAGTGTTTCAGTTCAGCATGCATCGGAATCACCTGCTGGGCTTCTTAGTCATGTGGGCCCCTCTTCTAGAGTTCGGATTCAGTTGGTCTGGCATGAGGTTGAAAAGTTTGAAACTACAGGTGAGCCTGTAGTTTGAACACTTGGGGAACCATTCACTCCTACTATCAGCATGCAGTCAGGAGTCTTGTCTGTGTGCTGGGAATTGGGAGACTGTCTCTGCTGCCGGAAGCTGAGGTCCTGTCCCTGGGGAGGCTAGTGCCATGCATGACATCTGAGTAGAGGATAAACCCTATATTGGGCCCAGAGCATCTAAGAACTTTGGGGGTTTAGAGATGCCTTCTAGAGAGTCTGAAGTTCAAGCTGAAGCCTGAAAGATGAGTTAGGACTTTCCAGGAGAAAAGGGAGGGGAGGAGAAAGCAATACTTTGAAGAAAACTTGTATATATTTTTAGCATCAATATTAGTCTAAAACATAATTAATGTTAGTTCTCTAAAGAACAGAAAAAAAAAACTAATTGCTCTTAAAAATTTAATTGAGCAATTACTGTGTAGAAAGGAATAAAGGAAGGTGAAAACTGCTTTTCCTAGAAGGCCTCTCCGTCCAACATACTTCGCCTCTGTGCTTGTTGGAATTTATACTCATGTTGGGGCCTCTTTTGCACTAGGCCTTCTCTCTGGAAAAATGTAGATGTCAATAAAATTTTTCAATTTTATTGACATCTACATTTATTTACAAAATTACACACCAAAGAGAAATACAATCCCATTAGGATTGTCACCATTTTGGGTTGGTGCCCATTGCTGTAATTTGTGTTTGACTTCCCATCTGTTCCAGGCCTATGCCTTCCACTTCCTCCAAACATATCGAGGTAGCTTGACAAATGCATTGGAAGTTTTAAAAATATTTTCTATTTTTGGCTAGTTTACATTCCCTTTTTTCATTCACAGTATCTAGAGTTGATCTGGCTTAAAAGATATCTGGCCGTTTTGTCATCTGGACTGTGTGATGCTTCTAGACTAGAAACTGCCTTCAGATAATAGTGGCAGATGCAATGCTTGTTCCTCTGCCATGTTGGACTTCATATCTCATGGATGCAATGTAAAAATCAAACCACCTTACATTTATCTGAAGCCTTTATATATATATATCTCTCTATCTCTATCTCTATCTATCTATCTATCTATATCTTTATTTTAATGTCATCCCCTACAAACTCAGGGTATATCAGTATCTCCATTTTACAGATGAAATAGAAGAGAAGTAGACCCTGAGACCACATGGGCCTCATGTGGTACCACCAATATTTGAATACTCTAATTGTTCAGTTCTACTGTTCCTACTACACCACATTACCAGAGACTCCCACTGCTTGTCCATGTCCGGCGTGGCATACTGGAAGCTGAAGCGCCGATGCAGCCACGCAGGAGTAAAGGCTGCTCTATATTTGTCAGCTAGAGTGGACATCCCTTGCCTGTATTTTTTCTTCTGACCTCGTCTTTGCACTTGTTTGGGGGACAAGTGATTTTCCTGTAGACTAATGCTTTTCAACTCTTTTTTTTTCTTTTTGGTCTGAGGAAATTTCACCTTGACCTATAAACAAAATACATAAAGAGCTGTTTGTAAACCATAGCTCTAGGCCATTTGTTCCTAACCTTGTCAGCTCTCCTGATTCAGCTGAAAAGCTTTTATGAAATAGCGCCTGTAGACTCAGGCACACTATCTGACTCAGAATATCCAGTAGAAGTCTAGGCAGCTATGATGATCAGCCTGGTTTGAGAATAATATTGATAACTAATATTATTATTAAATCGTTATTCCTGTGTGCCAAGCTGCATTGTGTCCACGGGTTATCTCATTTAATCCTGAAGGTACAGAACTAGTCAGTCAGAAGAACCACAATTCAAAACCAGATAATCTATTTTAAGACTGAGAGTGCTTAACACATGTGCTATAGGGCTCTGGCCAACCCTCTTATTCCATACTCATTCTTCTCCCTGCTCCCCTCAACCAGGTATGTTCCTCTTAGCTGGTTCTGCAGTAGTATCTGTTGCCAAGATACTAGATTCCTTTAAAATAGCCTATTGAAAATAAGGTTTTTAAAATTATTGATAATCTAAATTTCTACCAGGAGTAAGATACCAGACCAAAAAGAGAACATGACATGAATATGCTCTGTGCATCTGCAGTCATTCACAAGAAATGTTCTTGAGTAAGGCAGGGAGCAGTTTCCAGCCCGGATTTAAGTTTTGCAGAGCGAAACCATCTGTCATGGAAACCCACTACAGTCTCATCTAAGCCATGTCTGGTTGTCTGTCAAAGTAAACGCTTTCCTGCCACAATTCTTATGTTCACAGGAATTCCAAAACTATCTCATGCTTTGTTGAATTTTTTAAAAGTAGTGGAACAAGTCGTAAGTTTAAGCTTTCTAGACAATGTACAGGATCAGCATAAAACCGTATTTTAATTTTTTGTTATCTAGTGGGACCACTAATTTCCATTATCCTTAAAAACAAACAAACAAACAAAAAAACAGAGCTTGCCTTATAGCTGTAGTTCTTCTTACCTTCAGCAGATTTATAGTTGGCCATGAGAATATAAATGTGGAAATTATCTGATGAGCTCTGAGCGTGACTCTGCCACTAACCAGCTTTGTAGCCGGGGGCAAGTTTATGAAATACTCTGAGCCTTGGTTTCCTCATCTGTGTAACTAAGACTGTTCATGACCACCCAGAGGATTGAGGCAAAGGCCACCTGGGGTAACCTGCCTGGGTGACAGTAGCACGGCACCCATTTCATGTCATAGTTCAGCCCAGCTCATTTCTTCTCTACCTTCTGACCTTTAATGACTGAACTTACTTTGAGCTTGGCCTGCTCAACAGACTGGAATAACAGACTCATTAATCTACGGAGGTAGAATGTCCTAACGTTCTATTTGTGCAAGGTTTTTTATATTTTAAAATATAAATACTGGGTAAATATTTTGCTATCCATTCTTCACCACCCCCCATTGTTAACCTGTGTTAATTTGATTTATTAGCTTTTAATTTTCTTTTCTTTTTTTTTTTGGCGTTGTAAATACTTTTGCAGATATAGAGGAATTTCAGGTTTCAGCTCTGTCCGGAAGCCAGCCACACCTTTCAGTAGTTCAGATAACTCATTATGAATGGAGGGCATTGGTCCTTGTTTTGCATTAGTTTTCTCTGTTGAGAGCTTTAGAAATATCCAGAATGCCTTTTTCCTTTATTCAAATATAAGAAAAAATCTTTGCACTTAGTTATTTTGAAATAGAGACATTGGTATGCTTTAAAAAATGCTGACAGTGGAAAACTCTTTATGATTGCGGCAATTACAACTTGTAATAACAGCATGGCATTTTGCACTAAGGCAGGTTTTTCTGTAAATTCGTATTATTTTGGGGGGAAATTTACTGCAAGTTGATAAAATGACTACATTCTAGTATATACTTGTCACAATTTCCAAATAAAAAGTCATATTTAAATAAGAGCGCTTTTAAGAAGTTTCTTTGCGGAAATTATCCTTAATAGTGAAGTGTGGGTTGCTAGGTAAGGGCTCTAGAGAATGTAAGTTCATCTCAGTGTCTATTCTCAAGTTCATTATAGAACTGCAAGGGCAAGCGCCCCCAAATCCAAAAGAGCAGCATTTGCAGGATCCAGAAGTGTGTAAAAAGTGGATCATGTTTTTATGATGTAGTTTCGCTAACTAGACAACTGCCATGGTGAAATGGTGATGAAGTCTAAATTCAGTCCACGCAGAGCAAGACGCATGAGCTACAATGTGTGAAAAATGACTGCAAGTGATAGGTTTTTACGGAGCAAAATTCACAGCGATACAACCGCTTACCTTTCCGCAGTGACACTTATTAGAACTTATGAGAATCATAACAGGCAATTTCTTACTAAAGGCAAACTTTGTATCTTAGCAAGGTGTGTAGTCTGTCTTGCTTAGTCTGGACACTGCCATGTTGGTTGTCATAAAACTTATTTAAAATCCTAACCTGTATGTTATGCAGCCTCCACTGCTTTCAATGGTTCCGAAATGTAGAAGTTCTAATATTTAGTGGAGGGGTTTGAAATTGATTATGAGATGTATGTTTTCATTCCAGTGTTCACTTGAAATGTACAAAATTTTAGCCTCTGTTTCAAATTCCCTATTCAGTATTTTGCATGGTTGAAATATGAATGTAAAAATAGTAGATTTTTTAATGCTTTTGTATAGGCTCAGGAGAGTCCTTCCTGCAATATCTAGCTGGAAAGGTAATGAACTGTAAAATATGTTGAGATGATTGGGGATTAAAAATCTCTGGTGTGTAGTGACAGTGCAATTATATCCCACAGTAAAGGTTTCTTGTATTAAGAGTAATAAATAAAACTTATTTTTCCCACTGTGATTGGTTGTCACCACCATAATGATAGCTTTGACCTTCTTCCTCTTCAAATGTCATTAGCCTGTGACCAAGTAGTCAGGCTATAGCAATGCTGTGGAAACCTAAATACAAAGTGAGAATTCTTACCAAACCACAGCAATGAAAGTCAGAGTGCAGCCTATGCCTTCCAGAAATTTGCAAATGTGTTGCCTTTTCAGTGTGGCTTCCACGCTTTCTTCCTGTTATTCCTTGACTTCCGTTTCTGGGTTTGGAACTCTCGCTGATAGAATTGGGTTTGCAGCACTGCCTGTCTTGTGTAAGTGAGCCGACCGGACTAGCTGCAGTCCCAGGATGCCAAGCTCAAATTGCTGAGTGACACTTCTTGGGAAATAAGTTAAATAAAGATTTAAATCTTTATGTAGAGATATAATTTTTAGAAGATTAAAAATAGTACTCATTTTTATTTAGTAAGTGGGGCAATTGATTTAAAATTATGTAGGAACTGCTTATTAATGTTGCCTTTTTTTCAAAAGTGAAACCCATTGTCAAAATTGCGTCAAAGAGTCAAACTGAAGAACATAGCATTCTTTGGGGGGTGCTCATGACCTTTACTCCATTTTAATTCTTAACAAAAACCCAAAAACATTCTCATTAGAAGCATGGATGTCGTGGAATGCCTGTAGTGCAAGACTCCTGAATAGTGCTGGGCCATATTTATTCATTAGAATTATGTGCCATTTTTGTCTCTTTCCTATTAAGCCCCATTTGTCTGTCGAAGGTCAAAGGAGCAGCTGTCGCTGGGGCTGACCTCTATTGTTTGGCTCTCACTCTTTCCTTCTTCCTGGGAACCTGCAGGATTGTCCTCTCAAAGCATTTGACCCTTTTTAGGTCAGGGAGCAAGAAGGACAATTGCTTACACGTTTCTGTAATCCCTGCTGTGGTAAGGTGTGGCTTTGTCATCAGTTGCCATCTGGATGACTTGAAGTGTTTGCTTAATGGTCTCACAGTTTACAAGTGATATCAGCAAAAAAAAAAAAAATGGACACACAATCTTTATGCTTTTTGTGTGGCTACTACCCTGATGACTGCATCAAACTCATTCTCTCCATTGTAATGGTTTTGGAATCTTATCTCTCCCTTATATATGTAACTTATTGCCCCACCCCCCATTTTTAATAAGAATGGGAGTTCTGCAGAGCACTTGCTACAAATGAGTGGCCACTTATTCCAAATTTCTGTGAAACTAAGATAATCAGGAAGAAATGGCTTTACTTTACTCGAACTTTGCAGTTGCATTGGGGTAGGTAGATAATGAAAGAGTGAAGCATTGGAATGTGCCTAAATAACATGCTGTTACAAGCCTTATGATAGATTTGTGTTTGACTTAACAGCTTTTGGAACCTAATAAAAAGAACTTAATTGACAATTTCTTGAAATTGCTAAGAAAACCTAGTGATGTTGGTAGGGTATAATAAGGAGTTTCTCATCACTGTCTTCAAGATTGAGCCTATACAAAAAAAAAAAAAAAAAGAATTTATCTCTGTGGTAACTCTAAGTAATTGATATACAGACAAGGTTTGGTTCCAATTTGCCAGCAATAAAGTTGTAATAGGGTTTTCTCTGCAATTTTAGCCTTAATGTGCTCATTCCAAAGAGCGGTATTTTTCCAAGCGAACAAATAACATCAGTAAAGCTTACGTTCAGTAATAGCCCCACACTGATGCTCACATTAAACTTGTTAAATCAATTCACTAGACACTTTCTAAAGTGGACTGTCTGTTTACTTTGACTTGCACCCTATGTGGATGATCCATCAGTTACATTTATTTGAATGATCTTTACATTCAAAATTGGTAATTATTCAGGCTTGATTGTGGTTATGAATGGGCCTCTTTTTTTTTCTCCTGTTTTATGAAGCTGCTTATTTTTCAGCCTTTGGTATTTGAAGGCTATGGATGTTTAGTGATACCAACTACTTGAGTGGGGATATTTTTGCCTTTCCAAAAATTCCTACGCACACTTGGCTGCATAGACCCTCTATAGATACTGTGGATAAAATCTTCCACGATCATCTGCCATTATTCAGAAGATCTTATTCTTCTTGAAACAAATGCACATGTATTTTTATTAAAATGAGTATACATTCTAATTGTATTACCAAAGACAAAGTATAGTCCAGTGGGCATAGAAGATGTTAGACCGAGAAACGATAGCTGGTTTTGGAGAAAGCGTTTTTGGAAGGGTAGGCAGCCTCCTAACCCTGCTTCATTTTTCACTGGGACAAGTCAAGCCTGCTACTGCATGCTGCCTTTTGTCAGTAAACACAAAGAGAAATCTGAAGCCATCAATCTTGCTTATCAATACTACTCAGTGTGACTCCTTTCCTAGCCATTTTCCTTTTTCTTTTCCTATACAGAACTTCATTTTTCTCAGAGTGTCCTTTCAGTTTGGCTCTGAATGAGTTGCAGGTCAGGTGGTAAAGCGAAATTAATGCCATGTATTTGCAGAATTGTGTACTGCTTAGGTTCTGTGTATGTGCCTCTTTATATAGAAGTCAAATGTGGCGAAAAGGATATTTTCTGAATAAACTGAGTTGCCAGCCGACATCTGCACTGGGTATGATTGTAGCCACTTCGTTGCATTGTGTGGCAGGAGCCATAGATGCCCCAATGACTCCAAAGGCTTTTACCCTTAAATCCATCCCATCTTTGGTTTATCTGTGGTTTATCTGTGTCCTTAAAGCGTTTATTTTTCATATTTATGTATATGTACTATTTTTATCTACTGGAAGTATATATAGCATACTTTAAAATCAGGTATGTCATGTAACAAGTATTATCTTAGAACAAATGTGAAAGAAACCTTTACTGTAACCTAGTAGCAAAATGTATTAAATCACAAAAACAATATACCCCTGCTCCAACTTAATATTACCTTAATGGTTTCATTGATCACATGGAACAACAGTTCCAGGAAGAAGTCTAGTACCATACAGGGCTTTAGCTTGCATTTTTTCATTAATCCTCACCCAAGGATATTTTTTTCCATTGATTTTTAGAGAGAAAAGAAGGGAGGGGGGGGAGAGAGAGAGAGAAACATCAATGTAAGAGAGACATGTAGATTGGCTGCCTCCTGCATGCACTCTGACCAGGGCCAGGCATCCAACCTGGAACCAGAGTACGTGCCCTTGACCAGGAATCAAACCCATAAGCCTTTGCTGTAGGGCCAACTCTCTAACCACTGGGAATAATGGCCAGGGCTCAGGTTGCATTTTAAAATTAAATTGTATGTCCTGCCCGGTGTGACTCAGTTGGTTGGGCTTCATCCCTGCACTGAAAGGTTGCTGGTTCGATTCCCAATCAGGGCACATGCCTGTGTTGCAGGCTGGAACCCCTGTAGTGGGCATGCAGGAGGCTGCTTGATGTATCGCTCTCACATTGATGTTTTTCTCTCTCTCCCTCTTCTTCTCTCTCTAAAAATCATAATATTTTTAAAAATTAAATTTTACAACTTTCTCCCTCATTTTAGGGGATGGGGAGGGTCCTGGCCTAATTTCATTTAGTCCTAGGGCTTGACATACATTATAATTTATTTGACTGCTTTTGGTAATTCTGTGTCTCAGATCAGATTCATAATTAAGGAGAAAAGTTTATTGCTTAATGGGTATTTGCACTCTTGTTTTTTGTGGGCTTTTCTTTTGGTAATAAACTCATTAGATTAATATCTACTGTGTTTAAGCTTATGACAAGGTAGTAGGATTTATCTAGTGTCTGCAAGCAAATCACTCAACCCTCTGAGGTGTACGAAGACTTCCAAGGAATCGGGATAAAACCCCTAGGACTATATTTCTAAAAGTGCTAATTTTATTTCCTATGCGTCTTCAAGCTGTTATTTATATGTGGCTTTGCCTCATTATAGGACGATATTCAAATTCGGTAGAGGAATGAAGACTCAAGTGGAAGTCTCCTGTAGGTTTGACAGATATGTATGTATGTGTGCATACTAGTATATGTGTCTAAAAATGTACCTAATACATTGATTGACTATTCTGTGTGAGACAGTGCACTACACATTTTTAATGTACAATGTCTCAATTTAATATGCAAAATAAGCCTATTGTACAGTTATTCTTATTCCTCTTTAGAGAGGAGAAAACTGAGGCACACAGAGATCAAACCACTTCTCTACTTAAATATAATTTGTAACTGGAGGAACCAGAATTCAAACCCAGATCTGGCCAATCCCCAAGCCTGTGATTTTCATGCAGTGTCACTCTAGGACAAGTCAGTTTTTAAGGAGCAGATTGCCTTCCCATTAGGAGGAGCAAACCACCACACTGGTTTCTCAACAATAATCAGGCTTCCTGGATTCAATTGCCAATAAAACCTTCTCCCCTAATTTTTGTTGTCTACTCTGCCCCTTATTACTGTTTTCACTTCTTGGGACTCATGTCTCGTGGCCTCAAGTCATCAATTTGTCCTGGTTTACATCTCCAAGATGAATAATTTATTATGCTCCTTTGAGGGCTTTTCCTTGTGTGTCCTTCTATGTCAACACTAGAGGCCCACTGCATGAAAATTCATGCACTCTGGGGGTTGGGGGAGTCCCTTAGACCATCTGTGCCCTCTCACAGTCTTGGAGCCCTCAGGGGATGTCAGAATGATGGCTTAGGCCCGCTGCTGTCCGTGGGGAGCAGGCCTAAGCTGCAGTCTGGCATCCCTCTGTAGAGGGGACTGGGCACCCCTCTGCCACTGCTGGTCACCACCACCCCTCCCCCTCACCTTTCCCTCCCTCTGCCTGCTGGCACATGCCTTGGCTGGCCTGGCAGCTCCTGCTCACTGGCCTTGCCCCCCTCCTACCAGTCATTCTGCCCTTTGGTCAATTTGCATATTACACTTTTATTATATAGGATTTTCCAGTTTTCTATTACTCTCGCACACTTAGAGTGGGTGGTCTCATTCTCTCCTGACCCACCACACAACTGCTCATGACAGTTCTGTACTCCTATTCTAGATTTCTTTCTGGAGATCTAAGGCCACATGTTCAGATCTCTACTGTGCTTTGTGCCTTGTTTTACCATAGGCTTCTCAAATTCGTAACACCCAGTGCTAAACTCAGTAAAGTGCACCTCTCCTCTCATGTTTGCTATCTCAGTGAAAGGAATCACTGTCCACCAAGACAGCCAGGCAGAAACTGGAGCGTAAACCTCAAGTTTTAGCTCTCCTTCAAGTTGTTTGGGTCTACCCGCTCCATGCCCATCTCCTCTACGTTATCTGAATATACCATTATCTTCTCATCTGGATGCTTGTAATGCCTAACTGGGGTCCTCGACTGCAGTGCCTCCTTTCTCTATCCTCACTTCCATTCCAATTTTCCATATAGTGGCATCCATAGTTCTATCTTTATAAAGAAAACTTATGTTGCCTTCTTACATAAAAGTATTTAATGATTTTTAAATTTTGCTTTTAAAATATACAAAGAATACATGGCCCTTCATAACCTAGAATTTGTCTACTTTTCTTTTTTTAAAAAAATAATTAATTTTAAATTTTCATTGTTGAAAGTATTACATATGTCCCCTTTTTTTCTCTAATTGACTCCTTATAGCTCCTCCCCCACTCCCCACCCCAGGCCTTTGCAACCCTATTGTCTGTGTCCATGGGATATGCATGTATGCATACAAGTTCTTTGGTTAACCTCTTCCGGCCTACCCACCAAACCCTGACTTCCCTCTGAGATTTGATAGTCTGTTCCATGCTTCTATGTATCTGGATCTATTTTGTTCAACAATTTATTTTATTTATAAGATTCCACATATGAGTGAGATCATGTGATACTTGTCTTTCTCTGACTGACTTATTTCACTCAGCATAATAATCTCCATGTCCCTCCATGTTTTCTCAAAGGGTAAGAGATCCTTCTTTTTTATTGCTGCATAGTATTCCATGGTGAAAATGTACCACCATGGAATTTGTCTACTTTTCTACTCCCACTCCTGTCCTCAACACACACCTTACTTCCAGCCTTATCAAACTTCAAGTTTAATGAGGGAGCCACTGTCTCTCCTACCTCTTTCTCACTTTTTGACCAGAATGACTCATCCTTTCAGTGTCCACTCAGATACCCAAGTGAAATCTCTGACTTTCTCCATTCTAACTCCCAACTGATAGTCCCCTGTCAGCCTCATATATTTTTATATGATGTGTATTCATCACTTTCCTTAAGACTTTTATCTCTGTATCCTTAAGGCCTAGTGTAGCATGGGCATACAGTAGGTATTCATTCAGTGAATTATGTATTGTTTAATGGCTCAATGTTTTAGAGAATCAGTCTTTGAGGCAACTAGTTATAAAAGCCATTTATAAAGTTATATAATACAATAACTTTGAAAAATACAACTGGCAGCTAAGCAAACATTGGAAGATCAAAGAATGAGCAGGCTACATAATAAGTGACATTTTTCATTGTCCAAAGATTTGGAGGAATTACTAAATGTGAAATAACTCAGAACTTGGTATAGTTCCTAAATGTCAAATGTTTGAGATAAAGACTTAATTTTGGATATAAGTCATTGTGAAAACCTATGGGAATGCATATTTATGGATTATTTCAGGAGATGCTGTAATTTTTCTGGGAACATTGGAGGAATTTCTTCAGGAGAGACTGGCCCGGTCTCTCCCCTATTTCTGGAAAAATATTAAGGATATGTTAGCCAGGGACATGTGGAATGGGGAACAGGCCAAAGCTTGTGTAAGTAGGAAGTATGCCTTTGAGCATGTTCTTTTTCAGTCAAAGATGTGTTCCTTTCCAACCCTATAATGTTACAGTTAACATGGGTAGTAACTGTGAAATAACCTGGTTTTGAAATTGCTTAATGCCTTTCTTCACTTTGAGTGTAATTCAGGAAGTACTAGTATGTGAGCAGAATATCTACTAAGATTGGTTACCATAAGATATTTTTGTTGGTGATGTTCGTAGTGAAAATTTGGAAACATGCCAGCATTTGTAAAATGATTCATCCTTGTTTAATTTATAATCCTTGTAAAATAACAGAGAGAAATGATTGGCCAGTTGCTGTATCTTAGTACTATCACAATAATCAGGATAGGAACCAGATGAACCTGACTAGAGTGTTTTCACATTGTGGATTATTTGAGCTGGAGAGATGCTATAAAATCATTTAAATTTTTTTTTTCTAAGGCTTAATTGCTAAGTGGGCCATTAGTTTTCTTCTCTTCAATGATCTTTGTTTCTGTCCTTGACTTTGAGCTATCTCTCTCATCCTATGTGGGATGGGGTAACTCAGCCTCATCTCACTCTCCTACAGATAAACTCCTTCAAATGTGAATTTCTGAAGGTGGGCTAGCCTGGGTCTTCAAAGACTATATTAAGGTCTTTGTCTTGTCCTTCCCCTGAGCCCTATGTGATGTTTCTCGCTAGGTGCCAGCAACGAGATGGAATTCCCTGAGGATCCATGGTTGACTGATTAGGACATCAGGAGAGGGTTTCATATGGTTTACTGAGTTTCAGTCCAGTAAAGGGAGCTATTGTTGTGAAGAAAATATGATGCCCCTTTGAGGAAACCTACTCTTCAGACTAAAAGGATAACTAGAAATCATTTGTTGAGGTAAATCTGTCTTATAGAGATGAATAGTTCTCTAAATTTAAAATTACTCAAAAAGAATAGATTTCTTATTTTTTTAAAAAAATATCCTTTATTGTTGAAAGTAGTACAGATATTCCCCTTTTTCCCCACTGACCCCTTCTAGCCCCCATCCCAGGCCTTCACCACACTATTGTCTATGTCCATGGGTTATATATGTGTGCATATAAGTTCTTTGGTTAAGCTCTTCCCGCCCTCCCATCCACCCTCAACTTCCCTCTGAGATTGCTTCTATGTCTCTGGATCTATTTTGTTCATCAGTTTATTTTGTTCATTAGATTCCACATATAAATGAGATCATGTGATACTTGTCTTTCTCTGGCTGGTTTATTTCACTTAGCATAACACTCGCCAGGTCACTCCACGCTATCTCAAAGGGTAAGAGATCCTTCTTTTTCACTGCTGCAGAGTATCCCATGGTGTAGATGTACCACAGCGCTTTTATCCACTCATCTACTGACGGGCACTTGCGCTATTTCCAGATCTTAGCTATTGTAAATTGTGCGGCTGTGAACATAGGGGTGCATCTGTTCTTTCTGATTGGTGTTTCGGGTTCCTTAGGACAACATTCTAGGAATGGGATCACTGGGTCAATGATATAAATATGCGAACTCAGGAAGCTAATCTTCCCATATGGCTTCAAAGAGCATTTACTCTACAAATGCACTGCCACACTCAGGGTGGACAGGACCCCAAGCGTTTTCCATCCCTCAAAATCACCACTGGCTGAGCAGCGCTAAGGAAGAGGAAAAGAATGTCACAACTCTGTGATTTCAACTGGTAGTCTCTGACCTCAAAGAGGTGAGTTGAGACATAAGACACATGCATGCCTGAAGAACAATGACAAAGCAACATAGATTCTATTTGGTCAGGATTGAGAATTTCAACCATGTAATCTCAATTTCCAGAACATTCTCAGGCACATAGAAGGTACTCAATAATCCAATAATTGCCAAATGAATACATAAATGAATGAATTACATATTACTGAGTCCTGACATATACAAATTAAATGCTAAAAGAAGAGTATAGTTCCTATTTCTTTTAAACAATAAGCAATAGCTTACTATAGGATTTGCTTGTAGGTTTATATTTAACTATTTAAATTTGTCTAAATAGTCATGACTTAGGTAAATCTCAATGAATTTAAATCCCTTTACAAAAACAATAACAAAACCTTATCCATTATGATAATAAAATTGGTTTAATAAGCAATGCTTTTAATAGAAAAAGTTTCTCTTACTTCTTGAGGGAGAGTATAAATAAATAATTCCACTCATTTGGAAAGGATTGTAATTATTTTGATTGATTTTGTTTTCATAAATTATGAATAGTAACAGAACTCAATGTAGAACTAGGATATGGTGAATTGCTAATAATTCCACTAATTAGATTTTAAGATCTATCCCAGGTATTATCAGTTTCAGTTTGCTCTTATTTTTGTGATAAATTAGGATGTAATCTAGGGAGACCCTTTCAAAATAGATTCATCTTGTTGGCTTTATACTGGCCATTATAATTTTGTTTGTTTGTTTTAAAAAAATCGCACAAACCTGGAACCAAATGTGCTCCAACTCCCTACTTCTCATCTGAATGTATACCTTAACTTTATCTCCTTCAGAATTAAATGCAACTTAATTTGAACTGGAATATTAGTTCATTATGCAGTAGCCTTGGCTTTATTTTTCCTGGCATAATTTTCATGTCAGTACTGTTCTTAACTCGGGTACTCTCTAGATTGTATTTTGAAAGGATGAGTGAAATGGGAAGATGTGAAAAGATGGAAAGCTTGAAGTCTCTAGGTCGTGTGGTCATTGTCCTCACTTTACAGGCAGGAAAGAAGGTCCCTAGCAGGTAAGGCGACACCGGATGGAAGGCTGATTTAAGTTCCTAGATGGATTTCTCCTCAAATGCAGCCTCAAACATTGGTTTGTATCTCAGGGCTACACCCCTTTCATATGTTCCTAGCCAGCGTTCTCCCTTTTCCTGCCGGGCATTGCCCCAAATATGACCTCTTTCCTCAGCCCCTAATCCTGTTGGGCTCCACTCCTCTTCTACCCTGAAGAATGACCTTCCTCTTTCCACCCACTCCCAGAGACCGAGGGGCCAGGCATGAACTTCTCCCGCTTCCTGCATGCACACCTGTGAGTGATCCCTGTCTATACTAACCCTCCTCTCTTTTCTTCAGACTTGGGGGAAGCGGTACCCCAACTCCTATTTTATCACATTAACTCCTGTGTTCCCTAGACCTTGGCCCTTACTCCCGCAGTTAATTGTAATTTAACTCCTTTGTAATTTCAGCTTTCTCTTCCTCTGGCCTTACTCCACCACAGTACTGAACTAACTCTCTGAGCTGTAAGACAGACCTAAAATATGTCACTGCTGGTAAAACATTTGTTTCCATTAAATCTAAGGGCTTAACTTTATTCCTTAGTTGGCTAATGCTGTGTCTGCCTAAAAGTGTGCTGGTGGGATTGCATTTTGTTCAAATGAAGAGTAACGTATGCCATGGGAGCAGATTAATTTTGAAAATATCAAGTGGTATGAGGAACATCTAAGGCAGTGGTTCTCAACCTTGGCTGCACATTAGAATCACCTGGGAATCTTTTTAAAATCCTGATTTCTGGGCCTCATCCTCCGGAAATTCTGTCTCTTTGTTACTAATGTTGTGGCCCCACCCCATAACAAAGAGACAGAATTTCCGGAGGATGAAACCCAGAAATCAGGATTTTAAAAAGATTCCCAGGTGATTCTAATGTGCAGCCAAGGTTGAGAACCACTGGTCTAAGGTCTCAAGACATCCTCTGTTCATTACTACCAAGTGTGGCTCTTTCCTGCAGTCTCCCATCTACCAGTCACTCCAGGGAAGCATGGCATATCGCAATTGAAGAAGCCTCTCATTTGCATGCTCCCCAAAAGAAAAGTGCCATAACCTTTTATTTATTTTTTTCTGCTAGATTATGAAGGAGAAATGCCATGTTTTCAAGGATAGATTACATGCCAGTGATCATGAAAAAGTCGCTTTGGATTGCATTTTGCTTGATTTCATTTTGGCGGGTTTGTTAGGGAGATTATACCCTGGGAAATGTAGCCACATCATTAGGACTTCCTAATTTCAGCAGAAATATGGATCATGTTTTGATTGGCAATTCTTGGGAGCGGCAAGCAAATTTAGATCAACTCAGTATTTTATTTTTGCTGTTGTTAAGGTACTTAGGAAATTAAGAAAGTGTAGCTGTATGTATGTTCTTCAGAAGTGGTAGCAAATTAAAGTAGATGTGGTTTTATGTTTTAGGACTAGCTTCTATATCTGGCCCTTTGTCCTTTCCATGCAGGTGAAGCTAATGTAGGTGGAAATATGAGAAACTGAAAATGAAAAATTTCCCAAATGGTTGATTAGAACTGCACTCTGCATTGATGTAAAATGTATACAGTTAATTGCTTCTATGTTGCGAATATTCAGAGGACCTAACCTGATCATAAAAGGGTATTTTGACCTCTTCTCATCTCATATCCATTGCCTTCATGGGTCATCCCTTATGTTTCCTCTCTATCTCACTTATAAATCTTTCAGTTAAGCCTTGTTTGAATGAATGAAAATACCCACCCTTCTTTCTCTTACATATCTGTTATAGTCAGGAAAATATTGCCTGCAGCATGAGACCTGGTTTTCCTGTCAGTTAGTGGTGAATGTTGTCTTTCAACCTCCCAGCTCAGAGTCTGAGCCTGAAGATTTCTGGTTCAGTCTCTTCTGGACACCGATACTGACTTTATCTCTTTTCTTCACATTTAATTTTTTGCTTCGTAGAAGAGAGTACAATATAAATCAGCAATGACCACTCATTCCTAATTTTCCAATTCATAAAATGGTTCTCAAATTAAACTACCCACCAGATCCTTGGCTCACCCATGATAGAGAAATATGATCCTTACCAAAGTTTACTTTGAAAAATATCCATAAGTGCTTCTTTTTATTCCTGCTAGCTATTTCTTAAACAGATGAAATAGGTAATGCACAAGTATGAATTATATTCTTACTTAATATTCACAGTCACCCTGATAATTCATGTTAAGGAACACAGGTGATAGAGAACACTCATGAAATATTTTGGGGGGAAATATGGTAAATATAAATAATATAAAAACAATATTTTATTTTTATTTATTTTATCTTTAAAGGGAAGGATCAGACTGTGAATCACAGTCATCCTGATAATTCATGTTAAGGAACACAGATGATAGGCAACACTCATGAAATATTTTGGGGAGAGAAATATGGTAAATATAAACATTATAAAAGACAATATTTTATCTTTAAAGGGAAGAATCAAACTATGAAGTGGGAAGGAAGACATAAATCAGGTCATGGAACCTTGTCTATGGACCTGACAGATTCATGGGGCTTGTGCCAAATGTTAAAAATATTCAGATAAAACCAAATTTAACCACAACTGTGTATTGGTTTTAAAATGCAATGATTTAGAATAAGAAGCTCCTCTTAATTATAAATAAAAAATTAAAAAATAAGAAGCAGCAGCAACCTAATGAACCACAAAACCAAGTGAATCTATGTGACTCAGTGAGATATGGGAGAAAAGGGGAGAAAGCACAGAATAGTAAGGGAACATTTCAGACCTTTGCATCGCTTTATCCCAACCACTGCTTTTCTAAAAGGAATAACCTTTCTTTTTTTAATATTTTTTTATTGATTTCAGAGAGGAAGAGAAAGGGAGAGAGAGATAGAAACATCAATGATGAGAGAGAATCATTGATTGGCTGCCTCCTGCACGCCCCCCACTGGGGATGGAGCTGGAATCCCTGCCATGTGCCCTTGACTGGAATTGAACCTGGGACCCTGCAGTCCACAGGCCAACACTCTATTCACTTAGCCATACCAGCTAGGGCGCTAACCTTTCTTTTTTATGTGATGGTATCCTTAGATCCTGTGTTTCTACCTTGACAGATTGAACTTAGATTTTTGTATATATAGTTATAATTTGTTGGCATATACTTAAATTAACTAAAATAATTAAATAAAATAAATAAATAAACAAACAAACAAACAGTAACCTGGACTGAGCTGTTATTATTTGCTAGAGTAGCAAGAAGTATATAGCTGGTTCTGTGTGTTCCAAGCTCAATATTACAACTTTTTTTTTGAGCCACAAATATAAGAATGAATTCTCTTCCCTCCCCTCCCCCCTGGCTAGAGGGTGGGATTGAGCTTCATGTTTACAAGTCTCTGAATTTGTGAGTTGAAATGACTCAAAGTTAAAAACAGGGTTTCTCCAATTTGGAGAAGAAGAAAAAAAAAGAAGAAACATCTTCTACTATGTCAAGTTTTATTTTCTCAAGAGCCAAAGTTCAAGTTGCCCCTGTTATTCTGTATCAGTCTCCATCTAGCCCTGACTTTATGATAAATCTAACCCACACTTGTATACTGAGCAGCAGGACTCAAATTCATTTTACCTTTTCTCCTAAATTCAATTGTTTCTTCAGTGTTTTGCCACCATTTAAATCACGTAGACTTGAAATTTGAGAATCATCATTAACAGATCATTCTCTGTGTCATCTAAACTTTCGATTGATATTTTTTACATCACATTTCAGTTTTATTGTTCTGTGTTTCCCATGAATAACAGTCTTGGCCCTCCTCCGTTCTGTCTGTGCATGCCAAATGTTCATCTAATCTCTCTAACCTCTCCCTTCTTGGATTATAATCCTAACCAATTTCCTTGTTTCTTTGGGTGGAGGTCATTTTATTTTCTTTTCAAAAGCCTACAACAGCTATATTTGCCTTTGGAGTGAGATCAGTTCATGTTTACTTACTATGATAACCCTATGTCTATATATGTTCATAGAGCCCTTTAAGAGTTTTAAGTGTTTTGACACCCATCACTCAATTTTATCCTCAGAGGGTGGATAGTCTAAGTCCTTTTATAAGAAAAGAAAAAAATAATACAAATGCATCTGCCATCAGGCTCCTCAGTCCCTTTCCTCATATTTCTCATCCCACTTGGAACACCATCCTGCCTTTTTCCCTTTGACCTGGCGCTAGCGATTCTTCACGGAGCCTCATCAAAGGTGCTCACCCAGTGCAGCTTTCCTGATTATTCTCGGTCGGCTGCATTCTTCAGTCCTCTCCCTGAATTGATCATATTTGCTCTGTAAAGTATTGTGCTAATGGAATTTAGCCAAATGGAATATTCATTTGAAGAAAACCCAGCTCTGTAAACTTTTATTTTAAAATCTCCTTGCTCCTTGCTCAATGGGGTTTTGGGGACACTTCCTATAAACCATTCTGATTGGTGTTAGGAACTGGAGACAAACATTATATTAGGCAAACGTTATATTAGGCAAACACTAACTCCAAGTGTCTGGTGTCTAGATTCATTGTAACATGTATTTAAGACAGTAACTCTTCAAAAGAGCAATAACACCAGTAAAAAATATGTTTATTTTTATATGCACACTCTTTACAGTTTTTAAATTGCATTTAAGCATCCTCTGCAGTATAATAATAACAAAAAAGGTGGAATGTTGACACTTTTTAGGCATTCAGTATCTATATCTAGTAAGGAAGTGGCAGGTTACTATTTCAGATCATTATAATACTAAGTTTGACATAACTTTTATGTGTCAAAGTAATTTTCCTCCAATATATTTTTTCCATGTAAGAAGTTAGGTAGTTTTATTTCTATTCTAAAGTAATGGAGTTTGAAATTCAGACATCATTTTATCCTAAAGCAATGCTGGGAAATAGTGATGGCATCTATCTTATTATAGGAATTCTTGGCTCTTGGGCTTAACAACAATCATGAAGACTCCTTGCTTGCCGTAAGAGCAGGGGAGAAGGTTTAGAAGTGTGCAGCATTTCGTAAAAGGCAATGAAGCAGAAGGTTTAGATCATCTGGAGTTTAAAATAAACTACCTGCTAGTAGTTTGACAGAAAGAGAAAGGATTGGCTTTAAAAATTACTCTCTCCACTGCTTTGTTCTAAGCCAGATGTATTCCAAAGATGTAAGTAAAGAGAACAGTTTTTAACAAGCCGAAGAAAGGCAGCTTTCCTTTTAGAAAGCAGCATGTGTTAAGACCTTTACGGTGCTGGTATTTCTGCCTCCGCTGTTATCATCCTAAATATTGTAATTAGGAATTAATCCAAGGAGAAACATTTTGCCTAAATATGTGTGATTGTCTCATAGTTAAATTGTGAAGACTCTCAGTGCGTCGTAAACCAAGAAATACAAGTGTAGCAAGTATAATCCTACTTTGTACACTATTTGGATTTCCTTCAAGTTCAGTATACAACCAGATGGATTACATGCAGAGCATGATAAAGTTGATTGATTGAGCAGCATGCCAGGACCTAAAAGGTCATATTTTCACCTTGATTCATTGAAATTAGGTGGGCACACAATTTAAGTGATTTCAATCAAATCACGATGGAACGTTAAAATTGTTAGGTTGGACATATTTAATAACAGCAGAACATTGCCCATTCTCACTTTCCACAGTCGTTAAGGGGCATTTTGTTACAGAATTTTTAAAAACTTTACAGATCATGAACTCAGTAAAAAGGTTCTTTTGATTTATAAAGGAAATATCTCAAGAAAACTATAGGGAAGATTTTAGAGATAGTAGTAAAAAGATTTGATGAAACTAATGGAGTGGCTTATTAAAGACTGATATGAAAATATAACTGATTTGAAAATGAAGATGAGAAAGATGTTTTTAAAGAAAATAAACCAAAATATTTCCGTTTAATGTTGTATACTATGATGTTATTTGAATTATTAATGGCCTGCACACACACACACACACACACACACGCGCGCGCGCGCACACACACACAGGTATGATTTAACTAGAACAGCCGTGGGCAAACTACGGCCCACAGGCCGGATCCGGCCCGTTTGAAATGAATAAGACTAAAAAAAAAAAAAAGACCGTACCCTTTTATGTAATGATGTTTATTTTGAATTTATATTAGTTCACACAAACACTCCATCCATGCTTTTGTTCCGGCCCTCCGGTCCAGTTTAAGAAACCATTGTGGCCCTCGAGTCAAAAAGTTTGCCCACCCCTGCACTAGAAGAAAGAGATCCAATTAGAAGAGTTAGTGTCTGGAAGGATAATGGGAATATTTGTGAAATAGATACAATTTGTGTAATTTGTGTCTTACTGAGCTGGAGTCTTTGACTCCTTTTTTTTTTTTTTTTTTTTTTTTTTTTTTTTTAGCAAAATCCTTTCACACAGGACGGATGATTGATAGAAGGTACTCCACAAATGTTCATTTCCTCCTTCTCCATTTACCAGCGTTCTGCCCCAACACTGGCCTGCCCTGTGCTTCCACTTCATCAGGGCTTTCTGGTCTCTTTTTGTAGGAGTCCCTCAGAGGCCCAGATTCTAAGGCTTCCAAATATAGTATATAGACTTGTCCTAACTTCTACAATCCCTCCCTTGTTCCCAGGGTTTTTCCACAAGTTTCTCTCAATTATTGGTCATATTGTTAGAGATATTATGACAGAGTTTAGTAAAATGGCAGGTATGGAGTAAGGGCTCTTCTAGCTACCATCATCATTACTACCACCACCCACCGTCACCACCACCACCATCACCTTTACCACCACTGTCACCACCGCCGTCATCATTACTACCACCACTGTCACCACCACCACCACCACCACCACCACCACCACCACCTACATAATTACTGTCACCATCACCATCATCTTCATCACCACCACCACCACCACTATCACTAATGAGGAGCCCTCTCTCAATCTCTGGTGGCTGTCTAGAAATCAGGATACTTCTCTACTGCCTATTTCAAAGGAACCTCTCTGATGGGGAGAGATGCACCCAAGCCCAGCCCCATGGCAGCATCTGTGAGGGAAAGGCAGCAACAAGGGCCATCTCTAGATGGATGCTAGGGTTATCCTAAGAGTTCTGATTTCTGGTTTCTGAACTGTAACCCTAAACTTCTGTCACTAAACTCTGGCCTGGCCTTATTTAAAGCACTGTAAAGTAGATTTAATAAGTATGGAAGTTGACATTACTTACTTTCCAGTTTTTTAGTAACATTGGCTACTCTGTAGAGTTTTCTTATGGAGTCATAATCTCCTCATCCTATACTAATAAAAGACAAACATGCAAATTGACCATACTTTCACTATGCTATACCTTAAGCTACGCCCGCCAGCCAATCAGAGCGACTATATGCAAATTAACCCAACCAAGATGGTGGCCAGCAGCCACGGAGCTGGAGCGAGCAGGAGGCTTTCTTGCTCCAGTGATGGAGGAAGCCAAGGTTCCCTACCTGCCGCCGCCTGGCTCTGAGCTCCACTGAAAGCAACAAAGTTTCAATTATAGAAAGTAAACAAATACCTGCTTCAAGCCAGCCGTGGCCACGGAGCTGGAGTGAGCAGGAGTGGGTTGCCCCTGGCGATGGAGGAAGCCAAGCTTTCTGCAGGCCTCCACTAAAGGCAACAAAGTTTCAATTATAGAAGGTAAATAAATCCCAGAATTAAAAAAAAGAAAAAAAAAAAAGAGAGGCTGGGAGCTTACATCACCAGGGTGCTTGGCCAGCCTGAAAACGGCCCTTAGCCCCTCACCCAGACTGGCCAGGCACCCCAGTGGGGACCCCCCACCCTAAAGGGGGTGTGGCCATCCTGAAAACAGCCCTCAGCCCCTCACCCAGGCTGGCCAAACCTCCATGGGGTGAGGGTCCCCACTGGGGTGGACATCCTCCAAGGGGTCTCACACTGCAAGAGGGCATAGGCCGGGCTGAGGGACCCCCCGAGTGCACAAATTTTTGTGCACTGGGCCTTTAGTCTTTTATAATATACTTTCTACCCATAGATGTCACAATCTTTTTATACGTGGTAATGAATTTAAGCTTTTCTCTGATATTTTCTAAGAGCAAGACATTAAAATATTTTTCAAGTTGTAATAGCAAAGTAAAAGCTAACATTTACCAAGCCAACTTTGTTTTAGGTGCATAGCATGTGTTCACTCAATTCTCACAACAGTTCTAGTATGGAAGTACTGTTTGTTTATACTTGAGAAATTGAGATAGAGAGATTAATAACTCACCAAACATGAGTTGTGGAGCCAGGGTATAAACTTGGCTTCAGAGCCCAAATTTGTAACCACTATATTCTGCAGCTCCCTTCATTATTTTTTTTTTCTAATTGAAATAATTAATTAGTATTTTAAAAGTAGAATTATATACTAGTATGTTGGTTTTATGATTGCCTGTCATTAGATTATGTTGTTTGACATTCTCAATTATTTTCTTTATAACTGGCATTTAAAGAGTATTACATTTTAGAGATGTGCATACCCACATATACACACATATATTTACTTAGCCTGTTCCTTAAAGTAAATTATGTAATTCAGAGCCTAACGTTGGGGAGTTTTTTACAAATGTGAAGCCTTTTCTGAGAAGCCATTATATTCCCCATTCTTGAAGCTTGTTTTTCACTCTGAAATTAATCTGAAATTAAAAATGCCTACCTGTCTAAAACTAAGTGAATAAAGGAGGAGTTACCAGTAAATGCACTGTTTCCTTTATTAAAAAACAATCTGATAGACACCAGTGTCAGGATATGTATTAATCTGTGAATGCCAGGACCACTTCAATAACTTTGTATACCTGACAACATGAATCGCTAGGTCAAAACTGCCCTTACTTTGCAGGTGAATGAAATGGATAATTCAGACTGAGAGGGTAATTGGTCCAGGTACTAAGTTCTATACCAAAACCTACTCATAAGAGTCCTCAACACTAAGACAAAACTGATTTTCCATCTCAGATATAATTGCTATTTTATTACTTCAAAAAAATTCAGAGATAAACCAAAAACAACAAATAAAAAAAGCAACTACAACTTAATGAATGTTTTCCATATATGTGATATGTTACTGTGTGTCTAATATGCATCTGGCCCAGTCACCTCCCTTTACAGATGGTATGAGAAAAATGAGTGATTGGTCATGGAGACTGAGTGATATGATCAAGGTCATTTGGCCAATGCCTAAAAAAGGTATATCTAGACAAGGGGTGGGGAGCATCCAGCCCACCAGCTGTATAAGCTCTAGAAATCATTTGATCTGGCCCTGCCAAGGCATTAGTGGTGAGTTAATTAAATGTTTGACCAAATACAGCAGGCTTATTGTTAAGTTGATAAATTTTTATGGCTCACTAATGATGTTATAAGTATCCAAATGGCCCTTGGCAGAAAAAAGGTTCCCCACCCCTGGTAGACCTTTTATTTCCCTATGTAATGTGCTTTTGAAGGATGCCCAGAGCAAATTTCAAATATTTCTGCAAGACACTGTTAATGCACTCTTGTGTGTTACACACCCTTGGTACTTTAGCCCCCATAGATATTTGCATTCATACTCTGGGTATTGTTAACATGTCTTATTGACCATCTATAGAGATAAATATCAGAGGGCCATTAGGAGAATTGAAAGGTTTAAAAACTCTCTCTCATTCTCATTCTCATTCTCTCTCTCTCTCTCTCCCTCTCTCTCTCTCTCTCCAAAAGAGACATTTATAATATCTGACTTGGGAAGACAAAGAATTGTTTGGGATGGGTAATTGCCAGCTTGACATTTGTTATTATGACTTTGTCATTTTTACCCTGTAGTTTATGAAATCTGCTATTGTATATTGCCCAAAGGCTTTAAAAAAAAAATCAATGGTTGCATTTTAAAGCATATGGAATAAAATAAATGCCACAGTTTACATTGTATAATTTTAAGACTTTGGGGAATCTGAGCATACCAAGGTCAGGCTATTCTTGGGGTATTAAGAATACTAGAAGATAGTGCTTCCAGCCCATTGTACTTTCTATATATTTTATGGTGCGAATTTTACTACATAAATGTACATATGAGAATATAAGCGAATATATATAGATAGATAGAATATTCTTGAACTTTAATGAGCTACAGTGTCACCAGAATTTAAAGGTCTTGACTTATGAGAGGACTGTAGACAACTGCTGTCCTTTCTGTCATCAAAATGTAGAAAAGAGTATTAAGAACAGGGAAGGAGCTGAGTTGGTATGAGTTGAAGGATTTTGTAGATGCTACAAATGCTTATGAAATCTCAACCATGAAATTGAGCTTTTTTATATGCCTTTATAAGCCAACATTCTTCTACAGGAAGGTAAAATAGAATTTATTGACATATTCTTCTGGAGTTTGTCTCACTAAAGAAAAAATATCAAAGTAATTTAAGGTGGAAAAAATTGTTAATTCTCTTTTTATATTTAAACTAGAGGCCCGGTGCACAAAAATTTGTGCACTAGGGCGGGGGTGCCCCTCAGCCCAGCCTGCGCCCATTTACAGTCCAGGGCCCCTTGGGGGATGTCCAACTGTCGACTTAGGCCCACTCCCTGGGGGATCAGGCCTAAGCTTGCAGTCAGACATCCTTCTGGCAGTCAGGGAGCCCTTGTGGGGTGTCCAACTAAAGGCTTAGGCCCCCAAGGGAGCTGTGATGAGGAAGTTGGGGTGACAGAGGAGCCACGCTGCCCCACCCAGCCGCCCCGGGTCAGGTCGCACACGGGATACCCGGATGGTGGCCGGGCGGGCTGGCCGATCACTGCTGCACCGCCCAGCCGCCCCAGGTCGGGTTGCACAAGGGATGCCTGCCGCCCTGGGTCGCAGATAGCAAGCCTGGATGGCTGCAGGGCAGGCGGGATGGCACTGTCCCGCCCCACCACCCCGGGTGGCAAATAGCAGGCCCGGATGGCAGCGGGGCAGGTGGGATGGTGCTGACCCACCCTGCCTGTGGTATTCAAATTAGCCGCCATCTTTGTTGGCAGTTAATTTACATATTGCACTGATTAGCCAATGGGAGGTGTAACAAAGGTATGGTCAATTACCATGTTTGTCTATTATTAAATAGGACAATTATATCCTACTGGCTAAATTATAATCACCTCAAATAGGATTGCAAGTTTCTTGAGGCCAGAATCTGCATGTATAATTCATTTTAATTCCACAAAAAACAGAGCCCAGTGTTGGGCACATTGCGATGAAGGAAGCAAACTTGTATTTTACAATTCTTGGTCACTCTCTGTGCTTATATACTCTAGTCAGTCAGTCTTAATCCACTTTTTTTCATAGCTGTAAAGAATTTGTTATTTACTTGTTCATTCAAGTTACATATTACCTCCTACTGTGTGCCTGTATCACATTTTCTTTATTCTTTCATTCATTGATGGATACTTAGGTTGTTTCCATACATTGGCTGCTGTGATTATAATGAACATGATAGTACAGATATCTCTTTGAGATAATGGTTTCATTTCCTTTGTATGTATTCCAAGAAATGGGATTGCCAAATCCTATGTTAGTTCTATTTTTAACTTCTCAAGGAACCTCCATACTGTTTGACATTTGATAGTTTATCTTCTCACCAACAGAATACAAGAGTTCTCTTTTTTCCATTTCCTCATCAGCATCTGTTATCTCTTATCTTTTATAAAAATATGTTTTTATTTATTTTAGAGAGAGAGGAAGGGAGAGGGAGTGGGATATAGAAACTTTGATGAGAGAGAAATATCAGTAGGCTTCCTCCTGCATGCCCCTACTGGGGACTGAGCCTGCACCCTGGGCATGTGCCCTGACCAGGAACTGAACCAGTGACTTCTTGGTGCATGAGATGACATTCATCCAATTGAGCCATACAGGCCAGGCCCTCTTATCTTTTTGATAATAGATATCCTAACAAGTGTGATGTGATATCTCATTTCTGTTTGGATTTACATTCCTCTGCTGATTGGTGATGTTGAGCACCTTTTCATTTACCTGTTGGCCTGTTGTTTACTTTCTTGGCAAAAATATCTATTTAGGTCCTTTACACATTTTACAATTGGGTGGTTTTTTGGCTATTGAGTTACATGAGTTCCTTGTATATTTTGTGATATGTGATTTGCAAATATCTTCTCCCAAGTTATAGGTTGACTTTTCCTTTTATTAATATTAATCATTGCTCTGAAGAAGCTTTTTAGTTTGATGAGTCTCACTTGTTTATTTTTGCTTTTGGCATCAAATTAAAAAACAACACATATCACCATTGACCAATATCAAGGAGCTTACCCATTATATTTTCTTCTAGGAGTTTCATGTTTTCAAGATTCAATGTTCACGTTGTTAAGCCATTTTGAGTTTATTTTTGAGGTGTTTTTTATTTTTGTTGGTGTTGTTTTGTTTTTACGTTTATAATGTGGCTGTCCAATTTTCTCATTGTATAATCTTGGGAACTTTGTTACATATAATTGACCATATATGTATGGGTTTATTTCTGGTCTCTAGATTTTATTCCATCAATTTATGCTTCTCTTTTTATGTCAATATCATATTGTTTTTATTACTATAGCTGTGTAATAGAGTTTGAGAAGTATGACGCCTCCAGCTTTGTCCTTCTTTCTTATTATTGCTTTGGCTATTTGTGGTCCTTTGAGGGTCCATAGAATTTAAGGATTGTTTGTGCTATTTCTGTGAAAAATGCCACTGAATTTTGATAGTGATTACATTGAATCTGTAGACTTCTTTGCGTAAGTATAGGCATTTTTTAACAATATTAATTCCTCCAATCCATGAGCATGGAATATCTTTCTATTTATTTATATTTTCCTAAAATCCTTGCATCAGTGTTTTACAGTTTTTAATGTATACTAGTAGATCGTTTATCTCCTTGGTTAAATTTATTTCTAAGTATTTTTTTATATTATTGTAATTGAGATCATTAACTTCCTTTTCTGATGTTTATTAGTGTAAGAAACACTACTAATTTTTTAAATATTTATTTAGTATCCTCAGAATTTACTAAATTTGTATAGTTCTTATAGTTTCTTGGTGGAGTCTTTAGGGTTTTCTATGCATAACATAATGTTATCTGTGGACTTGTCACATGGTCTTTATTAAGTTAAAGTACATTTTTCTATACCCAGTGTGTTGTGATGTTTTTATCATGAAAGGATGTTGAATTTTGTCAGATTCTTTTTCTGCTACTTTTTAGATGATCATATGATTTTTATCCCTCATTTTGTTAATGTAGAATATATCACAATGATTAATTTATGGATGTTGAACCATCCTTGCATCGCCAGGATAAAACCCACTTGATAATGGTGTATATCTTTTTAATGGTTGTTGAATAGGGTTTGCTAATATTTTGTTGAAGAACTTTGCATCTCTCTTAATAGACACAGATCTGCATGATTCCTTCTTTAGTTCAGACTCCTTCCTTCATAAGTGTATGAGATGTACAATATTTTGTAAAGCCCAGCCAGTGTAACTCAGTGGTTGAGTGTCAACCAGGGGGTCATGGTTCGATTCTCAGTCAGGGCACATGCCCAGGTTGTGGGCTTGATCCCCACTAGGGGACATGTAGGAGGCAGCCGATCAATGATTCTCTCTCTCATCATTGATGTTTCTATTCCTCTGTCCCTCTCCCTTCCTCTCTCTGAAATAAAAAATAAAAAATAAATGCACCCAAAACCCCAAAATCTGTTGAGTAGGTTAAACCATTTCACTCATTTCCAGATTTTAAAATATATTTTGTAAATAAAAGTAATAATATGGTGCCATTGCCAGGGTAGCTCAATGGTTAAGCATTAGCCCATGCCCCAAAGGGGTATGGGTTTTAATCTCAGTCAAGGACACATACTTGGATTTCAGGTTCGAACTCCAGCCCCAGCAGGGGGGCTTGCTGGAGGCAACCAATTGATGTGTTTCTCTCACATTGATGTTTCCCTCTTTCTCTTTCTTTCTCTCTCCCCATCTTTCCTTTCCCCCTCTCCCTTCTTTCCTCCCTCCCTCTCTCTCTAAAATTCAATGGAGCAGATATCCTCAGGTAATGATTAACAATAACAACCAAAAAGTAATAATATTGTAAGACATACATATGTAAAATTAACAAGTCTTTAATGTGGGAGAAGCCTCTGTTCTTGTGTTTGCCTGAAGCTCATGTCCTCTTCATTGCTGCATAATTGGCTTCATCTTTGATATTTTCTTGTGGATTTCTGTGTTTCTCTTTTACCCTATGCTTTTTTTAACTTTAAAACATGAGCTCTTTTCTATTTGTGTACAGATTTGCTTCAGTTTAGTCCACCAGATTCCAGCCCGGGGTCTTGAACCCACACTCAAAATGACTTTGTTAAAATCCTCTCTTTTGAGGGAACACTAAACGTAGACATTTGGATACAGAGAAATGCAAATAGATGACTTGACTTTGAAGAGTTAAAAATTGTTAACCTATATCATCTAGCAGTTTTAAGTTCTTGACTCAGATAATTATTTAGGGAAACTCTGGGGAAATGTGAAAAGTATCCAGGGTGTTTGGAATGGATTAAGGCAAAGCAGGTGCCAGCCCATGACCATGACTTAATAATGGCCTCTGATGTATAAGGGAATCACCTCCAATGCCAAAAAGCTTTATTCATGTTTTCATGTCTTTATCTTGTCATTATACCTATTAAAAATATCCCAATAGATGGGGAAAATAGTGAAATTATTATTCATGCAGCAATAGCTATAGAACTATACAAGTTACAAAGTGTCAAGGGCTTTAGCAGAGGTATCTTAAATCTGGTTCTCTGGAAGCAGAGGTAGAGATGGGATTCTTGTGCAAGTGATACAGAGAAAGGGTGCTCTCGGGAAATCTATGTGGGAGTGAGGGAAGCCAGGACAGGACAGGGGAAGGACAGTCTCAGTCTGTCTGGGTGGGAGGGGCTCTGAAATAAGAAATCTCCATGGAGTTGAACAAAGGGGTTTACCTTTTGTACCCCAGAAAAGTTAGTCATTGGCTTGTCCATCTACCTTCTCCCTCTCCTCCCACCACTGAGTGTGACCTCCCAGCCATTTTCAGACTTGACTCCCAGTGGCTGGAAAAGGTGACAGAGCTAAATAAGTGGCAATAACACTCATAGCAGCTGGAGAATGAATGATTCCTCCAATAAAGGAAAGGGTGGTGGGGAGGCATGCCGAAGCTGTCTACCACAAAAGACTTATGCAAAATGTTCTGAGAGAACAGACAAGAAAAAGATAATAAAAAGAGTAATTTTATCTGGTAAAGATGGACTTTTCAGTCACTAACAACATAGTATGAATAAGGTACTCAACAGTTAAAATAAAAGGAGAGAGAGAGAGAGAGAGAGAGAGAGAGAGAGAGAGAGAGAGAGGAATTGGGAGATTATTAAATGGGATGGATTGGAATTACCTACTTCAAAAATGTGCTCTGGTATTTTAGAAGCTTAATAAGTAGACTTTTATAATCATTCACCAGAATAGGAGGAACTAACATTGATATGATAGGTAGATTATTGTTTCCCCCCAGAGGATTATAACTTATAAAAGCTTTGTATTTTTGTTGTTTAAGTACTAACTTTGTGGCCTTAGCCTATCAAGCACATTACAGCCCTGGGGTATCATTTGACAGGCTGCCACGTGACAGACATCGTCCTCTCTGCACTCAGCTCAGGTCAGCCAGCTTGAGAGGCAGGCGAGCACTTCCTGGAGGATGTGGCGGTGGGGCATGGAGATCCCTGGAAACACACCCGGGGAGTTTTCTGCCAGCCTCGCAGATAACATGCCCAGGAAAGGATAACCTTCCACCAGGGCTACTATTGTAGAGCTTTAGAGCACAAATATTGGTTGAAAAATATCTGATTTGAAAAATTCTGCCATTGTTTGCTGACTTTGCTATCTGGGTCCGCATTTACCAGAGCAATAGTATCACAATTAAATTAGCACTTTCCTATCTCTCCTTTCACTGTTCTGGCATGAACTGTAGCTAATATATCCATTATAGGGGACAATATTTTGGACAAAGTATTTATAAAATTAAATTAAGTAATATTTCTTAATAATTTAACCTAAAATAATAGATGTGCTATTTAGTGAAACTTGATGATTTTCAAACAAAAGGTAAACCACAGACACACACACACACAAACACACACACACACACATCAAGCTTATCATTATTACTATGATGTTGTTCTGTTTTTTCAATTTTCCCAAAACATGGATAAATGAAGTGAGTGTCGATTTCCAACAACAATGAATACTCTGATGAAGATCAAGGTGATGCCTCAAGTGCTCATCAAATTCCAGGCGCGGGGCCAGCCTCCTTGTGCAGCACTTGTGATCTGCTTACTCCTGCCAGAAATCTTAGTTTTCAGTCTTATTTTACTCAGCATTTTAGGCAAATCATGGTTTGTATCAGACACATCATTTTTAATCTGATAATGTTTAGCAGTTCTAAGACTCAGAAGCTTTGCGTGGTTGGCACCAACAGCACCAACTTTTGATTATAACATCTGTAATTATGGCAGTGGGACATTCATGACCTCAACTACTTGGTTTGGCTAGAGTTAGCTTTTGAACCAGAGTCATAATCTTAAGTATCTTGTAGAAAGGCCAGCTAAGAAATGAAAGTGAACTATACTTAATTTTTACAAGTGTTTAGTTTGTTTCCTCAAACAAAGCATCGGTGCAGTTCTGGTAGATAAGACATTATAAGTGAGCAGTCTTTATACAAAGCAATTACTTCGGGGGAGGAAAAGAAAAAGCTCTTACAAAAGGTAGCGGTAACTGAAAATTGTATAAAAAGAACAGTGAAATTTCTCTACACCTTTACAAAGCAGGATTATTCCAGTTAAACTATCATCTTGACTCGAATTCCTCCTGTTACCAAGGGCCGACATTTCTACTTTACTTCCCAGTTTCTCTCCAGTTAAGTTAGTTATGTTCTCTCTGTTACTGTTGCCACTCTCCAGTCGGCCATCAGTGCTCCGGGCTGGGCTGTCTCTTTGTTCATGCTGTTGACTTCCGGAAAGCTGACCCTGCTCGGTGTGTGGCCTGACCCCTCTAGGACCATTTCACCCTGCACTGCCCCAGCTTCCTCCTCCCTGAACTTCCTCTGCCTCTTTCTTCCACTGGTTTCTGGCTTCATGCTCTTTCCATTTAAGTCTCCTGATGTTCCCTACCCTGGCCTCATCCTCTGCTGGTCGCCCATGCATTGCAGTCTTTCCCACGCTCTTCCTAATGGCTCCTCTGTCCTCATCCTGCCTATTGTAGGAGCTAAGTGCTTTACAATTTAAAGCACCTAGGTTTGAAATGGAACCCAGGTCCAGGACTTGGAGAAAGTTATTTATAGTTTTAGAGGCTCCATTTTCTTATCTGTAAATTGGAAGCTATGATACTTATTCCATCACGAACAACCACCTGTAGAATTAAGTAACTTAAAAAAAAATTAAGTGATTACAAAAATTCTTTTGCACAGTGCTGATGTGTAGAATAAACTCATAAAAATGGTAGTTTTTGCTTTCTCTCTGATAAATGCATCATTATTCATCAGGGCAGGAACTCTTGTTTTGCTGTAGCCCAGCACTGCAGCAAGTGCAAGACATGCAGTGAGTCTCACTCAGTGGTTGCTGAATGAATGATGAGCTCAAGAAATAACTTTCACCAGACTCTAAAATTTACTTGACTATGCTGATTTCTCACCTAAATGCTAGACCTATATTTCTAAGCTCTTACTCTGTATCTCTCTGGATTCATTGAGGTAAATATGCATGTGAGCATGCTCTTTCCTCAACCTACACCTCCTGTTCGTCAGTGGTGCTGTCTTATAAGCGGATGCCATCCTGGTCTCCCCTTCTCCCAAGCCACCCATATCTAGCTGGTTCTAATTATTGGGTAGTTTAGCACCTACCCTCTATTTCCATAGAGTCTGTCAGTTCAGGCCCCCCTCCTCATTTGCATTATCATTCTAGCTTTATAACTAGCCTTCCGTTCAGTTGTGCCTGGAAACATTGCCTATGCTATTCCTAGAGTGTGCTTTATGAAACTCACAACCTTCAAGTGGTTCAAATGAAAGTCCCTACAGATTTGGGGAATTGCCATACTCTCCCAGGCAGCCAGGCTTCCGGATTAGAGTTTGGGCAGGTCTGGAATTTAGGCTCCGTACTTCAAACACCAGGTATCTTCCATGTGAACAGAGTGCATCCCTATTAGGATGTACATGCCAGGAATCTAGCAACTTTTTAACAAAGGGCTGAATTTTTATGTAAGAGAATTTCAAGGCTCCTTTTCATTAGCTGAAGAAATGGAAACACTGCACGGAATTTAAGTCACAGAAGCACAGCCCTGACAGCGCTTGCGCGAGTTTTCAGATGTGACTCGTGAGTGGGCAGCTTTCCTTTTGATCCTCACCACTTCTTGGAATTTACAAATGTGCATGTGAGAGAAAATGCTTCCCTCTAAAGATCCAGGGGTAAGAGTGAAAATAAGAATCCAGATAATAAAGTGTAGCTACAAAAGGGAGCCCACTTAGTTTGGAAAAACCATTACTGTAGCAGAATGATGTATCTGCGAGTGACTTGCATGAACGTATTTTATGAGCCCGCCAGCATGTTTTTTGTGGTTCCCTGCAGCAGATATTGCTCTTTTATTACTCGTTAGCCACTTAAAATCCAGCCCAATTTTAACAGTACTAAAAGAGCAAGAAAATTTATTTTAAAGAAAAAGGCTGCATTCTTCTAAACTGGAGTCATAATATTAATACTTAAAAGGCATAGCAACATGCTGGGAAAATGGGATAGTTATTTAGATATATTATAAAATGTAGCCCACCACTTTGATGTGATTCACTACTATTTCACCAAACCAATTTAACAGCATCCTGGAGAGAGAGAATAGTGCAATTAAAATTAGTAACAGAGATTTTCACATGCATAGATTTAAATCAGGGTAGGTTGATAATGAAATAAGTAATGTAGCTTCCTTGTGAAGTTAAATCTGTAATAGATGTATCCAGGATGGAATTTATGTTTAAAGGACCTGTCTATACACAGTGTTCTGACTCAATTGGATTGACAGTGTTCCCAGTTGTTTCCATTTTTGTTCTTCTGTTTGCCTTTGATAGAGGAATTTAAGGATGTATTCACGACATGTAGTACAATTTGATTACTTGAGCAACTGGCCCTGTTTTGCTAAAGGCCACATTCTTTTAAAATATAATTTCACAATTCTAATTTCTAAGAAACCAAAAACCACAAAAGTACATGTGAATATTTAGATATTCTAAAACTTTTCAGTGTGAAAGCACACCATAAAGTTACTCTCATTTTTCTAGTACTTAGTGTCATGTGACGATACCAGAGGTGCCTGCCTTGGTGTCCCCTGTGGATTATTGTATGTTTATACGTGGGGTTTCAGACTTCCCCTTCTGAGATGTGTGTGCCGGCAGAAGCCGAGGCGTGCAGATGTGAACGGATGCCTGCATCAGCACTAGACTTTAAGATTAGTGTAAGTTCATCTTTCTGTACCCAAGTAGGATTAATTTGCCCTGAGGAATTTGATAAAGAGCTATGAACATACTGTTCCTATGACTCGAAAAGTGTGTTAAACATACTCACCAAGGGAACACAGAATAGTGAGGGGGGAAGTGCACGCAGTTATCACAACAATTAGAAGGAATTAGTTTTTCTTCAGTTACCATAGCTACCTGCAGGATTTATGAACTGTGTCCTACAGACCTTACCTGAACTGGCGACCTTTTACCATGTCAGAAGAAAATATCAAACCAAACATTTATCCCAGTCCTCCAATCACCCGGCTGTGAATAATAATATTATTCCCTAGAATACTGCTCCAATTTTAAGGAAGTAATATGATTTATTGGAAAACTCATGGATTTCCAGGCCAAAAAAATGTTGATTCTAAGATTAATCCCAAGTTCACCATTACCTCTGAGATCCTAGACAAGTTACTTATTTTTCTGAGCTTTATGTAGTTCTTCCATCTGTAAAATGAACATAATAATGGTAATTAATTTCACAGGATTATTGTGAGGATCAGAGATAATGAACATAAAGTACTTGGCTTATAGAAGGCACTTTGCAAATTATTATGAACAGAAATTATGATGGTTATTTTCTCATGCCATAAGATAAATGATAATACGATAGCAGAATGTCTGTAAACATCTAAGTGCTCTTTTCACAGAAAGTTTTGTTTCCTTCTTCTAAGGTGGAATTCTGGTTTTCTGAAAGAACGGTTGGTAGAATATAAGAGGCCCATGTTTGCTCATTCACTCATCACACGCTGTTGGAAGGCCTACTATGTGCCAGGTCCTTAGATTATAGAAGTGGACATAACACAACTAGGTCCCCACCAGGCTTACATTTCAAAAGTAGACAAATATACACATAATGCCATAACTGCTACAGAGACAAGCCAAGCAGTGTCCAGGGGGCAGATAATAATACAGGATGTTATTTTAGATAGTGTGCCAAGTATTTCATGTTTCTCTGAGAGGTAACATTTAAGCAAGAACCTCAGTGAAGTGAGGGAGCAAGTTATTTAGATCCCTGGGAAGAGACAGACACAGGCAACAGCATGCAGAACTCCCATGGGAGTGAGATTGATGGGATCTAAGCAAGGCTGGAGCCATAGAAGAAAGGGGTGGGTGGTGGGAGACAGAGTTGGAGCTGTAGCCAGAGCCAGACATAGGCTTTGAATTTTATCGAAAAGGGAAGGTGGCCACTGGAGAGTTTGAGATGGGAATCGGCATGATCTGAGTTATAAAGTGTGTTAATCGAATTGCTGTGTAGAAACTATGCTAGGTAGGGCCAAGGTCAAAGGCTAGAGACTAGTTCTGGAGACCATTTCCTGCAAAGGTCCAGGTGAGAGAGAAGGGCGGCCTGCTCTAAGGTGAGGTGGAGGAGGTGAGAAGTAATCAGCTTCAGGATATACAGGGCATTCCAAAAAATGTATACACACTTAGCTGACAGCTCAATTGCTGTTTATTTCTTTTCAGATTTAACCCATTGGAATTAATAAATATTCAAAGTGTGTACCCATTTTGGGGGGAAACACCCTATATTTTTAAGGTTAAGCTTCACATAATCTGTTGATGTGGATTTGAGAGAAAGGAGTCAAGGATGGCTCCAAAGCTTTTGCCTGAGCTACTGGATGAATGGTGGTAATTTACCAAAAAGGGGGAGGAGGGTTCCTAGAGTAACACATAGGTTTGGAGCAGGGAGGATCCAGAGTTCAGTTTTACACAAGTTAACTTTAAGGAACTATCATATCAAGGCAATTCAATGGGAGTTTGAACATTTGGGTTTTTAGTGTGTATATGGATTCATAGTTAGAGGGCTGCAGAAGGTAACATAGGTGTACGTGTAGGCAGAGAAGGAAGAATTTTAGGGAGGGAGCTCAAGAGTCTGCATATATTTGTAGATCAACACAAGGTGAGGCTCTATCCCAGGGCTTTGAAAAGACCCTGCCAGTGATTTGGTAGGACAATCAAGACCCTGTAGAATCCTAGAAGCCAAGCAAAAAAGTATCTCGAAGGGTAAGGGGTAGAAAGACAAAAAGAAAGATGATACAAAAGGTATACTAGTAAAAATATTAATATTATGTTAGATATGAAAAACACGACTTTAGTAATACTTCTAGCTCAACTTAATTTTAAAATCTGGCCTAAATTAGTGATACTCGCTCACTTTGTAATCACTTAAAGATTGAACATATTGCAAAAGCATGAGCCACAAAAGGAGAGTAAACAGATTTGAAATTAAAGCATCCTAAATTCAATAACATTCGACTCAAATACATCACACCACATTTTGAAGTAAATGCTTTTATCTTAAAACTATAAAGAAGCTTTATGTCAAATTTTAATGCAACTGTGTATGTAATTTAAATGAGCAGGAAGAACATGAAGATTCCATCTTGAAGATGAAAAGAATCACAAATATCACAGTTAAATGGAGCCAAACCTGTGAAATAACTATGCTGTAAATATCTCTAAGTTAAAAAGCTTAATCTTAAGTAACAGACCAGTGCTTCTCACATGTCACCAAAAATCAAAACCAACTAGAGAGTTCATTAAACACAGCCTGCTGGTCCCCACACTCAGGGTTGCTGATTCCGTAGGTCTGGTTTGGCCTGAGAATCTGCATTTCTAACAGTTTTCTAGGATATTGGATGCTCGTAGTCCCAGGACCATACCTGAGGAATTAGTTTATAAAACATGCCTCCTAAAGGTGGAGATACTCTTTGCTTTTTGTTTGTTAGACAATAATAATAATAATGACTATTTCATATTGTTTATTTAACAACTAGAGGCCCGGTGCATGAAATTCATGCACTAGGGGGAAAAGAAGGTCCCTCAGCCTGGCCTGTACCCTCCTCACAGTCTGGGAGTCCTCGGGGAATGTCCACCTGCCGGGGGAGCAGGCCTAAGCTGGCAGTCAGACATCCCTCTCGCAGTCTGGGACCCCTTGCTCCTTACCACTCACTTGCAGCGGAGGCAGGAGAGGCTCCCGCCACCACCACTGCACTCACCAGTCAGGAGCCCAGCTTCTGTCTGAACGGTGCTCCCCCTGTTGGAGCGCACTGACCACCAGGGGGCAGCTCCTGCGTTGAGTGTCTGCACCCTGGTGGTCAGTGCATGTCATAGCAACTGGTCGTTCTGCTGTTTGGTCAATTTGCATATTAGCCTTTTATTGTATCGGATGTGCCAGGCACTGTGCTAATTATTTCAAACACATCACCTCATTTAATACTCAAAACAGCCCAAAGAGATGTGTCATTTTCTATATATGAAAACTGAAGTTCAGAGGAGTTAAATAACTTGCCCAGAGTCATCAGCTAGTAGCTGATGAAGCTGTTACTGAAACTTTACATCTTCCAGCACAGTGCAGTACAGAGCCCTGCTTTTCAAAGTGTGGCCCATGGACCAGCTGCATTAGGATCACCCGGGAGCTTGTTAGAAATGCAGAATCTTAGGCCCACACCACACCTTGTGAATCAAATTCTTTAATGTTAACAAGATCTCGAGGTGATTGATATGCACACTGAAGTTTGAGAAGCACAGGCACAGACAGCTTTGTAGCATGTTTCTGAGCAGATAGGCAAGCAAGAAAAGAATGGGTGGAAGGAAAATTCAGAAAAAGCATTAGTTGGGATTTTGCATTATGTAGCATCAGAATACAATGCATCCTACTCTGGAAATGAAGTAGTAGAGATGCCTCAAGTGTCAGGTTGAACTGTATGAAGTTGCCAATATTTGACTATTTTTGACCTGTAAAGTCAGTGAGCTAATCACTAGAATGAGGCACTCAAATTGAAATGCCTTGGAGGCCCAAAGATGGATTGCAAATGAGTAACACCAGTTGATATGCTTTACTGAGAATGAATGAAACTGTGCTCTTAGAGCCCTGTAGCTTGGCATTGTTTAGCTAACCCTGTATGCCCTGTGGCTCAGCCTGCTACCTTGCAGCTCTTGAGTGCTGGGCTAGAGCCTCAGCATGCACAGAGGCTTCTCTCTGAGTAGCATTAGTGGTGGTACATTACCAGCAATAAGTATCATAACCTTTTGTCCCATTTGCCTGGGGTCAGTACCTGTGTAACTATTTATTCTAGTGTAGTCATCATCAAACCTCTTTCACTCTCAAAAGGGTCTTACTTTGGGTGATAGATTATATGGTCACCCAACTAGCAGGAAAAATAGAAAAAAGTAATGTTCAGGAAATTACTTTATTAAAACAATAGCAAGATTGGGTATGGGATACTTAAGATAAATGCATAAATAATACAAAATGAAAGATGGGTGTGAGGGTTTTTTTGTTTTTTTTTAATCACATCTGGTCTTAAGAATTGAGAGAGAGAGAGAGAGAGAGAGAGAGAGAGAGAGAGAGAGAGAGAGACAGAGACACATTGGTTGCCTTCCCTACTCACCCTGACCAGGGCTCAAACCCACCTTTTATTGTGTTGGACATTGCTCCATGTGAGTCTGTTTCCCTATATATGAATGGAAACACTGAAGTCTACTCCACTGATCCCGGTGCCTTATTGTGTGATATAATGTAGATGGAAACATTTTGAAAGCTTTGAGGGACTGCAACTGGTCTTACTAGTTGGTCAATATCATGTTGTAAAGAAAGGAAAAATAATGGGGAAAACAGGAGAATTTTGATCAAATACAAAATGGAAATTGCTGATGCTTTAAACTATAAAAGATGATTATTAGTGGCATAGCTAGTCCCTTTCTTCAGTGGGGGACAGCCACTCATTTTCCGTGAATTATGCCAGGAGATACTCTGCCCTTCATAACTCATCTTAAGTGCGTCCCGAGTTAACAGTTTCAATCAAAAGGAATGTATGAGAAGCGCAAGTAACATAACACAGCTTAATATAGAACTATTATTTCTTATATTCCAAATTCTTTTTAGAACAAGTTATTGATTTTGGTCTGTAACTGGGTTTATACCTCTGATTAAGGAGTCATTCGATATCTCTATTCTCCTTTTTGATAATGAAGCTGGATAGTTTTCTTGTCTGGGGATCATTTGTTTTTATATAGTCGGTCACTGCCTTTCTGTTTCTAGACTTAAGCACAGACCTTTTTAAGGAAAGATAGCAAAGGAGGCAAAGACCGCCCTCAGCACCTTGTCCTGGGGCCTGGGCGGGGGTGGGGGGAGGAGAGGGTCGTATTCTTGAGTTTCTTGCTGGCCTTTAGAAATCTGTTAACCCTCCTGTTTAGTCTTCGGTGACAGATGCTTTTGAAATAGATTTTTAAAAATAAATTTTTCTTTTCTGTTTGCCTGTTTTGGCACAGTTCCATGTAAACAACAGTTAAGTCATGCTGAAGGACATTTTTCTCTTTTTGTCACAATTTTCCTGGTTTCTTTGTTAGCCAAGTAGTGGAAAAACATATCATACTAAACTGGTAAACTTTAATATATATTTTAAGTTGTCTGGTTTTAATATTATGTATATTTATCTAACACTGTGTATGTACTTTAATTTTGCTTATATAAACTTAGACAGTTGAGCAATGTATGAGACCAGAGTTAATTGTTTTAATCAATGGTGAGTAATCAGACTCAAGTGGAGGGTAATCAAACTTGTGATTCATTCATCTCACTTTCTGCAAATGCTAGGTACCTCATCCTTTCTTTTCTGTTGAAATATAGTGTTCCAAACCTGTCCTTAGCCCAAATGTCCATCTATTCCACAAAAGAATGGCCAGGAAACACAGCACCTTATGGAAACAGTGATGTTGGAGCCAGTCCATTTGCTTGAATAAATGAGAGTCCATAAAAAGCTCACTCACAATTTAAAAACTGACTTTCTTCTTGTTTCCATCTTTTGGATTGTCATTGTTTGCTCGGTTATAAAGTGGCGTGTTGACACCAAATATTTTAATAATTTGCTTCCAAGGCTTTGTGCCTATGCCTTGGAGAGGCTAGTGTAGTAATTAAACTGTCTTTTAGCTGAAATGCTTGCAAAGCGTCCAGTTCTGTGCCTGGCAGCTGGTGATGCATTATAGAGACATTCAGCTAATCGATTAAAACCGCAGAGGCATGGGAGTTGTCTGACTGCTCTGTACTAGGATGAAATTAGTTGGAATTGCATGGTGAAATTAAGGGGAATGCAGCTGATTGCAGCCCTTCTGGGAGAATCCTGGGTGAGAGGAACAGTGTGCGTTGATCCCTGTGTAATTAGGACAGCCATGTTTCAACAGTATTTCTAAAGTATTAAAATGGACTGGATAAATCAGCAGGGCTGCTTCCAGTGAACTTGGCATCCATCCACTGTGACTGAAATAACATGAAATTTTTCGGCTGCTAGAGAATGTGAAATTGGACTAATTGTCTTTTAACTAGTCTGCTCCACAGCTAGCCTGGAGCAGGACTGAAAAGGGATAGGCTGGTGGCACTGCAGTTGGGGGATGGGAAACTTAGATTCATGACTATTATTTCATCCCACCTGAATGGATGATACCAGCACACATTCAGACAGCTCTGCTTTGTATTATCTCACCATTAGGATCCCTCCCTTAGTGTTTTAAAAGCCATTTTCAAGTGAGATGCTTTGACCTAAAGAATAGAGAAATCTAACGCTGACTCCTTGACTTACAATAACTGTCCATTCCATTCTTGAGGTTCGCTTAGGATAGGGGAGGCTTAGGAACTTGTAGGTAGCTCATGGCTGTCCACATGTGACTGTGTCCCACAGTCTTTTCCAAGCAGGTCACATTATGCAGAGAAGGAACATCAATGCATATTACCAATTCTGTGTGTCAAACAAAGGCTTGTTTCATAATCACTGAATGTAATGACAGATCCAACATTTATACTTCACATGTGATCAAAGAGTCAGATGCCTCAAATGTCATGCCATTGGCACCGAGTTAGGTCACCCAGGGCCCCAGATAACTGTTCTGTTCATTTCTTCTTAGTGAATTGATAACACCAGGTAGTATTGTTTGGTTTAGTATTGCGCATTTCTATAGGTACATGAATTAAAGTAGATTTTCTATGATTCAGGGATGATTAGCAATCAGAGAACCTGGGTTATCCTCCTTTTATATGTTTTTTAAATTGATTTTAGAGAGTGGAAGCAAGAGGGAGAGAGAGATAGAAACATAGGTGAGAGAGAAACATCGACATGGATTGGCTGCCTCCTGTAAAACCCCCACTTGGGATAGAGCCCAAAGCCGGGCATGTGCCCTGTCCAGGAATTGCACCATGACCTCCTGGTGCATGGGTCAGTGCTCAACCAGAGTCATACAGGCTGGTCATCCTCCTACTTTATTTAACATCATTGCGTTTCATTCAAACGTACTGAAATGCTCTCTACAGCTATCAATTTTTGTTTCTAAAAAGGAAAGCACCCACAAACACAAATGATATTTTAGGAATTCTCAAAGAGGTATGAAAAGTATCTGACCACATTTTCTTACATTTAGAAAGGTGTGTATACTTATCACCATCTGTTCCTCTAGAGATTATTTCCCACAGTCTAACAGAAAGCCTCATTTAGACTGTATCATTTTGATCTGCTGGAGAATTTCTTGGGTTGAATTATGTTGAGGAATCAGGCTTCATATTTAGGAGCAACAGACAAACATAGTCAAAAAGAAAACAATACTAATCATTGTGCTGACTGCAAGAAAGTTGTGGTTGTCACATATCAGGTAGCCTTTCTCTCTGGTCCTGTAAAGGAATACTTGTTTCTCTTGAGTAACCAGTACGTCTGTATGTGTGGATCCTGTGAACTGTGCGAAGGTCAGAGTCCGGGCCTCCTGGCATGCACTTTGCTATTTCACTCCTCTCTTACCTTCCTCTTAACTCTTCATTCCTTTCCTTCTTTCTTCGTTGTTATTATTTTTGTTCATCTATTTTATTTTGCTGTATTGGTTGCATATTTGTAAGTATCTTTATATTTTAATAAAGTGTGATATTAAAAATAAAACCATTCTCATACATGTTCTTCTCATACCAACGTGCAACCAACAAATAGTAGAAAGAAAAAAATCTATTAGGTGCATAGGTACTTATGTTGTCCTCAGCATACCTCACATGGTCTCCTCTTTAGTATTTTTAAATCATATTTTGAATAACTTAAAAGATGGTTTTATTCATAGAGACCATTTTCAATTTTATAGAGATTTTTAATTCTATAATTTCTGTGAATTCCAGAATTATGAATAATTTATATGTAGAAGCAATCCCAGAAATACCTTAGGCAGGTTTGGATAGTATATGCTAGTATAGGCAGGAAACTATAGATGTGAGTCAATTATAATTATGATACTAATAGAAATAAATGAATAGCCACTATCTTTAGACCCTTGATTTGAAGCTTCTGATTCTCAGGATTATATACAAGCTTATTATTAAGACAAAAATCAAATTACTGTGAGCTTATTCCTATATTACCTTAAAATGATTTTTCTTTTAAGTATTATGATTTTAAGTATTATAATTTAAGTAAATTATAATTTCTTAAGCAAAAAACAGTCACATGGAACGATATGTAACATTTATGAGCACTTCCCATGTACCTGTCAGTCATCCACATATTTCACGTCTATATGTCATTTAATCTTCTCAACATGCATCTGTAGTAGGTATGAGCTCTCTCATTTTGAGGATGCCAAGGCTGATAGAGGTGAGGTATCCTGCCCACAGGCTTGTAGCTAACAAAGTCAGGTCTGTAGAGCCCATGCTAGTATGCACTTTGGAGAGACCCAAGGATGGAAAAATATGAGTTCCTAAGTGACTTTCATGTACATTTCTTCTCCAAGATTAGTTAAAAGGCTGATGGGGCAATTGTTTCCATTCCTAGCATGGTCATATGGAAAATGAAAACACACTTATATAAAACTAGAGTCCCGGTGCACAGATTTATGCACCAGTGGGGCCCCTCGAAGTAGCCTGTGGGGATCAGACCAAAACCAGCAGTTCAATGCTGCCTGTAGCTCCTGCCTGCTGCTCCTGCTCATCCTGGCCCTGCTGCACCTGCTGCCGCTTGGTAGGCTCACTGCTGCTACACTGCGGTCTCCAGGCTGCCGTGGCCAGTCATGAGCTCTGAGTCTGGCACCCATTGGTCAGCTGAGCGGTGCCTCTGCGTTGAGCGTCTGCCCCCTGGTGGTCAGTGCACATCATTGAGACTGGTTGTTCGGTCGCTTAGGTTTTTATATATATAGATATCCAAGTGGCTCTATGGCGCAATGGATAGCGCATTGGACTTCTATATATATAGCTATCCATTTGACACTCTGAGCAAATTAAGGTTCTGATTATCAGAAGTAGAGCTTAAATGGTATGAGGAATAAAAACCCATCAATGGTGGTTAGGGCTGCCATAGTCAGAGGGGTTGACACTCTCCATAATTCCACACTGCTTTACACATGGATAGGGAAATAATATTTCTAGATATTATTCAAATAGGACAGTGATGGCGAACCTATGTCACCTCTGACACACGAACTCATTTTTTTGGTTGATATTTCTTTGTTAAATGGCATTTAAATATATAAAATAAATATCGAAAATATAATTCTTTGTTTTACTATGGTTGCAAATATCAAAAAATTTCTATATGTGACATGGCACCAGAGTTAAGTTAGGGTTTTTCAAAATGTTGACATGCCGAGCTCAAAAGGTTCGCCATCACTGAAATAGGAACATTAGTGACTATTATTTGCTTTCAGAATTAAGGAATAATTGATTGTACATTTAAGATGACTGAGATATATTATGGCATGTCCCTTAGTCATTGAAAAAAAAATATTTACTCATTTTGATTCATCTGGATCATCCAAATTTGATAACCAACCATGGAACAGCAGATGGAGCCCAAATCACCAAGAGTGAAATGGGAAAGCCGTTGCCCTTTGTTCCATCCCAAAGGTGGTCTAGTGGGAAGCACTTGCACGGGCTTCCCTTTCATTCTTGGTCCCTATCCCATCGTAGGGACTGTGCCCATATCCCTCTTCAAGTCAGATCTGGGATAATCTTTAAAATTTTATGCAGCAACTAGAATAAGCTGTTCAGGATTTAGCATCAAATAATGCACACCATCCAATCCTCAGAATACATCCATCGTTAAGCTGAGCCTCTTAGGATTGCCTTCAAAAGAGTAAAAAGAGCAAGGAATGGAAATTAATATTGTACATCTGTTCTTTGGGACTAGAAACTTTTTATTGTAGGACTCTTTAAGGCATTGTTACTGAATATTATATGAAATATTACATGATAGTAAAAGTGAGGAGAAATGAGGAAATTGGGGAAAATAGAGGAACAACTGTAATAATCTGAACAATAAAGATTTAATTAAAAAATAAAATAAATAAATCAAAAAGGGTAAAAAAAAGATATAAATTCTACTGAGTCTTTTTAAAAAGTGCAATGGATTTAGACTTTTAAACAGGAAGGGCAGAAGTTGGGGTGGAAAGCAATTGAGGTAAGAGATACCAAAAGGACAGACATCTGAAGACATGAGAGAAAGAGGCTGGCATGCAGAAGGGGAGCTCTGCAAGGAAAGGTGTCCAGGGCTGTGGGAAAGATGAGGCTGCAGAAAAGGGCAGAATCTTGATCATGAAGGGTCTTGTCCACTATGTCAAAGATGAGTAAGAATTTCCTTTGTGCCAAAGCAATCTTACAAAGTATAAGATATAATTATGTATAATTCTACTGAATCAATAAACGGAACCAATATTACACAAGGGTATTGAGCCAACGATGAAACGGCAGCTAGTGCTTTGCTGCACTTTTTTAAAAGAAGAATGCACTTTAACAAACAGCTACATGGGCAATTCAAAGAAATCCGTAAAGTGCGGTATCCATTCAGAAACCATACTTCCTGGAAATGTTCAAAAGCAGAGTCTGGTTGGGCTGTTGATCTCACTGCCTGGAGGTTGAAGCTCAGATTGCAGTCAATTTTGAGATGATCGGGGCTGCTTCAGACAGGTCTCTAAAATGGCGGGTCCCATAATTACCACTAACTAGCAAAACTGACAGAAAAACTCACAGAAAAAAGTTTAAGAATCCTTACTACTGGTGTGTACTCCTTACAATAGCAGACTTTTGCAAATGGAGTTTTACAGTCTATATTTAAAAAATTGTATGTTTGTAACAAATAAAGTATGCGGAAAAGTGGAAAAAAAAGAGCCTGCTTTTCTTCATTTCTGTAATATGCAAGCTGGCGTTGCAGGTAGGTTGTGTTCCTCTTCTGTTTATCCAGGTACTTTCCCATGAAGCGTAAGAAATTTAATAACTCCCCTCCACCCGGTTCCCACCCCACCCTCTACCCTCCCCCCCCCACCCCACTGTCCTGATCCATGGGTGTACGATTTTTGTATGTACCCCCATTCTTTCCCCCATTCCTCACTAGTTAAGACTGAATTAGGTGTATTCCTTGTGTTCAGGTGTTACCCTGTACCCCATCCCATCCATAACTCTGCCATGGCATTTATTACACTGTTTTACTGGGTCTCTTCATTAGTTTTTCTTCACTTCCCAGGCTGGTAACATACTTAAAGGCAGGGATTATTACTCTTTTTTCTCTGTTGTGTTGCTTTGGCTTAATTAAATCCATTTTGGAAGGTTATATACCTATGTGTGGACAATGCTTTCATTCATTCACTCATTCATGTAGACATTCAAACAACTATCTGCTAGGTTTAGTGGATATAGAGACAACCATAGTTGTTTTTAAGAAATCTGTGAGACAGACAAGTAAGCAAATCATGGCAGTGTGGTATAAATACTGTGTTGGTGCCTTCAAATGCTTTTTATAAAACCATCTTTAATTACTAAATACTTGTGCTTATTCAACTGAGGTAGTCTCTTGTGGGGCGAGTGACTCTCCCTATCGTTGTGGTATGCTGTATGACGGGGGGTGGGGGGTGGGGGGGGGAGTATGGTCATGAGGGCCTTTCTTGGCACCTCATCTGAATTTGGCTTTGTTCTGACTTTTCATTTGGTTGGTTCCTAAGTTCACTACTTCCTTATCCCCTTCTCAACTACAGACAGAGGATTGACTTGCTCTGAGAATGAGGTTTCTGAAATCGCCACCTTTCCCACTGTGAGGAAGATAGAAAAAGAAACAAAGGACTGTCCCTCTGATGCAGTGGAAATAGGTTATTTCTCCAGCGTAAAATAGCAGCGATGATTTCTTTAAAATTGGCTCCAAAATGGGAGTTGAGCTGCTTCCTCTGCCGAGAAGGCGGTTATCCCTGGAGCCATCCAGAAGGCACCTGGTTAGCCAAGCTGGGGGGAGGGGGGGGGGGAATCTAATTTGCAGAGAGGATACTTATCTTCAGATAACAAATGCCTGGAAATGCCATTTGTAGATTTAAAAATAGCTTGTGTATAAATATAGGTTAAAGTAAATGAACTTTGCAATTTGAGAATTATTTCTGGGAGGGAAAAAATCTATGTGAAAATGCTCTTGGAAGAACCCTATCTCTTGGAAATGCTGTGGCACTTTCTTTGCTTCCCATTGTACGGGCGTCTTGCTGCAAGCTCGTTTTATTGTTAAACATGAAGTTTTACAATGTAGATTGCACTAAGAATTTTTTAATGGAGCAATTTAGAGCAGCTGCAAACTGCTCTGGAATTCCCAGGGATTAGTCCACAGACTTTTCTGTGATTACAAATCCCACAGTGAGAGGAGGTGAGGCATGCACGCCCTGAGAAGGTGGGGGTTGGAACAACTGAGCAGGAAGAGAGAGAGTAACAGGATGCACGGAAATGGACAGAATGGCTGGCCGACTACATGTGTCTGCTTTATCGATGCCGTTCAGGTCCCTCACATTTGTCTACCCGTTTCCTCTACAAGAATTCACCCCATTCCCTCTGTGCTTACGTACTCCATTCCTTCCAAGATCACTGCTCGATTTGTCCCCATGTTTACTCCCTCCACCCCCTCCACATGACTGTCTCTCCCATTACTTATCAGGGGTCCTCAAACTTTTTAAACAGGGGACCAGTTCGCTGTCCCTCAGACCGTTGGAGGGCCAGACTATAGTTTAAAAAAAAACTATGAACAAATTCCTATGCACACTGTACATATCTTATTTTGAAGTAAAAAAACAAAACGGGAACAAATACAATATTTGTATTTGCATGTGGCCTGCGGGCCGTAGTTTGAGGACCCCTGATTGGTGCAAGCTCCGGACTGCCCTACTCCATGCTTCAAGACTGGACTCACCACATACCCTTCATCTGGCCTCCTATAAACTTGGAGAAGTGTTTAGAATCTAGAACTAAAAGGATTTGTTTTCTAGATAAAAAAAGGAAGCCATAAGAGATTAAAAACTAGTGTGTAGTGTAAGAACTAGTTAATGGTGCCCTAGTTGGTTTTTCTCAGTGGTTAGAGCATCACCCCTAAGACTGAAGGGCCACAGGTTGGATTCTGGTTAAGGGCAAGTGAGCCTCAGTTGCAGGTTTGATCCCCCTCCCTTCAACTCTCTCTAAAATCAGTGGAAAAAAATATCCTTGGGTGAGGATTAACAAAAGAACAAGAAATAGCTAAATGGTGAAACAGACTAGGATACAAGGTTCCTTGAATTTGGGGCATGCATGTTCCACCAACTTGGCATATTTTGGTGCATTGCATTGAACTCATTAATTTATTGTTTTATTATATTTCCAGGTAATTTTGTATAAGCGGTTTTTTTCCCCTTCTTTCAGAGTATATCAAAGCTTTGTGAAGGGACCATCCGTATCTAATAAGAACAGTATCTACCATTTACTGATTACTCATTATTACAATCACTTGCCGTTATTCCTTGCAGACTCCCTCTGGTGCGATTTGCCCAAACTGGGGAACCAGGTGAGAGAGGTCAGAGAGTCACACAGGTCAGCACAGGTGGATGTGGGAGAGCCAGCCTGCCTGCTTTGCAAGTCGCAGCTCTTAGCGCCCACCCTGTGGTCTGAGCTCTGTGTCAGCACCCGGCTCCGCCTTCTCATCTGCTTCGGGCCTCATACATTTGTGATGTCTCCTCTGTGCGCTCTAAGTGCCTGTTAACTAAGGGCGGCCTTTTCCTGAGTGTCTGTGTTTTCCAAGAAATTTACATTGAAGAGTCTATACACAGTCATGTGCTCCCATCTCATGCAGGTTCCATGTTGCCCAGGATTGCTTAGATTGTTCAAAGATGCTTATATAGAAGTGAGTAATAGAACAGTACTACTTTGAAAATCCATCTTACGCGTTTTGAATTATTATGGAACCCAAGTCCAGAATGAACAGACCTGGGGTTGTCCAACCATGAAATGCCGCCGAGCACAGTACTGCTGAGTGAGACTCCCTCCACGTTCTGCGCGGAGTGGGGTTCGGTTTCTGAAGGAGGAGCCGCACCAGAAGTGAGAGAAAAAGACACGAGATAATTTTGCAATACTGGGGGACCAGTTGGCAAGTCCCGAAGGACTGCCTCCGTGCTCAGGCCTCGCCAAGCTTTTATTGATCTGGGATGCCCCCATAGCATAGCCCTTAGGCAGGTGACCCCCTAGTAACAGGCAGACTAGCCCATCAGCAAGGATTTACATAATAATAAATGGGGGAGTAGTTTCAGCTACCACTGTCTGGACAAACAGAGGTGGTGCCTAGCTCGGACCTTTGCTAGGGCTTCAAAGGCACCCAGCCTTGGGGGGGGGGGGGTTTCGGGGAGTTCTCTGTCTATGCTTATCAGATAGTGAAGGCAATAAACAGTTTCCCACAAGTACTGGCACATGGGAGGGGGTCAGTCAGTGTTTGTTAAGTGAACAGCTGAAATAAAAGAACCATTCTATGAAATGTGGGTACCATTCTTAGAGAATAGCTGTGTGTTTCCCAGTAATTGAAGAAGAAAAATAATGATACATAATGGTTTTCCCTGCTGGAGATGTGCCAGGCCCTGTGGTACATGGTTCACAATGCTATCACACTTAATCCGTATAATCTGTTTCATCATTCTTATTTTACAGCTGACAAAATGGGGTGCTAAAGCAGTTAAATGATTTGCCCAAAGCATGTGCCTCATAAGCTTTGGGGCCAAGATGGAATGCAGGTGTTCTAACTTCAGAGGCTCTTCTTTTGACCATGATGATGCTATTGTGTATTGTGGTGTGTGTATGCACACTCATGTGAGGTATGCAAAGGTACAAACATATATATATATATATATATATATAGTTATGAAGTTTGTATATGTACATGTGTCTAAAATTTGGTGCCTGCTCCAGCCCTGGCACCCTAACACCAGGACACCCTGTCCTTCATAACACCCAGCACAGCAACTGTGGGAACCTGCCTTTACCAGCTCCTCGTCACGATGCCCCGCCACCTGACATGGCTGTGGTCCTTTTTAGCCTGATCTTACTTCCCTTTAAAATGCTGCTCCCACCCAGCGATGCCTGTCGGATGGACCTGCCCAGCACAGACTTGAGTTTCCAGTGGATGGAACCTCGGACCTTGCGGCCATCCTCAAGAGGGGCGTGGAGTGGGGGCTCCTTCCCGCAGCCTCCTGGGAGCAGCAGGTGTCATGCCCGTCCCATCAGGAAAAGGACACTTAAGTAGATGCGTAGATTTTTCATTCTGAAACACCTTAAATGTATCTCTCCCAGCCTAAAGAGGGTCTGTGTTCATGTTACCTGCCAAGACTGTCCACTGTTAGCCTGAGGGTATGTAAATAGTCGCAGTTCGGGTTATCTGTGCAAACCACCACTCTAGAAAAGAGGCCCTGGAGGCATACGCATGCTTTCCATCCCAGGGTTACATGTCACTGTCTGGCTCTGGGATGGCAGTGGAGAGGAGAAACCCAAAGCAGGCATGGGGACCCCTAGGAAAGACAGCAGAGCTAGGCAGAGACCAGCCTGACGCATGTAGAATTTTCAAGAAAGAGGTGTTAGGCCCGTTTTTCTTCTATGTGAATGTACACTTTGTGGGATTAGTAATGGATTTATCAAGTTCGAATGTATGTATGAATACATGGCCACATGTGCTCAATGCAAACAGCAGTTGTGTGGGTGTGTATACCCCCAAAATATACCCCCAGGCATCTCGGCAGCTGCATTTCCTTCCTGCAAACTGGATAATCAACTGGCTGTTCATCCAGGAAATAATAATAATAACAAAGACCTTCTGATGTCCTATTCACACTAAAAAGGAGTTTCAAAGATTCCGTGTTGAATTTTGTAAGGGTGGTTTGCTTCCTTCCACAGCTGGGTGCTTGGCCCTCGGAATCTGGTTTGCCACCGAGCTCAGTGACTCATTTTGTGGGAACCTAATGTTTCTACTCCAGGCAACAAATAGAACTCAGAACCATCTGAATAATCCCTTTGCAATGCAGTAATTTTAAACTGGCAGCATAATTGCTTCGGATTTCCAAAGAGATATAAAGAGCGAAGGAAAGTAGATGTGTGATTGGAAGGGACCGTTTGGGCCCAGTCCTACTTTCTGTGACTGTGTCTCCAAGTCAGGTGGCAAGTGGAATCTGCAAGTGGTGACTAATTGCTCCTTCTAGTATATTCAGACTCCGCAGCATGAATGGCTCTAATCTGCAAGGTGAATGGAAACTGCCAGTCTTGTTCCACATTGAATTGTATCCAATTCACCCTGCAGAGCCAGAGGGGAAAGTACGACCCTCTGCTTCGTTTGCTAGGCAGTCTGGCTTCTAGTTCCAGGGTTTAAAAGGGTACCAGCCCCTGTTTGGAGAGCAGATGAGGAAGCTGTAAGAGAGCAGCATTGTGGAGGAATGGTGATGATGCAGATGGGTGCTTGTGCCTGCCTTTCTACAGGGTGTTTTCAGAGGCCTCACGTCTCAGCCCGGGCTTCTGTAGAGACGCCAGGTCTGAGCTGCATCTGTTTCTTCTGATGGCAATGCAGGGCAGGGCCACACGGGACAAGCAACCTATTCCGAATGCACTTAAAGTCTCAGAAAGCGAACAGTGATTTTGTAACTGTGGCCTGGCTTTATTTTCCTCTAGCTTTAGTCTCAAGATGAGGATGAAAGGAATGAAATATTAATCGCATGCGGTTAGGATGAAATTTCTAGTTAGTTAAAATTAAATTAGCTAGAGGTTTTGTTTATTGTGCAAATCAGGCAAGATCTGCTGGTTTTATATTTTTAAGGTATTTCACTTTCTGTTCAGGTACCTGCTGTCAATCAAGGCTAATCAAACTGGCACAGTTAACATGATACATCATAAAATTTCACAATAATGTCAACCTGTAATTCTGTCAATCTGGTTAAGGAAAGTGGGCTAAAAACAATATTGTCATTTTGTAAAAGCACTCAGAAGGTGTTACAGAATAATGTTGCCATCATCTCCCTTCCTCTGTGCCTGACTTCTCCCAGCGGCAGCCCTGCTGCTGACAAATGGCTGGTGGCCAAGGCCTTTCCTTGCTTTTGCTACTCAGGAGCCCTGAAGTGGGCCACGTAAAAGGAGATGCTACCCCACAACACCTCTCCAGTCTGACCTCCTTGATACATCAAAAAAGGGGGCATTTCAGAAAACAGAGCTACTATTTCACACTACTTGCCTATGCGATGTAATATGCATGGACATTGGGTTTTCTTAATTATTCAGTCAGCATACGTATTATCCCTATGTCCTATTTTTTTATAAATGTATATTCTGGGGTAATTCAGAATATCCACTTGAAAAAGTGCTACAATTAACAGTACAGCATAGGCTGCCCATATCACAGAGCCATGAAGTCCAGCTCCTGCAAACGTTATGTTTTGTTTTATAGCCCCAGCTTGTCATGGGTCCTCACTGAATGAGGGAAGATAATAGACTCTCCACTCTGGGAGCCTCTAGATCTGACTCTGTTTGTCCTTGAGGTTCTCTGGGAATCCTTGCCTGGATGTATGGGTTCCCTTCTGTTGGTGCTTCTTCCTGTGGGCCAGTATGGCTAGATTTTAATTCTTAAATATTCCTTTCTCTCATCAAGTAAACAAATAGGAAAACAAAACAAATAAAAGACCATTTGCATTTCTATTATAAATATAGACTAAGAGCCCTAGCTGGTTGGCCCAGTGGATAGAGCGCCAGCCTGCGGACCAAAGGGTCCAGAGTTTAATTCTGGTCAAGGGCACATACCTAGGTGGTAGGCTCCTCTTGCAGGCTCCTCCTCAGCCTGGGCCCTGGTCAGGGCTCATGTAGGAGGCAACCGATCAATGTGTTTCTCTCACATTGATACTTTTCTCTGTTTCCCTTTCTCTTCCACTCACTCTAAAAATCAATGGAAGAAATATCCTTGAGAGGATATTTTATTATATATATATATAATTTTTTTTAGTTTTTAAAAAAATCCTTATTGTCGAAAGTATTACATATGTCCATGTGTCCCCCTTTACCCTTTCTACCCCTCCCCCACCCCCCGCCCCAGGCTCTCACCACAATATTGTCTGTGTCCATGGGTTAGCATATGTGCATACAAGTACTTCGGTTACTCTCTTCCCACCCACCCAGCCCTGCCTTGCCTCTGAGATTCCACAGTCTGTTCCATGCTTCTATGTCTCTGGATCTATTTTGTTTATCAGTTTATTTTGATCATTAGATTTCACATATGAGTGAGATCATGTGATACCTGTCTTTCTCTGAATGGCTTATTTCACTTCGCATAATTTTCATTTTAATTTACTTATTGATCTCAAAGAGAGGAAGGGAGGGAGGGAGAGAGGAAAAGAGAGAGAGAAGAAAAGAGAAGAGAAGGGGAGGGGAGGGGAGGGGAGGGAGGAGGGGAGGGAGGGAGAGAAGAGGAGAAGAGAAGAGAAGAGAAGAGAAGAGAAGAGAAGAGAAGAGAAGAGAAGAGAAGAGAAGAGAAGAGTAGGAGGGAGGGAGGGAGGGAGGGAGGAAGGAGGAAGGAAGGAAGGAAGGAAGGAAGGAAGGAAGGAAGGAAGGAAGGAGCAAGAAGAAAGAAAGAAAAAGAAAGGAAGAAAGAAAGAAAGGAAGGAAGAAAGAAAGAAAAAGAAAGGAAGGACCATGTGAGAGACAAACATCCATGGGTTGCCTCCTGCCTGGAGTCTTGAACCATGATCGAACCCACAATCTGGGTACGTTCTCTGACCTGGAATGGAAACCGTGACCTTCAGTACATGGGACAGGGCTCCAACCAACTGAGCCACCTGACCAGGGCTATTTTTATTTTATTTTAAATAAGCCCTGGAATATGTTTTAGAGAAAATAAATTTTCTATAAAAAGAAAAGATTTGGCTAATTGGTAGTTTTCAATTTTTATGTTTTATTATTGTTTTAAAACTGAGGCAACTTTCTGCAAAATTGTCTTTCCCAGAAGCATAATCAACTAAAACAAAGTAGAGCTACTTAGGATGATGTTGGAGAAGGAGTCCAGGCAAAACTCATTCTTACCCTCCCTTTGATGGGGCGCATTTTGTACATGGCTAAAGTACATGGTTTCTGTGTTCTACCCTAGGAATCCTTATGCATTTTCTGGAATATATTTCATTTGTTGTCATGTGAGACAAACTACTTTTGAGGAACTGTTATTAGTCAGGCACAAAAGGTTCAGGAGATTGAGAAATGTTCAGGTTACCACAGTTAATGTGGAAATATTAAAAGTTGCACAGGGATATAAGGAAGACCCAGAAGGAGCCATAGTAGTATCCTCACTGTGCTCACCAGGCTGGTGTTCTTAACGCAGTTGGCATGCCTCTTGCTTTAGTAGCAGCTCTGGGATAGTGACACTATCCCATCAGATCGTGGAGGATTTGTTCCCTGAGAATTGAGCATCTCTTGTCCTAGGCACTGGGCTGCATCCGTGTTCTCATTCTTGACCAGCTATCCTCATTTCTCCACAGCACTCCCTTCTTGCTTACTCATAGTTGAGTGGCTAAAAATCTTAAAATGTAGAAAAGAAAACTGGAGTCCAGTGGATAAGAAAGTATTTAAAAATCAATTTACAAGCATGAGTAAGAGTCACTTAAGGCAGCCAAAGATAAAGGTGGGCATGGGGGAGATGGGAAATCCATGCCTCCCTCTCTTCTTTCCTCCTTTTCCCAATAAGCATTTACTGAGCTTCTATTTAAGGTAAAAAGTATTGAAAATCTTCAAAAATCCTTTTGATAAATAATATAATGCAAGTAAGTTAATAAGTATAAAGAAAACAAGGAATAAAACACTTAGTTTAGCATCCAGCTTTTTCTTAATCAGTTTTGAAAAGGAATGTTCAATATGATGGAAAGCTTAATATAACACTGAGTAATGCATTCAAAGGGAATATTTCTCATGAATGGCAGATAAGTTACCTTGAAGAAAATGGATGAATGGGTCTTGTGATTATAAAAGGATATAATTAATGGAAAATAGACATGCATAATTCCAAAATCATAGCTCTTTAAACAAATTACAGAGTACATTTTTTTCTGTATGGCCATGTGCAAGAGGTAAAAATATTTTACTTTCAGCAATAGCTAAGTGTTCATAATTAGGAAGTTAGAGTATTAAGATAATAAATGAAAATGAATAGAGGTTTGTTAGTAATTGCGTAGTTCAAGGTAAAAGAATCTTGGATCACTAAACTGTGGATCATTAATCCGGTAAGATAACTTTTATTGAACAGTTCTAGGCAGCATCTGTGCAGGTTCTAAGTAAGGCAAACAACCATAAGACAACGTAGAATGTGATGGCGCCATGGGAGAAATGCAGGTGTTGTTCAACTGAAGTTCAGAGCAGTGAGAGCTTCCTTCCCTCTAGGAGTAGGGTGTGGCTCCGTGGACCAGGGTTCACTGGTTTCTAATTGCACTATAGTGGTGGGAGTTGAAAGTCTTTACCATGAAATAATGGTCTGACCCTGGCCTACTTCTGTAGCTTCTACTTTTCATTCTTCCCACACATTGTCCTTCTTTCAATTTCTTGAGCTGTCCATGTTCTTTTCTTATATTGCCCTTCAATACAGTTTCCTCCTGGAATGCTCTGTTCAGTGTCCCATTTTTTCACCTATTTGTCTTCAGTTCTCACTTCCCATCTCAACCAAAGTGCAGTGCCCTCAGGGAAGGTGTTTGTTTTTATTAATCCTCACAAGAGGATATATTCTTTCTATTGATTTTTCAGAGTGGAAGGGAGGGAAGGAGGGGAAGGGAGGGAAGGAGAGAGAGAGAGAGAGAGAGAGAGAGAGAGAGAGAGAGAGAGAGAGAGAGAGAAACATTGATGTGAGAGAGCCACATCAACTGGTTGCATGCACCCTGACTGGGGGCGGGGAGCAAACCCTCAATCCAGGTACCTGCACTTGACTGGGAATTGAACCCCTCAACTCTTTGGTCCGTGGGCCAACACTCTAACCACTGCTGCCTCACAGCAGGTCTGCTTCCTTTGTTATAAACACTTAAGGGCTCAATTCTTTCCCTCCATTGCTCTTGCAATTATGCATCTATTAGCATGATGGAATATTTAATATCTGTCTCCTTCACTGACTGTAAGCTCCATAAAAGAAGGGATAGTGTCTGCTTTTGCTTGACATTTTACTTCTAGCTTCTTGTGGTTTGATATATGTTTGACAGAGAAGACATTTGTATTGCAGAAAGGAGTATCTATCTTGGGCCTTACAAGATGATCAGGAATTGCAACTGCCAGGACTGGAAAGTGAGGGAAGAGCATCAGCAGGCATCAGTGATGAGCATGCTTTTGGGGTGTCCAGAGACTGACAAGGTCTGCCTTTGCTGAGCCACCTGGAAGGAAGGTGGGCCAGGTCATGGAGCAGCTCACCCTTGATTGTGATGCTGTGACCCTTGGAATCTTGGAGTTAGGACTGTAGAGAGTGACTTTTTAGGACCCTAAGAAAGAATGATAATTTCATAGGAAAAATAGACCAGTTTTATTTATTACAAGCTAATATTTATAAAAGGACTTCAGCAAATTATGTTGTTGGGATCACAAAAAATAGTTATGTGAAATTAATATTTCTTAAATGAGAACAAACACCAACCATCTATTATGTGGAAAAGACCCTCCTGGCTACTCTGCAGAGATGAATAAAATGTGGCCCTCGTCTCCTTCCTGATGAGGGGATGAGGAAGGGGAGGGGGACTGCTACAGTGTTCAACAAAAACAATGGAATTTCCCCAAATAAGCCTGTGAGAAAGCCCTCCTCTGATGGTCAAGAACAGGATAAACACACACTACTTCCCATAAAGTCAAGTGACTGCACAGTAAACCCTAACGTTGTTGTCTTCAATTTTCTGCATTCTGACAGGAGACATTAATAAGAGATTTCATTTAAAAAGTTTTTCCAGATACTAAAAGCCTGATCCCAGTGTGGCACGTGGGTACTGTCCTTCCTCCCAGCTTCACCCCGGCCCCCACAGCTCTCCAGATAGCGTTCTGAAGGTTCCAAAAATAAGGCAAATTCTACACTCGGAATAAAGGACTGACCAGTGAACTAGTTAACCACAAAGAAGAGCTGCTGCTTGCAGTAAGTGTCAACTTCACAGGATAACTTTAGGCTCTATTGCCCAGTTAAAGCAGATGGATTGGTTTTAAATAAGGATCACTCACTACCTATGAATAATTGAGACTTGATTATTTTTTGTCCAAATTTTAATTAGAGTGCATATGAAACATATTTTGTTTTACAATTGAAATATTCATAGAGTCCATTAAGAATGATATTGGTTCAGACATTTGTCCTAGAGAGAATAAAGGCTTCATTTGCTTGCGGAAAGTTCAAGATACCACTTGGTAAAGGAGAGAGTTGCTCACTTAAAAACACTAGTCGGTCGGGATGCAGTGGAATGGAATCGGAGATCCTGTCTGTTTTGGCAAGCGACGGTTTTAGTCTGGTGTTCCTGAACAATGAAAGGGTGCTAACTCATTTGATCACGTATGCTGCAGTGCTTTGCAAATACTCAAATCTTCAAGGAATGCAAGCCATAGCATGTTCTATCCTTGTAAATGACTGAAAGCTGAAGACTTAGTTTTGCCCAAATGTTTCCCTGAAATAAAACAATAAAAATGCAACTTTGATTAAGAACTATGGAATTAGAGTTGATTTTCAGATGATATTCTACTAGCAAAATGAATGAACCTTCATTCTCCCTTGTAGAGAATATTCACAGAAACTTAAACTTAATTCCTATAAGAAATAGTTTTCTCCATTGAAAATGTTGCTGTTGAATGCGCCTCATCCCATAAATATACACTTATGTAGACATTATTCAGTGTATATACATGTACACACAATATGCACCAATAAACACACATATTCAGACACTTTCCTAGGCAGTGAAAACTTCAATTAAAAGGTTAAAATATTATTTTATAAATGCAGATTCTTCCAAACCTACCTATCTATGCCTTTGCAGCATGCATTTCTGGTGTTAATTCCAGGTTTTGACTTAAAGCCCAGCGGAGTTCTGTATATCTTAGAAAATGTAGTCCTAAGGACGAGGGTTCCTGGGGTGCCGCTGTGAGCCACCATTATACCACAATTATGTTTGGACATAGAGATCTGCATCCAGATCTGCAAAGGCTGCATAAAAACGTGGTGTCCTATGATAGCTACAGAATTTTTGAGTAGAAATTCTCTTAACTGCATTCTATTTGGTTCACATATCACCCAAATTGAAGCTAAACTGCTTATAAATGAGTTGAGAACACAGGCTTGAAACGCATGCTGCCTGGTCCCCATCCTTATGCTGTCATTTACTAGGAGTGTTTTCTGAGCGAGTTACCTCTTTGCCTCAGTTTCCTCACCTATAACGCGAGCAACTCTCCCTCTGGGTTGTTGCAAGCATGCACATGTTAATCCACACAAAGCACTTACGTGTATCCATACATATACAGCATGAGCTCTCAGTAAATATCATTTATTACTTATTTGGAAACCAAACAGTCTGTTATGCAGAATATAGTGCAGAAAAATCAGAATAAAAGTGACTGATTCCCATGAGTAAAGGGAGACTTTATTCCCTCCCTGTTTTTCCTTTAACCTTCATTTGCCATTATTTTTTACTTGGAGATGCTGAGTATGTATTTCACTAAAAATATTGCACAGTAGCCAGATGCTACCTGCATGGTCGTGAGTAATTTGACTCATGGCTACAACTGGCAAATAAATTTTTTAAAAAAGAAACACACACCAAAACAAACATACTAAAATAAATATTTGGGGTTTTCTAGGCAGGTCCTGCTGCCAGGAACCCTGCTGCTTGCATACAGAAGGAATCTTCTCTTTTCATTAGGAGGGGATGGGAGCACTGACATTTCCCGCTCTTTCAGGAGGACCTTTCTGAGCACGCTAGTTCCTGGTGTCTGAGCCCTTGTGCTGCCGCCGCTGAGTAAGGGACATTATTTATCATCACAGCCAGTGTCACTTCCACTGTTCCAAGTTTTCGGGCTGCTTAAGATGGGTCCAGTGTACACATCGGGGGTTTAATCACACACTGCACAGTGGATGGAGGAATTGGTTATTAATATTTTGGAGGCACATCCTGCAGTGAAAGGTCTGTTGTGATTTCCACTAAAACACCCAGATGTTTAGTTTTTTTTCCCAATTAGCTCTTCCAGATTGTGCCAGGATAAAGATTAAGTTTCAGGGAAAACTTCTCAGGCTGTTCTTCAGTGACATTTTTGCCTGCCTAAGGCAGATCCACTTTCTACCACTTTTAGATGTTACTGTTTTGCTGACCAGTTTACTTTACATGAATAAATCAGTATTTTGAGACCAAAGAATATGTTTATTTCTACCTCTCGCTAAAACTTTTCCTGTTACAAGGTCTGTCCTGCCCTTTCTGTTTTCCCTTTCCATCTGCTCTTTGAGTATACACTAATTGCAGAGATGTAACATAGTCTTTATTTTAAAGGACTCTGGGGAGGTAATATATTGGGAGGACTGTAGTTTCATAGTCAGTTACCTAACCTAGGAAGTCCTTTATCATGTGAATAAAAAAAGGTAATAAATATATTTATAATCTGACCATATTTTTAAATTAAACATAATACCTGGAGTTTGAATAATTAGAAAAACAAAAATGATCCCTTCATCTTTTTCTATTTGCCAACTCTAACCACCTGCTGTAATGATGGCTGCTTCAAAGGTTGGCCTGGGAAGCCTGTATTCCTTATAGTCTGCATCACCACCCGTTACCCCAAATTAATATGCAATTTAAAGGAAAAACAAATGACTTTATATGCAAATTAAGCTTCATGACAGGGCTGCTTACATCCCTTCCAATGGATTCTGACCTTTAAGGACCCAACATAGAATTCCTGGAGCTGCCATAGCTCTATGTCACATGCCAATTCAGGCCAGGACATAACAGTGAGCATAACCTCAATCACCCAGTGTTCATTTACTCTCTGCCTGGTATCAGTATTGCACATGCTTTTCCCCTGGGGCCCCATCCTTATTCTACATTTTGGCCCCTGTGTTTTGGTAGAGTTGTTTCTGCTTGTGATCTTGGGAATGGATTTGTGATTCAGATTTTTCTGACAGAGATCTGGATGCTCCTGGCCATGCCATGGTAAATGGCTCAGCAATGGACATGTGAGTCTTTTGCTGGGGTTGTTAGAAGAAAAGCACACCATTTTCTTTGGATTTGAACCAACAAAATCAGGGCTTTGGTGGTGGTGTCAACTATCTTCAGCCTCATGGAATTTCAGCTTGAAGCTCATCAAGTAGAAAGCACCAGCTGGAGATGGAGACAAACATGATCCTTACTGACATTATTTGAACCCCCGAAAAAAATGTATCTGAAATCCTAGGTCCAGACCAACTTCCTTCCTCCCTTCCTTCCTTCCTTCCTTCCTTCCTTCCTTCCTTCCTTCCTTCCTTCCTTCCTTCCTTCCTTCCTCCCTTCCTTCCTCCCTTCCTTTCCTCCCTCCCTCGTTCCTTCCTTCTTTCCTTATCTTTTTTTATGCTTAAGTCTGAGCTGAGTTGGATATTTTTGTGTGTATGTGCTTAAGTATGTGCAGCGTTGAATCTTCTCTGTCTTTTAAGTAAGGTTTTTAATGCTACAAAAGGAGACAGAGAGGGGAAAAAGCAAAAATAAAGTATATGAGATTTCAGATTCTGTTTTCCTTAGGATAGAATAAAGTAAAAATCTAGGAAAACATTTAAAACATTAGTCAGTGTCCCTCAATGAATTTTGCAACAATTAAGTCCAGTACAGTGGTTTTTAAGAAGGAAGTGATTTCTGTAAGCACCAAGCACATGTGTTATAGGCCATACAAAATACGTGGTTTTCGTATGGATGTGGCTCGTCCCTATAATAATTCAAAGCTATGGCACAGAAGTTAACCTTTACATTTGGAGAATGATAAGCTTTCCCAATATTGAGGGTAACCCTGCAAGACCGTTAGCAACTTCTTTTTTAAAATGGACTCTGGAAATTTTTCTTTCTGATTCAAAAGTGTTCAAAGGTTTGAGTTTAATTTGCTTAAAAACTTGAGCATCTTTAGGAATGTCTAGAATAGCATTCTATAAATGAAAAGTGTGGCTCGATAGTTTGGATAGCTATAAAAGTCTTGTTTCCAAATGGATTTAAGAAAGAACTCAAAGCTATGTTTTAACTTTAATAGTCTTGAGGTCTGTGAGCTGTGTTTTTTATTTCTCTTCATTCTTTGATGTTGGGCTTGTAAAAGAAAGCTTGCTTTCAACAACTACCATGTACAATTGGCCTAACTATTGTAATGAATGTTGATTCTTGGTATTTGATAAAACTACTTCTACTTGTTCCTTAAAGTACCACAGCATGACCTCTGTGGCATGCTACTTGAAGCATAAGAAGTATATTCCATTTTGAAGTTTGGACAGTCTTTACAATTCTATGAGCATGTTAAGTAACGTTTGGGTTATAGTGGGAAGTTTTGTGAGACTCTGCCAGATCTCCCAAAACTAACCATGGTGCTTTTGGAAAACTTGAACATTAAAATGTCATGTGGGTTTGAATTTAACTATATTAATGTTTGTGTGTCTGTGCAAAAGTCTACAGGATTTTGTAGCATTATTAAAACATAAATATAGGCAAAGAAATTCAGGTATTTTAAAGTACAGGGATGAAACCAATCAGTATAAACTATTAGTTCTCTAGGTTATCATAGTAGTGGTAACACACAAGAGAATTTTTGTTATGTCATACATCAATAAACATGTTAATTTTTAGTAGTTCTATGCTAATCATTGTTTCCCATATGACTATTGAGAAGTGCTAATTTTCTTATAACTGCACAAATTTGTTTTCATATAATATGAAAGAAATGGACCCACAGTTGTTCCAAGTAAATGTTGATTTATTTCAGACATAATTTGTAGTTGAAAGATGGGGAGCTCTCCTGTTTATGCCCTGCCCCCCTTTCTAGAATGTTGGCTTTCTGAAAGCAGGCACCATGTTTGTTTTATTCACCAACAGAATTCTCAGGATCTAACTGGATTCTCAATGTTTTTGAATATACAAATTAATTAATAAAGTGATCAAATTAACAAGCAAATCAATGAACAGAATGAAATTCTTGAAATGGACTTAGGAGAGCAGGGTTTAGATGTAAAAACTTGTATGTAGGTGAACCCAAAACTAATTTTTGTCCTATTCATAAGAGTAACATTATGAAGAGATTAGGAAGAATATTTAGGGAAGAACAATGAAGCAAATGGAAATCTCAAAGCACTGTTGTGAAAGGAGTAAATTAAGATCTAAAAGAGTGATGGCATACCTAGCCCTGCAACTGGGAACTAAGTGAAACTCAAAAAATGACGGATGAAATTTCAGAAATTATCAGTGGTCAGTTTTAGCCAGAGGAAGTTTGGAATGAATTGTAGATGGGGGACAGATGGTGAAATCCACTGATCATTTTGAGTCTGTGCATCCAAGTATGAAAAGTAGTTGATAAAAGAAACTGAAATGGAAAATAAAATTTAGGTTTTAGCAGAGGATAGTTGGAAATACACTAGAAAGACATAAAATAAAAGATGGATATAAACTTTTATGAGACTACAGTACCTCAAAGGCAGGAATACCATTATTATCACAATCTACATTACTGCATGAGGCTGCTAGTGATGGTACCAAAAGATGTTCTTACACAGTGGTGATGGGCTAGGTAAGAAATTTCTATGGTAAACAGCGGGACATGGGTTTTCAGGTACTTATTTCCTATTTCACATTTGCACATAGGGCAGTCACACTCTATATTTTAGAATCCTATAATGATGTGGTAGTGCCTGCAAGTGCTTATAAGTTTCCTCACCTTTGTTATCACCCTTACATATTCTTTCCTATCAGGATCGGAAAGGCTATAGGCATCTAAGGCCTTGATCAAACTGAGTCACCACTTTCTCATCTTTAGAAATGGTTTCTCATGACTATTGTATTGAAAAGCCCTTCATATTTGATGACTTTTAGCCATAGAACTTGTACTTAACTATATAAGAAGGAGTTTGGAACTTTACTCACAGATACTTTTCTTCATTATAATAAAGTAGTGTGTTGAAATTTAGAACCTTCATTCTAGAAGTTATTTGTGACTTTTTAATGGTGAGTAGGATTGGTGTACTCCCACAGAGAAGGTACTAAGGAAACTGCCAAATTATTACATATAAGGTCAACCAATTACAGATTTATAATTTACAGAGAAAAATTGGAGGTTACCTGAAAGTTCACCTACTTGAAGAAATCTATTATGAGTCCCATAGCACTAATACCAATTGCTATAAAATTTTTACTGTATAAATTTCTATTTTTTATTCACGCTATGAAAGATCAAAGTTTACTCTGTGTCTATTGCATCTGTAAAGAAACATTACACAAATTTAAATAATCAGAATTGATCTATAGTTCTTTTATTTATAGCCTCCAGAAAGGATTTTACAGGACTTTTTTTGGAACAATGAAAGATCACAATTTCTGAATATAGCGAAATTAGATTGGTGTTTAAAATAATGAATAACAGAACCAAATAAAAGTTGCCTCCAAGTAGTTATTCATAGTATTAGGGGTCAAATGCTTTGGGGAAAGTGATACATCCTACTCTGTGTCACAATGGTTTTTGGAGAACAGCCATCATGCTGAATAAATGAAGAAAGTAAGGTGTCTGAAATTCCAATACCTGGTCTTGTGCTTTTTTTGTTGTTGTTGTTTTGGGGAAACAATTATTTATAGGATTGAAATATAGGAATTCACTACAAAGTTTTTTATTCTCATTTTTATTAATGACTCACGTTAAGGTCTTGAGAAAACCAGCTGTTCTGCTTCAGAGTTCATTCTAAGAAACCATTCACAAGATTTAGTGTGGAACTTGAAGTTCAGCTAATTATAATAATCCATACTGATTAGATGATTGGACTCCTCTTTGATGGTTGAGTTCAGTTTTTCTGTTAAACTCTTCTAAGCTATTTCAAATATAGGAGTTAAATTACCTAGTTTGAATCCTTTTTTAATAAGTTGTTTTAATCTTATTCATAGAAAATTAGTCCTCAAACACAATCCTTACTTCCTTATATTGGTATCTGTGAAATGTGGCAAGTCTTCAGAAATAGCAGGGTGTGTATGGGGGATGGAAGCATGTCTAGTAACCTGGATTTTTATCTGTCCATACATTTTTTCATATAACCTTTAACCATAAGGAATTTGGATTAAAAACAAAGAAAACATGATATGTTTCTTGAGGGCTACACATGTGACAGCCCTACTGTTCATTTTTGAACATTTGCTCAGAGAAATTATTGCTGTTATTAATATTGAACTTAAAATATTCATTTCTAAGTAGAAAAATGGTATTAACTAGGCATATCTAGAACTTACAGGGTAAGGCAAAAGTAGGTTTACTATTGTTAGTATGGAAAATAATTCAATAATTAATAAATAATACAAAAATAAGCTCTGTGGCTTGTGTACTCACAACTGTAAACCTACTTTGCCCCATCCAGTATAATCAACCAAGGAAAAAAAACTTTAACATAAGAGATTTTGTGTGTGTGTTTATTTAATTTTCTATAATAATACCTCTCCATATTTGGAAATGCCTGTTTTAACAGATGATCCCAAGGTTGGTAAAATTATTATGTAAATTTTACATATATGCAAACACTGAGTAATAAGGAATCCTTATTGCCTCATTTAGAATCATCAGAATTTCAGACATCCTTTGCAGCTACCATATACTCAATTCCAGTTACCTATACAGATATCTGTTATTTTCCCAGATTTACTGAGATATAATTGACATAGGACATTAATGTAAGATAAGGTGTACAGTGTGTTCATTTGATATACTTACGTATTGCAAAATGTTTCCCACCATAGCATTAGCTAAAATCTTCATCTCATCAGGTTATTACCATTATAGCTATCTGTTAACATCCAGAATTGGTGTGCATGTGTCTTGAAGAAGTAGACAAGAAGCAGTATGTAATTATTCAAATAATCACATTGCCCTGGAGAAAGAGAAGAAATTAAGAGCTAAAAGAGAACTGTGATAAGGCTGTAGATGTTTTTAAATGTGTAGAATTAGGATTAATCCAACAGATGAAATGGAGGGAAGAAATTGCCACTTAGAAAAATATTGTATTCCAAATAAATATTATAATTTTTTCATAAATGCTTATGTAAGTCATCACTTTGCCTCCTAAACTAGGTATATTTTCTTAGAGAAGAAAGTAATTAAACTAACTTACTTGCCACATGTGTCTAAATCCTTTAAGATGATTTTGTTTTTAATGAAATACCAGTATAGAAATCAATGAGAAAAAAAAAAAAAAAACCACAACTGACTTTAATCTAGATAGTAAGTTCCCACCTTGCAAGGACTAAAAAAAAGAGTGTCATTTCCTCCTAAAGTCTATTTTGGTTTCACTGTTAATGGAGCTTTCATTCACAACTTGGCCATATTTTGGAACTCGGGAATTATGCTTGTTTTAAAAAAAAATCATGGAGGTATTTTCTGATTGTATTTTCTTGCACAACTAAATAGTATTTGGGAGGCATTTTTAAGATTAGTAATTAGAATTGTACCCAGATCTTATAGCCTTTTAAAAATAACACCATCTTAATTTTAATTGAATGCCTAAGCCAATCAATAATACAACGAGCACTGCTGGGTCTCATTGGATTTTCCAAACTCTTTCCACCCGTGAGCTATGTTATGTGATACTGGAATAACCATGTTGCCTGTTCAGAAACATGCCCACCAAAAGTTCAAGTTGACAATAATTTCAAAGAAAAGTTCTGTATTTTTAAATTCAAGACAAGCAATAAAATTGGATATTTGATTTCTTTGTTTACTTACAATACGCTGGCCTAGGATTAGCATTGGGGGTGAATGTGGGGTTTTGCTTTATTAGACTAGCATTGTATATTTCATTTAAACAAAATTGTAGCATTTTTTCATAATCTTAATGTACAGGCAAAATAAAAGTGAAATATTTAATTTGGGAGTGTGTGTGGGGGGGAGGCCTGGCGCATAAAAAGAATGTTTGAATTCATGACATGATGATACAAAATAGCAACACTGAAAATTAATATTCTTAATATTTGAACAGAACTCACTTCAGGTTATTTTTATTTATTTCCAGGAATGCCTATAATTTAATTAGTAAGAAATACTAAGACTCTTTAGAAGTTCTATCTGTAAATAACATTTTTCTCATAAATTGACCTAGTGACATTAAATTGGTACAAAGCTCAAAATCAGTATTTAACATTTAATGGAATGAACAAACTATTTCTGCAATTTAACTCAACATTTGCAGTAAGATGACTTGTACCCTAATGACTTGTAATTAATTTTTCTGAAAATCATATTTATGATAGTCTGCAGATTCGGGGCTTTATCTAATACATAATGTTCATTTTGAGCCTTTAATTGCATTTAAATTAAAATTGGCTTAGCAGGAAGATGAATTGTGGGAATGCATCAAACCACCCAGCATGTCCTGAAGATGTGAGCCTGAAAATGCAATTTGGTGGAGATGTGCAGAATCATTTGGAGTTCATTAATTTTTATTGCACAGGTAGTTTTACTAAAGTAGGTTATTTTCTTTGAAATTTATATTTATGTTTATGTCAATAGCTGAATATTATATTAGCCCCTACATCTATTAGAGTTTATTAACCTGGCCTAATAGAGGTTGTTCATATTGAGAAAAGAGATAATTTGTGTTTGCTTGCATTGACTTGGTGAGACTGGTACTGTAAAAATGCATTTTTATTTTTATTTTTTGGAGGAGAGAGGGGGAAAGGAGTCTCGGTGAAAAAAAGTGAAACAAGTATCTAATGGGGTTTCAGACTCAGGACTCTGGGGGTGATGTAGCATGGACTCATCGGAGAAGATGCTTTTACTATTGACCTTCTCAGGCCTTCTGGACGGGGTTGCCTTTTTCTCTGTACCAGGCTGGGGTTCTGACCTGGCCATTGCGTGGACGGGTTATTGATGTGCAGCTCTGTTTGGGGTTTAATGTGCCTGGGCTTTGGCCAGCCAGCTTGTAAGTGATTCCTTAACTTGCAGATGCCGCTGAGGTTATCCAATTTAATTATAATGTCACTTTACAATTATAAGGGAAAAGAGGTTTTTACGTTGTCTAATGAATACAAATTGTCCGCAATTTGAAAATACAAAGAAATAAAAATTAACATTTGTCCCCTTTGTCAGAGAATTTACATTTGTGCAACTGGTACTAATAAGTAAAATAATTCCATTACCTAATTTCGTTATACATGTGTGCTTTTTGTTTTGGAGATTGTGTATCATTCTTATTAGTGAAGTGATAGTGTTAGCATTTGCCATTCTGGACTCTCCCCCCGACCCCCACCCCCACCCCGCACCACCACCACCACCCTTTGCAGACAGTGTAATTAGAGAAGGAAAAGCTTCAGGACTAGCAAATGCCTGCTATTGAAATGAATTATATAATTGTGGTAATGATTTTCCCTAAAACTCTTTCTGCCAACTGTAACATTTTTCACCTCACTTTTCTTTTTTAACGCGTGTGTGCGCATACGTACGCGTTTGTGTGCTGTCTTATTTCATGAAAACGTGGAAATGGTTCTCCATTCTGACAATCTGCTGCAAGTTCCTAGTTTGTGGTCAGAGATGAGGGAAGCCCATATTCATTTAATACTCGCCAATCAGAACTTGACAGAGGTATTGCTTATTTCCTCATTTTATCACTGAAGCATGCTGTTGTAGTTCAGTCCCTAATTACTCTCAGACTGAGACGATCCAAATATCCCCATGGTGGTAATATTTTTCTGCCTGGGTGAGTCATTACGTTGTTTGGCAGACTGAAACACCAGCCTTCCGTTGTTGGAGCACTACCCCTCTTGTAGCGCCACATCCTCCCCTTGGTGCTGTCTGCTCTGCGACTTTGGTCCTGCTGTGACATTTCAAGCTATCCTGTATGCAATCACATTTGCCTGCCTTTGCTCTGACTGATTGGACCACTGCCAGTTCCCTCTTCAGGGCCAAGGACAGGAGAATGGGGGGTATCTGAATAGAACTGCTTAATGATCTAATGGACCAGTGCCTCTCTCCCGCTGAGAGAGAGGGCTTATTTGTTTGCTGGTTACAGGAAAGGTCAGGGAAATCCTTTTCAACAAAGGCTGTGACAGTGAGAATGTGCAATACCATACATTACTGGTGTTTGAATAACTTAATACCTCGGGTGTGCCCCACCCCCTAACAATAAAACCAGACACTCTTTGGTCTTTATTTCATTTCCAGCATCCTCCAGATGGCAGGAAATGGAAGTGATGAAGGTTGGGTTAGCACAATAGTTTACACCAAATGCCCAGTATCAGGGAGCGTCACAGGTACTCAGTTCTGAAGAGTGTGGTGAAGTTTAGAAATCTGCTCCTGAGATCCGGGCTTCTCCATAGGGGCTATTAGACAACCACTTTAAAGCAAAGACATTTAAATCTCCAGGGAAACACAACATCTTATTTAGTGGAACCTAAACACTTGTTATTTTGTTTTAGAGGGGTGCTTCATAAATGTGTTTCCCAGCTGATCTTTTCATCTGTTCGCACTTCATCAAAATAAGCACAAATAACTAGTTACCAGAGCATACTGGGAAGTTTCAGATCAAAGCTTTTTTAAAAAAAAAATTTAATAACGAAATAGGTTCAATGGCATAATATTGTGTTCAAAGTACCGGAGTTATAATGCTAAAGATAACATTATAAGAAAAAGTGTCCATCAATCTGTCTGGTGTTTTCTTCGTACCCTGGCCAACAGTGCTAAGAACTGGGAAGTGGTTTTTTAGATGGAAAATGATCATTGAAATTATAAAAGAAACATACTGAAAGAGAAAAAAGAAGACTTAGTTTTGCCAGCTATCACACTATAAACTTGGTGAGAAATGAACTGACCAGGAGAGATTTGGATTAAGCCATGGAGTAACCAATTGCTATCAGAGCCTACTTCTATTGAGATGTTTATTTAAACAAAGAAATCATCAAACAGTAGTTTGAAGAAATACTTTTTTTCTTTCTCTTTTTTTATATTTTCTGAAAAATGAATGGAAAAGGCAGGGGAGGTCTGTCCCTCCATGTCACGGTTCACCTGCCCTGGCAGTGGAGGGTAGGGAGGCTTGCAGTCTGCTCACTCAACTGTATTACACTAGGGCCGTCAGCCCCTCAGCTTTCACGAGCATTGAATATGTCAAAAAAATCTTTCAAAGAAAGTGTAAATTTTAACTGGGCTCTTTCTGGTTCATACTTAATGCTGTTTAAAGAGCTTCAAGCATCTTGATATCCAAGAGGCTCTGGGAATGTGGACTGTGCATGTTCCTGGGGGTGTTGGGGGGGGGGGGGGTGTGATCCTGAGCAATTAGGATAAGAGACTGTTGGTATGGGTAATTTCTAGATAGCTAAGAAGGTTGGAGTTTTTCATCAAGCAACCTGAAGTTAACCCTTTTCTTCAAGGAGGCTGCTGTGCCTAGAGCAGGGGTGGGCAAACTTTTTGACTCGAGGGCCACAATGGGTTCTTAAACTGGACCGGAGGGCCGGAACAAAAGCATGGATGGAGTGTTTGTGTGAACTAATATAAATTCAAAGTAAACATCATTACATAAAAGGATACGGTCTTTTTTTTTTTTTTTTAGTTTTATTCATTTCAAACGGGCCGGATCTGGCCCGCGGGCCGTAGTTTGCCCACGGCTGGCCTAGAGTCTGATTTTTCTACCAGGTGTTCCACTTTAAAGGATCTTCTCTCCTGCCAAGTTAGCCACTGACTTCCTTTAGAAGACTCCATATCTATTGCTTACTTTAAAAAAAAAAAGGGGGGGCTGCAAAATGCTCTAAGTAAGCACAAATTATGACTATGATTAACATGATGGTAATTATTTTCTGTGAGTCTGTCTTCCACCTGCATGTTAAATGCCAAGTGCTCAGCTAGCTATGGAGTTGGGGGAAATTGTGGCCTTATTTCCCTTGTAAAAAGTCCTTGCCCTGCAGGGGGAGAGGGTCACTCCAGCTGGACTGTGATGGATGGGTGATGCATGGACAGTCATTGCCTTCAAGCCATGGGTATGCTCTAGTTTGTTTTTGCTTTACTACTTTAGGAATAAAGAAAGAAATATAGCCATGAAATGTATGGAAATGTGGCCTTCGGGTGCTTAAACTTATTCTTTCCTCACGCTGACATATAGTGAATGAAGAGGGCGATATCCACATGCACACATCTCACTCCTGCTTGGAGTTTGGAGATGTTCGATGACTGGTTTCGAAGGGTAGCCTGTAATGTCTGGAAAAGGGGCCTGAGTGTTTTTCTCAGTGGGTCGTCTCAAACTGTGTAATGCATAGCATCCTAAAAAAGTGTGACTTAAAAGAGAGCTAGTTAGCCATGGTGCCAAATTTCTCTGCATAATGCATTTCCAGAAAATTACTGGGGGATTTCCTCTGAGGAAAGTGAGGATGGGGGCAAAGAATTTATAAAAACGAGTAAAGAGGAAGGCAGACCCTCACATATTGAAGAACAGATTCTGTAGTCCTGGGAGCTGGCAGAAATGTTAAGTGCTTTTCACAGTCAACATTCAAACAGATTATCAGATGGCATATTTCACCCTGTTGTTACTTTAAATGAAGTGACCATGAAATCAACAAATCTGCTGTCAGGTGCCTGTCACTAAGATAGTTCTTCCTGTCACACATGCCTCACATAGCAGGTAATGTGTTTTTAAGAATCAGTCCTGTGTCACCTCATCAAGTCCTTGTTAAAAAGATGAAATAAGACGAGTAGTGTTTTCTACCATGGAGTTGACTGAAATTCAGTAGAATGAAATGTATAGTCCACAAAGAAATGCTTCAAAGAGAGCAACCTAGGTACTAAGAAAGAATAGCTGTCATTTACTACCCCCTTACTGGCCTTTGTGTGTGTCCTTAGGATCACTATACACTTTTTCTTCTTCATTAAATTCTAGACTTAAAATCAACTAGATGAGAGCTTGAACTTAGTGATGGGGCTAGGTGACTTGCACCAAGCATATGCTTCTGCAGAGTGCTAACATAATACTGACTTGGGATCTCTGGGATGCACCGGCTTTCCTTCTTAGAAAAGAGGGATTAGTTTATTCAGTTATAAGGTGTCTCACAATATTTTTGTTGAGTTCTGTTACTGCATTCAGGATATTTTCTGGAGTTTTGTTTTGTCATGTCATTGTCCTATTTCAGCTATCCTTTGGCAGTGTGCTCTGAGTATTTTTGAATGAGAATGGAAAAAAAGAGAAAAATCATAAATTGAATATAAACCATGAACATGTTGAAAACCATATGAACAGTGCAATAAGCACCCACAGCTCAGTTTATACATTGATTGGCTATGGATTTTGTTTAATCAAAAGCTTTATTTATACAAAGAATGCATTGCATGTATGAGTTTGGTCTGGTACATATTGGTCATAAGTATGATTTACTCTTTGTAAAGTACCAGTGCCAAGTATACCTAGTACTGTACCAGTACTATATAGCCCGAACACACAGCCTGCAACTTCTAATGGGAATCCTTGATGTGATGAGGCATTAGGTTATTTGAATACTATCAATGTTGTATCACCTGGGTTCTGTTTATACAGCTGATAGATAATTGTGCATCTGATCTTATTATAGGGTCCGTCAAAATACCAGAATGCAAGTTGAAATGAGGGGCCTTTTTAATTCATATGTGTATGTACCCTCCCAACCCAGCTCTTACTGAGTATTTGTTATGGAGCCATACAAATGGGTACAATAAAAGAAAAATAATATAACTGTCTGCTTTCTAGGAATTCAGTCTGGTGGTGGAGACACACAAACAATTGTTAATACCCATGGATAAGTACTAAGGTGTAACTTGGCCTAAGATAGACAGGAAAGACTTCGCAACCAAGGTAACATTGAGAGGGATCTGGAAGGGTGAGTAGGAGTTCCTCCGGGAGCAGTACAGGGAGTGTATACATGCCAACGCATGAAGGGGAAAAATAGTATGACTTTGGGAGAAAATTGGATAAAGTTGTTGGGCTATAACACTAGGAATATTCTGTTCCAAAGACTTCATTTTTGAATGGCCTATGAAAGAGACTGCCTTAGCATAACATTAATGCATCTGGTGACTTGAAATACAGCAGTGAGACCTGGGGTCACATTTTAACATGGTGTCATTATGGGGAAATATTGAGCTATTAACAAATCAACCAAAGGTCTTTTCTGATAAGAACAGTCTTAAGAAAATTGCTGATACTTATTATTCATTGTTAAGCTTGCTACTACTATTATTTTTATTTCCCATTAATGTTTATGTTTAGCATTGGTCCTTTTTCTTAGCTATCTCTAGACTTCCATATGTGAATTTTTAGATATCCTTCCCCAGGTTGCATTTGTAATGAGACTTGCAGTTTTCTTCACACTGGTTTACAGCTTGGTTGATAAAAATCACAATTTGGGTGTGTGTGTGTGTATCTGTAAAATGTTCAGCTAGATCATCACACCTGTGGGCTGTAGTAACAACAGGAGTAGTATATTTTACTTTTTTTCTAAATTTCTATATTTTAATTAATATTTATATTAAAAATAATAACATTGACTTGCCATTGTTACTGCTTAAAGCTCTTGAGCACAGAAATATCATTTGTAATTTTAAATGACCTGCTCATGTCTTCAGTTTTATTTTTGATGTGTATTACACAGTATGGAGTAGGTTGACGAGTATATTTTCCTAATGCTGTGGTTATTGATTTTTCCAGCCTTTGAAGTGAAACTCCATACTCAAATGTATGTGGGATAATTAGTATGTTTCTCAGATGTTGTGAGGACTATTGAAACAAAATCAAATGGAAAATAAAAGACTTTAGATACATAGACACACAACTTCTGGGGGATACGAGCAGCCACTTATAATTTTATTAACTCATAGGCATTTGAGTTTATGATTCCCTATGATTGGTCATTACATGTAGGATTAGGGCAGTTGGTCCTTTAATTATAGTATCTATTTAGAAAATTGTGGTATCTTAGAGTTTATTGGGAATCGTGGAACTTGCTTTTTCTGTCCTGAAATGAGCTCATGAAAAGCATGAATGCACTTGTCATGCGAGGTGGCAGGGGGTGTTTTTGGCAGTACAATAAGTTTTTCCCTGTAAAGAATAGCTGGGATGTAGCAGTGAAGTGTTGGAATGCATGGAGATCAGATTAAATGTATTTGAATTAGTATCTCTATGGGTTTTATATCTCAAAGTCAAAATAGTCATTCTCATCAGATAAAATTATTCTTGACTGGAGAAACTCTGATCCAGAAACAATCTATCATTTGAATCCCTTGATTGTAATATGAATGGATATTCAAGTTGTAACACACTGAGAGTTAATGCTGTATCCCAGTGGTTTATTGAATCACAGTGCCATCTGAAGCATTCCTCTAAGAGCAAACCAGGCAGAATAAGTTTCTAGATACCTACTACCAGGGCACCTCTCTGTGGCACAATTCCCCATGGTGGAATTTGCAGATGAAATGTCTGCCCCACTCCCCATGCAGACAATGTTAGTTCCTGAAGTACAAAAGTCTGTGCTGAAAGGTGCTCTTATCTTGAAGGTCCTTTGAATAAAACGAGGACAGTGTTATAATAAAAATTAAGACAGAAATTCAGTGTATATGTGTGCCATCAGTAGCTCTGACATCAGTAGGTATTTACAGCTAAGGGGCCATTTGTATTTACTTGATCTAATCCCTGTCATTACTTAAAGTTATCAGAACTTTAAACCGGCATCACTCTACCATGTCAAACTTGGGGGATTATTCCTTAGGTAATGAGCAATTACTAGAGGCAGCATACCAGAGAAACATGACCACTTTTAGTTTTGAAAAATAGGAATCTCCTCTATAATTGTGATATGATATTTTTATTTAAGTGTCCCTTTAGGTCACACTTGCTACTTTTTTAGCATCGTTTCTCTTTTACCTTTCAAACATCATCCGCAACTTGATGGACTGTGTTCAGAGTCTGCAGAGGCAATGTTTCCGGTATATATAGCCCGAAGTCCCGCATCTTTCTTGTTGTTGATTTATGTTATTTGACTGTTTCCTGACCTTTTTTGTTCCCCTTAGGTTTCAAAATATTATATATAGTGTTATTTGACTGAACTTCATAGACCACTTTATTAATAAGTGTCCCACCATAGATTCTTAGGTGATAACAGGTAAAATCATAAGTAAATCAATTACATTGAATATAATCTCAGTGACAATCAGGAATACAGTAAATCCATATTGATATAAGTACTTGTTTTAAATAACAGATTTCCAAAACTTGTTAGTTATTAATTAATGTTTCTTTGGCATAGTGGAAGTGGCAAGGCTTTGGAATCACATGGAACCGAGTTAAAATATTAGCCCCCCTTTATACTAGGTGTGTGTTCTTGAAAGCCTTATCTGAAATCTTTGACCTTCAGTCATGTCCTCCATGAAGGAATGATAATAGTATCTATATCTAAGGTTGGAATAAGAATTGGAGATAATACATATGAAGTACGTGACACAAAGTGAGGATCAATACATGGTGATTGTTATTATTTAAAATCACTGCTTCCCATTGGCCTCTTAAGTACATATTAATAATATTCTAATTGGATGATAGAATACCATCTGTTTTCTATCCACATAATGAATGGTAAGTCTGCAGCAGAAGATTGAAAACATGTTGAATAGATTTCAGTAATACTTGGACCTGCAGTGCTAACACAATTTGAACAACAAGAAAACATTCTGACCTTACTATTTAATCATTAACAATATTTGGTTTGGTTTGCTCACAAACTCAAGCCAAATTTGTGGGAAAAGAAAGCCTTCTTAAAAACAAAACAATAAGAAATAATATCTCTATGCATTAATTGTAATCATATGGCTTCTATTAATTAACAGAATATTTGTTAAAGACTAATAAGAAATAGAAACCACAATATATGCCTCCATGAACTTCATAACCATTTAGAGAGAATGATATTCAATGAAAAAGATAAATTACAAGTTCACAGTGTAAAATGGCAAGATAACATGAAAAACTATATATAATTATATATATATATATATATATATATATATATATATATATATATATATATATATCACATACCAAAGGATATGGAGAAAAGGGAGATTAGTGTGCACAGTAGGTTAATCTTTGGATGCTACTTGGAGGAAATAATTAAAATTCTTGGCAGAAGGGAAAAGGAAAGCTATGAAAAGGCATCTTGATGGGTTGTCTCAAGGAGCCAGAAAACAAATACCCATCTGGAATTTATGGGAAATATTAAGTTAATTTGAGAAAAATGATGAAAATATGCATGGAAGATTTTTGTTTACTAATGACAATTTTATTTGAAAAGTGATATGTAGGAATTTTAGTTTTTTGAGCAATGGGTAGATTCTGTGTTGCATCATCTATGCACCAACTTTGAGGATAAAGTGGTTAAGAAGCATTGGGAATAGGAGATGATAGGCAGGAAAGAGTGCAGTGAAACTAGGCATGTGTGCTTCAAGTGAGGCATTTTTTCATGAGAATAGAGGAGTTCTGTTCTGGAAGTCATGGAAGCTAGGCAACCTTTAGACCAAGGCAAGGATGCATGCTTGGGTACGTGCATGTGTGCATGAGTTGGTTTGGGGGGGCACCAGTGAGAGAGGTAAGTACTAGTAGCCTCCGTTTATAAGGTTTGTAAGATAAGCAGAGTCCTGCAGGGGTGTGTAGGGAGAGCCAGGCTTCAGTTAGAGTAAGAGGTAAAATATATGTTCTGAGAATGTTTAAGATGAAGGGATTTCATTTGTAGTAGAATGGATGTTAGAGAAACATTCACCAGTGGGAAAAACCATGGTGGTAAAGTGAGGTGGGGTGAAAAGTGATGATCCGGAGCTGAGTGAGAGGAAGAGTTGATGAGAGGGACTTGGATTTTGAATCTTGTTGAGAATTCTGGAATTGAAATATATACATTAGGTTTAGTAGCATCAAGATTCCGTTATGACAAAGAGTTATTTTAGTGCCAGACAGAACTGGCTAAAGGTCCCAGTTTGTGACAGTCCCTGTTCTATTCATTTATAATTTCAACATGGAGCAACAGTGTCTCAAAAAAAGTTACAATGGTGCTTCCGTTTGCAGTCTGAAAGAACACATTCATGCAAGAAGTGGTCTTTTCTACATGAAAGCTTACAAGTTCTCTGGTCTTGTAAGCAGAATTAGTGATCCCCAGAATCATCAGGAAAGGAGCTCACTGAGCATCTTGTTAGTACATCAGTTACCTCAATTGCAAAATTGTGCCTCAGATTTCCACTCAGTGATTCAAAGTGAACCAACAGGTTTGATATGATTAAAGTCTATAGATTTTTTTCATGCATAGGTTTATGTATGGACTTTTCTCCTGAAATATATATCACCCTGTAAGTGGAAAATGTATTGATCAGCAATAGATGAATTTCTATTTTTAGTGTTACTGGGGTTTGACTTGCAAAGCAGAGCATGAGGACTGGGGTGGTTACATGGCTTCCTGAAAACTCGAAGAGGCTCTGGCCCTGCAGAATCATAAATTCAGAGCATAACCCGATAAATACCACTTTTAAACCTCAACTAATTTCCCTTGGTCTCTGAAAATGGCAATCTGTATTAATTTGCATGACTCTGTAGGCCTCACTATAAATTAAGTCCATGCCACATCAGACAAACCCTTGGTTCATTGTTTTTCATCTGGACTGTTGAATGTCATGAGGAGAGACACCTCACATCTTGAACTATCACGAGAAGGGAGTTTCAGGCCCCCTGCCTTAGCATCCAGAAAGTGTGGCCTGTACTTTTAGAGCTGGGCTGGATGCTAGAGGTCAGTAGATTGCCCTCTAATCTAAAACAGGAGTCCCCTCTTCAGCACCCCCAAGAGTGAGCCAAAGGGCAAGTTTGATTGACTCTGAGGGAAAGCACATCAAGACCTCAGAACTGCAAGGGTCTGAGCCGGGGTGCAGTTATTCAAGCACAGGCTGAGGAACGAGTGGGCGAAGGAGTTTGATTCACACACTGCAGAAGTTCCTGCTAAAATTCTATAAAAAACATTCCAGTTTGACTGAGTTTCAGGTTCTGTATAGGAGTAAGAGGCAACAGAGAATTTCAGCCTTGCTGGAGGATTTAAGCAAAACAGGTTACACTGGAAAACAAAACATAAAACTGAAGAGCCTAGCTTTCCCGTTTAAGAACGTCTGAAAGTGATGAGTGAAGGCTAAAGCCAATCACTGCTCGGTGTGATCATGATAAAACAACACCAGCTTGCACTGTGGCGGGACTAGTTTATACAGCAGCCTATCCTTTCTGAGAATCAGGCCCTACTGAAGGTTATTTTTTTACAGTGCTCCCAACATTTCTACGAGGTAGACATTCTTAGTATCCCATTTTCAAAATAAGGAAACTGAGGCTTAGCCAGGCTAAGTAGCTTATTTAAAGTCATATAGCCAATGAATAGAAGAACTAGAATACAAACTCAGGGCATCAGCTTACAAATATGAAAATGTGAACTTTTAACCAATAAAAGGAAAAACTCACACAGCAGAATATTCTCATTCTTAGATCACGCATATTGAAGGATTTAGGAGTAAAATGTTTTGCCATAGGATCCAGCAGTTCTACTTCTGGGTATACAACCAAAAGAATTGAAAGCAGGGGCCTGAAGAGACATTGACACACCCATGTTCACAGGAGCATTATTTGTAATAGCCCAATCGTTAAAGAAACCCAGATATCCATTGCAGATGAATTAAAAAAATTGGGGTATATACATGCAATAGAATATTATTCAGCCTTAAAAGGAAGTAAGTACTGACGCATGCTATTAACATGGAGGAACCTTGAGTGAAATAGGCCAATCCCAAAAAGACAAATCATGCCACTTATATGAAGTGCCTAGAGGAAATTCATAGAAATTAGAAAGGTGGTTGCCCAGGGCTGAGGAAGGGTGAATAGAAGTGAATGGGGTATAGAGTTTTAGTTTTGCAAGAGGAGGAGAGTTATGCAGATTGGTTACACAATGCTATACTTGACACTATTGAACTATACACATAGAAATGGTAAGACTGTAAAGTTTTGTTATATTTTACCACAATTTTAAAGTCATGATGTTTGCAATTTACCTTGAAATGTTTGCCAAAATGTGTGTGTGTGCATGTTTATTTTTATAGATTGAGCAACTATTGCCAAATATTAATAATTATTTAATCTAGATACAAAGTAAACTGGTATTTACTCTCCTATTGTATTTTTTTATATTTAAAAATAAAATTTTGGGGAAGTGTATAGTTATAATAGACAGAAATGATGTCATGCTTTCTTAGTATTTAAAGCATTAATCAAATATCCTTCAAGTTACAGCTTAAATCTATCATCTTCCAAGACATTTTGTGACTATTCCAATTTCTACGGACTTACCTTTTTTTATATAAATAACACACACACTTAGAACTCATGCTAGTTATACCCTCCAGTTTTATTATGCACATTTGTTCTAATTATCTGTTGCTCTGTAGCAGAGTAGCCCAGAATAAGTGGCTTCAAACACTCCTGATTCAGTTTTGCTCATTCTGCGGATTGCTGGAGAGGTTTTCCTTCTGGCCTTACCTAGGCCGTGTGTGTGGCAGCCTTCACCTGGCACATGGGCAGAGGTTGGCAGAATGCATAGGTTTTCCCGTATGTTGCTTTTCTACATGGCTAGTTTGTGCTGCTTCAAACAATGGAGGTCTCCAGTGGTGAGATTTCTTACACAGCAGCTGTCTCTCTCTAGAGCAGAAGTGGCCATTACCTGGCCACCTAATGGCTAGGCATCACCTCTGTCACTCTATAATGGCTGCAGCTAATCACAAGGCCTGCTTAGAGCCAAGAGAAGGTGAAACAGACTCCACCCACTTCACCTTTTTTGCTGCTATTCACACCTATTGATGGGAAAATCACAAAGAATTTACAGCCACATTTATTCCAGATTGAAGCGCTGTTCAGTCTGTCAAATTCTGTAATAGAGATTATGTATTGATGAGTAAGAGGCAGTCCTTGCTCATTCATAGAACCTATGAATTGGGTCCTATGAAAAAAGAGAAGGCAATGGGCATGTATTAAGTAGCCGTGAGACATACGCTGAGTGGCCAGATTATTATGACCACCTGACGTTTGTAGGCAAATTAGCTACAATTTCCCGCTGAAGTTGCTAGAGGACCAGACCATTATAAATAGGGAAGCAGGTTGTTTACCACGACAGTAGAAGTGATTTTTTTTTTCCTGAAGATATGGGTAAACAGCGCGATTTAACAGCCTTTGAATGTGGGATATGTATATATACACTGAGTGGCCAGATTATTATGACCACCCCATCAGTACTTCGGTGGGCCACCTTTTGCCGGCGATTCTTCTTGGCATTGACTCCATGAGATGTTGAAAGGTGATGCAAGGAATCTGACACCGTGCCTGATGAATACCACTGTCCAGTTCTGTGAGATTTGATGGTTGTGGAACCAGCTGCCTGATGGTTCTTTTAACTTCGTCCCACAAATGCTCAATTGGATTGAGATCTGGTGATTGTGGGGGCCACCTAAGCAAGGTAAAGTCTTCCTCATGTTCTTTTTTTAAAACATATTTTATTGATTTTTACAGAGAGGAAGGGAGAGGGACAGAGAGTTATAAACATTGATGAGAGAGAAACATCAATCAGCTGCCTCCAGCACATCCCTACTGGGGACATGCCCGCAACCAAGGTACATGCCCTTGACTGGAATTGAACCTGGGACCCTTCAGTCCGCAGGCTGACGCTCTATTCACTGATCCAAACCGGTCAGGGCTCCCTCATGTTCTTGAAACCACTCCTGCACAATATGAGCACCGTGGCATGGCGCATTGTCTTGTTGAAAGAAGCCATCTCCATTGGGATATGCCATCAACATGATAGGATGAACTTGATCAGCAACGATACTTAGGTATGTTGTGCTATTCAGACGTTGTTCCACACGAATTAAAGGGCCAAAATCATTCCAGGAAAACATGCCCCAAACCATAACACTGACGACACCAGCTTGAAGGGTTGTACTCATGCATGTGGGGTGCATGCTTTCATGCAGTTTCCGCCAAATTCTCACTCTGCCATCTGCATGATGCAACTGGAAACATGATTCATCGGACCACATGACTTTTTTACAATGCTCGACTATCCAATCCTTGTGTTCCTGTGCAAATTGGAGACGTTTTATCTTGGTAACTGCAGACAGCAAAGGTGTTCAAACAGGCCTTCGGCTTTCATATCCCATACGATGCAGTGTACGGCTAATTTGCCTACAAACGTCAGGTGGTCATAATAATCTGGCCACTCAGTGTGTGTGTGTGTATATATCCCATGTTCAAAGGCTGTTAAATCACATTGTTTACTCATATCTTCAGAAAAAAAATCACTTCTACTGTCGTGGTAAACCACCTGCTTCCCTATTTATAATGGCCTGGCCCTCTAGCAACTTCAGCTCGAAATTATAGCTAATTTGCCTACAAACGTCAGGTGGTCATAATAATCTGGCCACTCAGTATAGTGCTAATTACTTATCTTTAACACAAACTCTAGGGTAGAGTTACTGTTTCTGTTGAATAGGTTGCATAGCTGATGCTTCATGGGGTTAAGAACCTGCTGACTCAAAGTGTACAAAGCGGAGAAATTCAACTCAAGTCTGCTTTGCTCTTTCCTCTTTACTTAATGCTTCACGTGGAAAAACAAACAGCCTCATCAATTTCTAAGATCCTTTGTAGCTGTACAGCCATATTGATCAGATGGAATTGAGTGGGAATACATTATAATACAAAGCCCTGCCCCTCAGTCTCTCCTTGTCCCTCCTACTCCATTAATATGCCGCTGTACCTGAGATCCTCAGCGATGTCATTCAGTGTTTCCTCTCCATGCCGTCACCACCCTCATTCTCAGACGCTTTTCATCTTTTGGGGTCCAGCTGTGTCACCCCTTTGTTGAGTGTACCTCTCCTAGCCCTCCGTTCCTGTGCACTATCAGCACACTTTGTGAAACCCTGTAACACAGTCCTTTCCAACAGGGGCAAAGTTTGCCCAGAAATCATTTAGCAATGTCTTAAGATATTTTGGGTTGTCACAACCTGGGGGGGGGGGGTGCCACTAAAATCTACTGAGTAGATATTAGGATCCTGCTAAACATCCTATAATGCACAGGACAGCTCCTCACCTCACCACCACCACCCCTCCCCCCACAGCTCCCTGCCCACACACACACACACAAATTATCCAGCCCAAAATGGTCAACATGTTGAGAAACATGTGCCAAGTTTGGGAAACTTCACAGAGCCTTTATCACATTGACTTGTTAGTTCTTTACGTGTATGCTTCTCCTGAGAAATTAGGAGCTTTTTGTGAACATGTTTTATTTTTCATTTTTGTATCACCATTGCATGGCACATTGCCGGGACTCAGTAAATGTTTTCTGGCAATGAATTGAAACCAATACCTTACGGAAAGGATAACTGAAGTGCAATGGGGTTGAGGAAAAGAGAGGTTCCTTCCCTCTGTGACTGGCCAATAGGAGAGACTCTGTGGGGGAGGTAGGGTTGGGGGAGCCATGGAAGGAAGGGTAGGATATTGAGTGGAGGAAGAGAACTTGAGGGCAAGGTAACAGTGGGAACAGCATTTGGGGAGAAAGAAGAGTACCATGTGCTTAGGTAAGAAGTTGTTCAGTGAGGCTGGAGCATGGTGTGTGTAAGGGAAGAGTTTATTGTAGGGCTGGGAATTTTGACAGAATGACTGCCTCCCAGGGCACATTTTTTTTGTAATCAGTAAGGAAACTTAGAAGGCTTTTGATTGTGAGATGGATCAGGTTGTCCTTAGGAAGACCACAATGGTAACAGGATATTAGAGACAAGAGATACAGACTACTTGGGCAATCATTGCTCTAGTTCAGGTCATGAGTATTTCCTCAGAGATTATGCCATTAGAGGCCCAGGGAGAATGTGGACACAAGATGTGATTTCATTCCCCAAGTAGATGGCAAGCTGGATGAGAACAAGAACAGTGACTTCTCCATCTGTGTCACCCACAGCACTTCACATGGCAGAGGGAAGCGCATAGAATACATGAATGAGGCAGATATAATCGAGTGAGACTAATTTCCACATATAATTTGAGAGGCTAATCTTTTTCTTTTTGAGAACAAAACATATATTCTAGTTGTTTGATGAGTATTTTGTAATTTGTTGACCAGTGGTGAGATAGGAGACCACAGTTTGGAGGATTGAATCAAGAAGGGCTAGAATGACCTCTAGCTTCTCCCGCAGGTGTGTCCATGCCGAATGCTTTCCTCATCCAGCTCTGAGTGATGTGAAGCACCCATGAAGATGTGTTTCTGTAGCCTTCCTGTATTTATTTTGTTATCAGGGTTTTGCACACCTCCCCTAGGGTGGAAGAGGTAATTAAGTTTTAGTATAAAAGACTTCCTACCAGACATCAGGCTTCATGGGGGAATAAAAGTAAATCATAGATAGCAGGAAATATCAACCAATGATTAGAGCCTGCCCTGTTAATTAGTTCAAATAACTTCAAGGCAAGATTGTGGAGATTGGTAGATACTCTAGAGTTGACCAATATAGGATGGGATTTAAAATAGGATGCAGTTCGCCGAAACCGGTTTGGCTCAGTGGATAGAGCGTCGGCTTGCGGACTGAGGGGTCCCAGGTTCGATTCTGGTCAGGGGCATGTGCCTGGGTTGCGGGCACATCCCCAGTAGGGGATGTGCAGGAGGCAGCTGATCGATGTTTCTCTCTCATCGATGTTTCTAACTCTCTATCTCTCTCCCTTCCTCTCTGTAAAAAATCAATAAAATATATTTTAAAAAAAATAGGATGCAGTTCATCCTCAAGAGGTGGTGTGGGCTGGGAAACAACGAAGGACAGAGTGTTCTGGGCTTTTTTGGGTTTTTCAATAAGTCCTGAGGTAACCTGGGGTAGGTATACCTTTCTTTACCTTCTCTAATCTCATTATGAACACGGATAGAACTAATGTGGTACTTATGCTCTGCTTCTGAAAGTTTGAGTGTTAATATAATTCATATTCATAGGCAAAATAACACAGCAGAAAGAGAGTACTGGGTTTGACTCCAGCTTTGTCAGCTTCTAGCTGGGTGACCTTGAGCAGACTTGTCAGTTCTCTACTTTAGTCTCTCAACTGTAAAATGAAGAAAATGGTCGTTCCAACTTCTGTGTGTAGGGTGATGTAAAGCTCTTAAAAGAGAGCCGAGCACAAATGAAAAATAATGTCTAATGTAAACTAATTGTAAAATAAAATTTTAAAAAGACAGCCAAGCACAAAGTAGATGCTCAACAAATGTAAGTCCCTGATATTGAAAACAATTACTATTACTATTGCTATTACTATTGCTATTACTATTACTATTGCTATTACTATTGCTATTACTATTACTATTACTATTGCTATGACTTTTGCTATTACTATTACTATTACTATTACTATTACTATTGCTATTGCTATTGTTATTGCTATTACTATTACTATTACTATTACATGTCTTTAGATGGGTATATACATGAATCAGTACATAAATAATACTATGCCATGACTGGAATGTCCTTAAGACACAAGCCAAGCTCAAGATTGTTATTAGTCTTACAAACAAAAAGTATATTATGTGCCTTGAAAAATAGGTAGGATTTAGGCAGGTGGGAGAAAGCAGGCATTCCATAGGTGGCTGACAAACCTACAAGAGTGGGGAAGAGCCAGTTAGGTTTTCTGAGAGAGCAAAGGGCCTGGCTTTGCCAGAAATGGATTGCTTTGCAGAGCAGCGGAAAATATGAGCCCTTGAGCACCAGGACTTTATACTCCCCTGTTGGCTCCCTAGTATAGTCATGTTCATGGTAGTCACTTAGCTAAAGGTACATTGACTAAACTATACCAAGAATGATGAAAATTACTGGTAGTCATAAAAATCAAGATGTTTTTCAGTGAACTACAATGCCATCAGGGTTTGATGCTCTGAAATGCTTTTACTTCCCGTTCCTTCATCATTGCCCTTCTAATTAAATGCATCTGTCCATGATGTTCTCATGGTATGGAAGCATAGAGATTGGCTTTAATTTTTACTCTATATACTGCCTGCCAAATTATATGCTTGATATTCAGATCTGCTTTTTGCATTATCAAGGAATAATTATTTCATGTATATATATACACATACATATGTGAAAGTAAAAGGTTTTTGAAATAAAATTTTAAGGAAGGCTGTCACTGAGACCCTTTTTGCTAAACATCTAGCCATTTTATTCCCATTCACATTGGTCTATGCTCTGTATCTGTGTTTATCTAATCCCAAGTTAAATGTTCCTATGAGCTATTAACACTTAATAGGTAAAATTCTGATAGGTGAAAAAGACATAAAGCTGGATAGAGCCAAAGGAGTGACTCGGTAATGATGAAATTTCAAGTTGTTCAGGGGGTATTTTGGGGTAAGACACCCTACCCCTTGGAAGGCATTCTATTCTGATCAAGGTAATATAGGTATTTTCTGTCTATTTGTTTATCTTACCCATTTGATTAAATTCATTAAAGATTTCTCTGACTTAACCTTGAACTAGAGGATCTACCTACAAACTGAAGTGTTTATTACTTTCTTTTGAAAATTGCTATCATTTCTCTCAATTAAAACTTACCTCCACATAGACAGGGGCCTTGTCTGAATCATCTCTGTGCCTGGTTTACAATAGCAATTGGCTCATGTAGGTACTTAATAACTATTTGTTGATGGAATGTTTTCATAATGCATGAGGCTCTCCAGGGCTGTTCACCCAAAGGTCCCTCATGGATCTGTCTTTTTTAAACCAATGGACTTTGAGCTAATGTCTCATTTATCTACATATTCCATCCACAACCCTTGTACCACCCCTCCCAACCTAACAGAGTATTCATTAATATTTGTGGAGAAAGGAAGAAACAAATAACTTCATAATGAAAATAATATTTTTCTTCATAATGGGTGTCTTGATACTCTGAGAAAAGTGGTTTATTGATGAATATTAGCAATATTAAATAAATAACGGAGGAAATTTTTTGCTGAAATACCTCAGATCAATCCCAAATAACTTTTTACCTCTCCTCTCTCAGGCACTAAGAATAGGGCCTTATTCAATAAATAGTTGATAATTGATGAATGCATGGAAGATGGTAACACTTTGGTAAGTTTTGCTCCTTGCATCAATATATGAGGAATTATGTAAATATGGACACTTAGAATCAGTGTAAAGGGAACTGGGGGTCCGGGGGGGGAGAGCACTTAGGATGTGAACATCACTTGCTATATCATTCCTCATGATGATTTCAAAAGCATAGAGACAACTATAGTGAGAAAAGTTTATCACTGCATTAAGAATTAATACTGTATAGGCCCTGGCTGGGTAGATCAGGTAGTCAGAGCATCATCCTCATACACAAAGGTTGTGGGTTTAATGCTAGGTCAGGGAAAAAAAATTAAAATAATACTGTATAAATTTGGGGGACAAAGGACTTATACAATTATTTAGTAAAAATAAGAATGCTCTTGCTTAATAAATGCATCTAGGATACATTTTTCAGTTGGTCTCTTCTCAAGGCAGGCAGGGAACAAGTTCTCTCCTTTCCATGTAAACCCGGTATCCAATCCTGATTTCATATTCCCACTCTGTTTTTGTAATTAAAACATCATTTATACTGAGAATAATTAAGACAACTGTACATTTGATTTTAAAATCAGTTTTGAGTATTGTGCCTTGTCAAGCTACAAGAATGGCTCCTGCAGCTTTGACAACATAGCATTAAGGAGCAGACAGTGACCGCAGGCACCTGAGTGGAAGCCTTGACAGTTTGATAAATTAGGAATGACACTTGCCAAAATGGCTGTCCTTCCTGCAGCCCGCCAGTGGAGCATTTGCACACTGTTAATTGAATTGGCAATTTGTGTAACAGCGCCTGCCCCTGAGCTTTTGTAATGCCGGATCTGCCATTTAACTCTGATAATCCAGGACTTGGGAATAAGGACGAAAAGCTTCACATGATATTACTGCAGATTTAAAATGACAGTCAGGGACCTTGTTGCCAATTTCCCATTAAATGAGAAATAATTAACAATAGCAATAACAAAGTCTTATAAAGCTGGAAAGTTAAATTGACTTTTCAGCACTAGTATTCTACAAAATTGCTTCTAGTGTGGTTATCGGATTGCCCTTTCAAGATTATACACCCTAAATAGTGTCGTATGATAAAGCAAACATGGGATGTTCTGCAAGCTAACCTGTTTTATTACTGTGAAAATCTTCTGATTATCTACAGGGATTGTATTGTCATGAATGTGTTTAATGCTATACGATTTCATAGAGATAGAGAGGCTTTAATGAAATAAGAGATTCCTATTTCCTTACTTTTGCTAGTAATTTAATTATAGCTGCAACAAAATCTTGAGCTGCAGCTAAGTAATGTGAATTGTAAGTTTTACAGAGTAGTGTGTGCTTTTTGTGGTATCCTCCCTTGATGCTTCCCAGAGTTTTGAGAATTCCTGAATGTGTGTGTGTATTCTACTATCATACTTGGAATAGTGGTTTAGACCAATACAGATTCCTGGCACAAGATTCTTTAAAAATTTCAAAATAAGTCAAGTTTCCGCTGTTCTCAAAGCCATGGATGTCACATTTCACCACTTTTTTTAATTTAGTTCTGAAGGTCAAAGTCTTTGGTGTGGTGTTGAGCATGTTATACAGCATGGGCCGGGGTGGTATTTACCTGGTACCCTCGTAAGGTTTGAGGAGCCAATTTTATGGCAAAAGATTACCTTTTACAAAGATTCTAAAATTATTTTTATTATAGACTCCCACTTTGCAAGTGTAGTCATACTGGTGTCCATGGTCAAGCGCTTGGTCAAGAAGGGAGAACAGAGTTTCCTTAGATATTCAAGATATTCAAGAATAGGATGAATGCTTCCATGTTCACTGTGGTTAGACAATAAGATGGTCTTTGCTCTGTTTTTCAGAACTTGAGTTTTTGGACCAGTAAGTGCATCTCATTAATTTAATGCAATGACAGGATATAGGAATGGGGATCCCCAGATAGAGTGAGAAATGAGGATTATCATGCTGGAGAGAGATGTGGACCTTTCCATGTAGAGGTTGTACCTGAAGCTGAAGCTATGGTGACGGTGAAGGGCAAACAGAGGGACACAGTGTTACAAGCATTAACAAGTAAGGCTTAGGAGGCAAGTGGGAATCAGTGAAGCAAACAGTAAATGCAGAAGAGAATGGAGGGGGGAATAGGAGGTAGAATAAGGTGGAACTGCACTAAAAACAAAGGTCACTGTATATGGACTCAGAACACCTTGGCTCTATAGATTGGGCAAGTCAGGAAATCTCTTCTGGACTGCCATCTCTTCACTGAGATGGAATAAATATATGCCCAGTTTTACCTCCAGAGGGTTTGTTTGTTTGTTTGTTTATTTATTTATTTATTGGGGGGTGGTGTTAAAATTAAATGGAGTGTTATTGTGAAAATAGTTTGCAAATTGTAAAACACTGTATGAGTGTGGGGAACCGACACGGCCATGGCATACTCTGGCATACTCAGCCCTAGGGGCCTTATGTGCCATGCCAGCTCAGCCTGGTTCAGTGACCCTGGGTGGGAGGGTGAAAGGCTTAGAAAAGCCAGACAAGAGAATGAAAGCTGGGTCTCGGTGGGACGCTGCCCCTCTGATGGACAGTGTCAGCGCCTACAAGCTGTGTCTTTATTTTATAGCAGGTGCCACGAGGCAAAGTAGGGGCGTGATCAAGATGTTTACAATATTCTCGTGGGTTTCAACCCTACTCAACTACATGCACCTGAACTCTATCACACAGGCACTTGGGGCCACGTGTTCTGACCACAGGCTCAAGCTTACAACTATAGCTGTTGGCTATAATTGTGCTGGGAGGGCTCTGTCCTCCAAGCTGGGACCTGCACGTGGCAATGAGAGGACTGTGCCCTCTCAGTAGTCCAAGGCTTGAACCTGTCCAAAACACTGAAGCTGCCCCCCATATATGAAAATGTAAGCTGTCAATATAAGTAGCACTATAGTAAGAGCATAATTTAGCAAAGAGTTGTCAATATCTCAAAATCCATAAGACTGTGAAAGACCATGAAGAGGAAGATGCACAGGAAATAAAGAGAAGAGTGCTCTTTGTGTCCCTGTGGTGTTTATATTCAGTTCAGTGGCTAGGACAGACAACAAGGTCTAGAGCTTTACTGCGAGACAGTTTGTAAAGGAATTCGGGGAGCAGGTGTACATGTCAGGGTGGTGGTGGACACTGCCCGCATCCAGGATAATGGTGCTGTGTGTGCACAGACTGATGGGAGTTACAGAACGGGAGAGGAGCTGGCATGAACACTGCTGCCTTTCCACCATTTGAGATATCTCGGAAATTGAAAATGTGCCTTGTAATTGATGTGTATATTTAGTATGATAGTTTTTTTTTTCTCCTGGAGAGCTGATTGTAAATTGATGACATATTTAAAAATTGATAGTACTTTAGGACTGTTGCAACTGGCAAAATGTTAATATGGATATAGCTTGCAAATGACTAAGTTTTGCAAAGCGCATTGCCAAAATATATGAAAACCTTCTGTACCTTTCCTCATTCAAGGGTAGGATATTATATTAATTGTCATTTATTGAATGCATGTCATCTTGAGTGTTTACTACATGCTAGACACTGTGGTAAGAGTTACATGTACATAACACTAAGGAGGTCATGACTGCTTTGAGCTCTCACAATATATATGAAGAGACTGAGGTTCAGAGGTTATGTTACTTAAATTCCTGGCTGGTTACAGAGCCCGAGGCGGGGTTAGATGCCGAGGAGAAAACAGAGAACACCGGGAGGGTTCCGTCCCTCTGGATTGCAACCCAGGAGAGCTGAAGCATGTTATTAAGAAATAGCCCTGCATGGAAAGACACAGAGTCCTCCAAGCGCCGCCACAGAGGCAAGAGCGGTCTAGAGGAATGTCAAGAGACATCATCTCTAACAAGAAATACGGGAAGTTTCTTCACAGACAGGGGTGGGGCAAGTAGAGATGAGGCAGTGGTCACACAGGCAGGAGGAACCAGGGAGTAAACGTTTGGAGGCATCAATGTGTGAAGGAAAGTCAAGTTACCAGGTTTGATTGGGCAGGAGCATGAATTAACAGGAATAGTGAGAAACAAAGGCAAAGTAAATGCTGCATTTCAAGAAGACAGTACCTAGGGTTTGGTTGGTATAATTATGAGTTCACTAGTAATCACTTTTCTTTTTTTCTGCCAGTTATTTTGGTTTTGTGTTTCTGGGCACTTGGTAAAACCATCTCCAGAATTATAGAAGGTTTCTAATTTGGTTTTGGTTATTTTCTGTTTTCAAAATGTTCTACAACTCTTTTGTCCCTAGAGAAAAATCATGGCAGATATTATTTTAAATGTCAATGGACAGTTAAAAAAAGTTTATTTTACAAGTTCAATAGAAAGAAATAACCCTGACTTTTGAAAATCCTCACCCAAGGATATGTTCTATTGATTTTTAAAGAGAGAGAGAGAGAGAGAGAGAGAGAGAGAGAGAAACTTCAATCAGTTGCCACCCGTACTACCCTGATCTGGGATGGAAACCACAACTTACGTATGTGTCCTGACCAGGAATGGAACCTGCAGCCTTTTTGATGTATGGGATGACGCCTCCACCAACTGAGCCACCTGTTTTAATGGTGATGCTGAGCTACCCATCCTTCTGGAAAAACTTTGGCTTGAAATGACCTCATCAGGGATCTGAGGGAATCTGGGCACCATTCTCATTTCTAAAGCTTCTTTTATGAGTGTAGTTATTGCTGCTTCTCTTTTTTAAATCTTGGATGATATGTATATGCCTTTTCTGTTTTTCTACATTTTCTTTTATAGATTTTCTATACAGTTCTGCTTATTACTATTTGTCAATCTTATTCTTTAAAAATACAATTTAATTTCTTTCTCTTTCATATTATTTTTTCTTTATGTCATTTATTTATGCTCATTAATAAAGTTTAATTTCTTTTCTTCCTTCTTTGTTCCTTCTGGTGTTCTTGGTTGTGCTTTTTCTTCAGATCAAAACTTATGACTTTATTTTGTAACTTTTGTGCTTTCTGAAATCTGTATTTTAAAGTATACATTTCCTTCGAAGACCTGCTTTAACTCTGCTCCACAGATTTTGACGTGGAGTGTTTCTGACATTATTCCACTCAAAATCTTTTGAAAAACATTTTCTGATTTTTTTTTTATTCTAAGTATTTTTTACTAATATGTTATTTAATTCTCAAACATGTTAGTTTTCCCCTACCTTTTTGGCATTATTTTTATTGTATGTTAGGACACTCCTTACCTCTCAGGCAAATGGTGCTTTCAAAATTCCCTCCGTTGACAGCTCATGTATAATGTTTTGCTATTTGCCTTAAGGATTGGACACATTCTACAGATGCTGCTGAGCATGTGCCAGGTGACAAGCCCTGGTCATTAAGCTTTTATTCCAGAGCAGGACGGAGGGAGCAGACAGTAAACAGCAAGTGCATGGGCAACATGACAGCATAGTGTAAGTGCTGGAAGAAGTGAAGCAGGGTGTGTGGCAGAGGTGACTTATGGGGGCAGGTTGGCTGCTTTTGATTGGGTGGGTAAGGCAGGATACCTAAATGGGCATTTGGACAGAGACTTGGATGACTAGAAGGATCGAGCCATAAGTGTGTAGGCAGAGAAATCCAGCGCAAGTAACAAACACAAAACTTCTCAGGTGGGAAGTAATTTGGTATCTTCCAGGAACAGATATATATAGATATATAGATGATATAGATATAGATATAGATATAGATATAGATATAGATATAGATATATAGATATATAGATATATCTGTGTGTGCGTATATATATAATTAAAAAGAGAGACAGTGAGGCTTGAGTATAGGAAATAAGTCTTTATTTTTTCATCTTTATTTTTTTAATGTATTGGGGTGATATTGGTTAATACAATTATATAGGTTTCAGGCATACAGTTCTATGATACATCATCCATATATTGTATTATGTGTTCACCACCCCAATTCAAGTCTCCTTCCATCAGTATTTCTCCTCCCTTTAGCCTTTTCTACCTCCCCACACCCCTTTCCCTCTGGTAATCACCATACTGCTGTCTGTGTCTATGAGTTGTTTTGTTTGTTTGTTTAATCCCTTCATCTTTTTCATCCAACCCCCCCCCCAACACCCCTCCCCTCTGAGAGCTATCAGTCTGTTCTCTGCATCTATGAGTCTGTTTCTGTCTTGTTTGTTAATGTATTTTGTTCATTAGATTTTACATATAAGTGAAATTATAGGGTACTTGTCTTTCTCTGACTTATTTCACTTAGCATAATGCTCCCCAGGTCCATATAATAAGTGTTTTTTCTATGTTTGTTTTGAAGATTAATATGAGATTGTATGTGTGTGTGTATAACAATCAAAAGGATGCCTAGAACATAGTAAGTTTCACATCAGTGTGTGTTATTGTTAATGACAGCAATCTTTTAGCATTTATTAATACTTTATTGCATATTAGGCAATATAAAGGTTCAATCGAATAAATAAACACAGCATGAATAGACTAACTTCACTTGTACCCCTTTAAATTTGTTGGTGTTAAAGACATTTCTGCTTTTCAAATTAATAATCTCCATATTCATTTTAGTATACTACCTGTGTGGCCCTGGGTGAGTCACTCTCAGAGCTGTTGTGAGGAGTAAATGAGTAATGTCAAGCGGCAGGCGTGATGATATGCCTCAATGGTAGCTATTTTAATGATCTAATTATAGTTCAATACTTTCTGTTTAGGTTCATAATACCTTCAATTTGTGGTTTAATTACTTGGAGGGACAATTCTATTCACTGTATACTAAATATATGACAGTATAAAATAAGAATATAGACCACTTTTCTGTCTTCACAGATGCACTTTATGCTTATTAGACATCTCACATTCTACAGGCTTTCTCAGAAGCAGCCAAATAAATTGATAGTCACTTAACATGCAGTTTGGAGGGTCAGGGAATAGAATTTTATGGAAAAAGTTATTCAAAAAGTCTGTCTTTCCTGGATTTATTTGTTAGGGCATAGAAAGACTTGCAATTTATAATTTCTATTGAGCGATGTCCTAGTGTAAAGAGATAGTTTACTTACTTATGAAGAATAATTAATTATTTGTTGGCATGAAGGAAGAAAGCATTCTAATGAAGCCATACATTTTAAAGCTTGAGGTGGAGGAAACAAAAGTTGCCAAAATATAGACTATTTACATCAAGATGATTTAGTTTGAAGGAGATAAAACATTCCTCAAACTGGTATAGTACTAAGAGTAGCAGTGAGTTGCAATTTATAATAACATTTTATATGCTGCATCATAATTCTTGAAATTGAAGCTTCTAAATCAGGAATCATCATATCAGAGTAAGATCTCATCAGTATCCAGACATTTTTAAGACTATAAAGTTGTTCATAATTTATATATACGATTATGGTGCATGTATAATAAAACTTCAGCTATCTGGAACTTAAAGGAAATTATTTTGGATAAAAGAGGGCCTATTCTTTAGTCACCAGACTTTTTCTTTTTAATGTAAATCATTTTGGATATTTTTTTTGTGTGTGTGGAAGGTAATCAAGCCTTTTCTTCATGACTTAGGAGCGTCATTATGTATGCATTTCATTACCATGAAAATAATATGGTGTGATGTCCTTAGGGACCATTGAACTATGAAAACTGTTTTGACTGGATACTAAATTGGCCAAGATTATAGTGTATTTTGTGGATTTTTTTCCTGTTATTTATTACCCCCCCCCTTTTTTTACTCTTCCTTCCTTATTGTCAGCTATAACTCCTCTCTGCTATTAGCATTTCTGGATCTCCTTTTTAATTTGCTATTTTGAATATGCTTTTAGGCCAGACACCTAGGTTTGTTGGAATTATATATAAACTCAGTGAGAACAGAACCTGATAGAGTACAAAAGGGCCCTTTCCTGGAATAAAATACCTGGATTTTGTGATACCTCTTTTGACTCTTCAAAGACATTTTTCATTTTTCTTAATCTCATTTGCATTTTAGATTAGTTAAATATCTTTACATAAAGCACAAAGACACTTTCTGAAATAAACTGTCATGTATTTGTGAATGTGTGTGTGTGTGTGCACGCGCGTGCAAGCACAACATACATAGTTCTCCAGCCTTGAAATATATTTATGGCCAATTCTCTGACCTATAGTGATGCTGCCCCCAAAAGAAATGCTCTTCCTTATAATGCTTTTATAGACCTGGGAGGAAAACCTGCCATTTCTCTAATTTCCTTTTTACAGCTGAAAATGTTTTAGCCTGTGTTTTGCTCACTGAATATCTAAATGAAAATTTTTTTTTTTAAATATATTTTATTGATTTTTTACAGAGAGGAAGGGAGAGAGAGATAGAGAGAAACATCGATGGGAGAGAAACATCGATCAGCCGCCTCCTGCACATCTCCTGCTGGGGATGTGCCCGCAACCCAGGTACATGCCCTTGACCGGAATCGAACCTGGGACCTTTCAGTCCGCAGGCCGACGCTCTATCCACTGAGCCAAACCGGTTTCGGCTAAATGAAATTTTTGATGGTTCTACATAAAACTTTCAAGGAGCAAGCCTTCCCTCCAATTTTAAGTAAAGCTTTTAGAGACTCCAAATTTTAAACATACATAAATTATTATAGTTGTAAACTTCCTAAACTGATTTGATTTATTTCTCTAACTAAATTTCTTAGTGTGGTTCAGCTGTTGGCTTGACCCCTTGACTAAAATAAGTTTACCAGCATTTCATCGAAATGATTCTTATCTTTACAAGGATAAATATGGCCATATTTCTCAAAAATTCAGATTAGGATGTAGATTTCTGGGATTTATGGAGACTATTTTTCTTTTCAAACATTTGATCAGTATCACGGAATGTGGTTAGGCACCTTGGAAAGCCATTAAATAGAAATGCATCATGATTTTTAGGAGAAGAAAGGCAAACACAGAGGAGAGGATGTTAGATGATTCACCCGTGTCCCCAGCTGACCATGTGGGGCCAAAGAGGCTGATTTTTATGTTTTAAAATTAATCCAACATAGATTAACCGTGTCACATCCCCTTAACCACAGGCGTATGAATCTCAGGGTAGACAGCTGTTTGGATGTCCCGCACGGGGACTGCTGCCCTCAACAAACACTTCTGATTCTCCTACATGGTCACTTGGCAGCTTCTCTGTGCACGCATATGGCTCAGTGGCATGGTGCCTGTTTACAAGTCAGTCGAATTGTTTCACTAGGACCCAGGAGACAAGCAAACCACCCACTGACCTGTGCATCTTCTTTCTCAGAGAGAAAAAAAAAAAAAGCTTACCTTGGAAACGACCTCTAAGTTTGTGGCACTATATTTATTGGCATTTCTTTGTTTTCTCTACCCTTTGGACACTTACTCTGTCTGTAAAGATAACAGAGGAAAGAAGAATAATGATGTTTTCTGCAATTGCTAAGCAGATAGTACAGAAATAGTGAAATACAAATTTGGACTCTCACCTCTGGCCTCAGTATGCACACACTTCCCAGACATTGGTAATCCTGCTCAAAGATGGGATGGAGAACTGGTGTGCATGTGACACTGAAACTGGCTGTACACACAGCTTTTCAACTGGTTTCATTATTGAAGTAGGGGTAGTACTTTTCTTGTAATGAGATGATACAGAAGGAGTACCTGGAGCTCCTTGCAATAGATTTATGGATTCATGTGACTACTCGATGCTTTGATGAAGGAAATTGTGCACTAGCCCTGAAATTAACAAATGGATGTTTAATGTGTTCATCATTGTTTTCTTTTCTTCTTTCTAAGTAGCTATTTTTTGTAGCCTATTTGAGTTTATAAAACACTGTTACCTATGTTGTCTTACTTAGTCCTCATATAAAGTTTACAAAGTAGGTCAGTAAGGTATTATTGCTATTAATTTTATTTTACAATTATGAAAACTGGGACCAAGGGCATTATTGTGCTTTGTCCCCACAGTTTAAGTGACAAAGCCAAGACACAAACCCAGACATTTTTTTCTGGGAGTCCATTGCATTTAGCATAGGAGTGCTAGCGTAGTAGCTGGATAAAGGGAGAAATCAGAGGGAATTGGACACTGAGTCTGTTTGCTTCACTAGGAAGCTACAGCTTCAGACACTCCGGGGAATCATAGTATTACCCTGCCAAGGATTAGCAACCTCCCTTCCCAGCTCAGGTATCAGATTTGGCATGAGCAGGGGGATGTAATCCCATGTGCAGTAGAAGTCAAAGTGGTGCAGGGGAAGGGGCTTGACCATAAAGGCCTGTCAGTCTAGCCTGGGAAAACAATGGATAGGTCAGGACCCATCCGAAGCCCACAAATGCTTGGGAAGTTGATTGTTATTTTGATAAAGTTCCTGGTTCTTCCCAAGTCTGAGATAATGAAATTCCAGGGGACAAAGAACTCCCTCTCTCACCCAGGAACATGGGAGCACATGCAGGTCTAGCAGACAACTGGGCCCAGAGCAGACCACTTGGCTCCAAAGGAAAAAGCTTTACAATGAAACAGGAACTCGGGACACTGGCCTTTGTTTTTTCCTTGCTGAAGACACGGTTGGACTTTTGCCATGGCAGGACGGATGGAGATTGGACATTGGAAACCCAGAAATCTATTTCCACAGGAGTAAGTCTTGCCACGCCACAGTCTCCCATGCAGGGGTCCTTGGATAGCTTTCGTTATGATCCCTTTGTAGAACATGATTTACACTGGCAACAGACAAATCCTTGAGAGTGTGCTCATCTGGATGGATTCAGTTTTATTTCATTAAGTGAAGCTTCCAAATACTTAAGAGATTGATTGGAAAATAGATATTAACATACTCATTAAAAGAGACTCTAATAGAAAATATCCCTAAGAGCTGCCATTGTAATTTATTGCTTTTATTTCCTTCTTGGACTTGCTTCTTGAGTAATGTTTTGGGTCAGTTTCTTGGCAACAGGTTTGATTCAGTTGTTTCCTTTTGTTAGAAGGTCAAGGAATTTTCATTTGCCTAAAAGGAAGAAAATTTGTCAGGAGTCCAGAAACCCATATTACTCTAGATATGACATAATCCTTTAAATCTGCATCACTTCTAATTAATACCAATTTATGATCAGCGGCATGACTCTAAGTTGATTTTATTGAATCAATTTAAAATAAATTTAAAAAGTTATAGATAAAGGAGTTTTGAAGGCGACATGGCCTAATTTTACTATTGCTATTACCTTCCTCTTTTAGATTGGAAACTTTTGAATCAGAAGTATAATGTAAAGGGGAGAGAAGACTTATGTAGCCAGGCAGATTATCATATACATTCTTAATGCTGAATATAAATGAGAAAGGGTTAGAAAGTAGATTGTCATTGAGTCAATGTTTGACATCTGAATATTTGGAACTATTTGGAAAGGGGGTATGGTTGAATCACTGAGTCTTATTAAAGTACAAATATGCCAGTGTTTCATTCCCATTTATAAGGGTGTCTTGTTATGAGAAAAAAAAAACAAAACCCTGTTCACTTTTAAGAGCTTGTCTATGATTTTACATATCATACCATTCACCCACTGTAAGTGTACAGTTGGATGATTTTTAGTAAATTTCAAGTTTTGTCTTGATCACAACTATTCAGTTTTAAAAGATTTCCATCATCATAAAAAGTTCCCTAGTGCCCACTTATAGTCAATCCCTGCTCCCAGCCCCAACACCAGTCAAACATCAATCTACTTTCTTTTTCTCTATAGTTCTACCTTTTCTAAGGATTTCATGTAAGTGTAATAATAAAATATGTACTCTTGTGCCTGGCTTTTTTCACTTAGTATAATGTTCTTAAATCTATTTCCAGTTGTATGTCTCTGTAGTTGTGTGTATGTGTTTTTTTTATCAAGTAATAGCTTATTGCATGACTATAGCATGTATTATTTATTTAGTTACCAGTTGATAGACATTTGGATTGTTTCTAATTTTGGCTATTTTGAGTAATGCTGCTTTGAACATTCATATATAAACCTTTGTGTGGAAATATATTCTCATTTCCTGTGAATAGATACACAGTAGTGGAATTTTCCGAGTTATATGGTAAATACAATGTTTAGTTTTTAAAGAAAATACAATTTTTTTTTCTATAAAGTGATTGGATTTGACCATTTAACATTCTTACCAAAAATGTATTCCAGTTTTATTGTTGTTGTTATTTATTACAGCTAGTTTATTTTTTATTGTGTATTTAGTATCTCATGATTTTGATTTATATTTCTGCATAGTAAGTCCTCAGTTAACATTGTCAATAGATTCTTGGAACTGCTGTAAATTGATGTCTAATAAAACCAATTTTACCATAGGCTAATTGCCATAAACAAGAGGTAAGTTCCAATGGCATCTCATCAACCTTATATCAAAATGACATTATTTGAGGACCTAATGTATCAGTTTTATATTGCTGTATAAGAAATTAACACATGCTTTGCAACTTAATCTAGATTTCATCCACAGGTTCTGTGGGTCAGGAGTTTGAATGCAGGTTAATTGTTGAGGGTCTCACTGGATGAAATCAGTTGGATGAGGCCATGATCTCATCTGAGGCTTGAGGTCTTCTTCTAAACTAATTGGTTTCTGGAAGACTTCAATTCCTTGAGGTTGCATGACTGAAGTCTCCATGTTCTTACTGACTATCAGCTGGGGATAACTCTTAGTTTCTGGAGAACACCCTGAAAGGGTCCTTGTCATGTGATGCCCTCCAGAAGCAGTTTACAACATGGTTGTTTGCTTTTCAAGGCAAGAATGAGAATCCCACTCTCTTTCATGGAAGACCTAGACCCCTGAGTAGGTCAAGCACACCCGGAATAATTTCATTTTTATTAATTCAAAGACAACTGATTAGGGACCTTACTCACATCTATAAATTCCCTCAACGTTTACCATATTATTCAAATTAATCATGGGAATGCTGCCCCATCATCTTCACAAGTATTGTCCATACTCAAAGGGAGGGGATATATAGCATATATACACCAGGAGCAGGAATTTTGAGAGCAATCTTGGAATTCTGCCTACTATTTCCTTAATTACTGATGATGTTGAGCATTTTTTCATGTATTTGTTAGCCATTTTTATATCTTCACTAGAGGCCTGGTGCACAAAATTCATGCATGGGTGTGGTCCCTAGGCCTGGCAGGTGATCAAAGCTCTAGTGTCTGGCATGGAAGGGCCAGTCTCAGCTCACCTCTGGGCCCTGGGCAGCACCTGGGCCTCAAGCCCCCATGTGCCCCCCTCCACCTGAGTCACGGTGCCTGAGTCCCCATGTGGAGATGTGGTGAGTGCGACTGGACGCCATAGGACAGGGCACAGTATGGGCCTCAGGGTCGCCCAGCGGCACCACAAGGAAGCCAGGCAGGCAGCGTGCTCTCTCCTGGCTGGCCTCACAGACCAGCTCCTGCACAAACCTATGGGGAGTCAGATTGACCCCTGTGGTCCTGGCAGCTGTGTCCTGGCTCACCAGAACGAGGCTGCGTGAATGTGGGGCAGGCTTCTCGAGAGGGCGCCCAGCACCTGAGTGTGGGTTCTTACCAGTGAGCCCTGGCATCCCGGAGGAGGGTAGCAGGGGGAGTGAGAGCGAGCTTGGGCAGACACTCCACATACTCACCGCACCTCTATCCCCATCACCCCCGCCCCAGGTAGCTGGTGAGAGGTTGAAGACCCCCGCCCTGGCTCCTTGGGAGGTTGGTCACCACCACCCATCCCCAGTTCCCCATCTCAGCCCCGGCCTGGCCCTGATCAGAAATCAGGGCCTACTGGCTGCTGGTCACCTTCTGTGGGGTTATCAGGCCCCTGCTCTCACCTGCCTTAACCTGGCGCCATCCACTCACCTGCTCCACCACCCCGCCATGGTCCTGCTCTTGTAGGGGCCCATCGGGGCCAGCAGTGCCTCCACTGCTGCCCACTGCCAGCACTGCATCACCAATGCCAGGCATGCTCTGTGCCGCCCCCTGGTGGTCAGCACATGTCATAGAGAGCAGTTGAACTCCCAGTGGAGGGGGAAATTTGCATATAAGGCTTTTATTATATAGGATTGGTGAAATCTTATTTAAATATTCAGGCCAGCCCTAGCCGGTTTGGCTCAGTGGATAGAGCGCCGGCCTGCGGACTGAAGGGTCCCTGGTTCGATTCCGGTCAGGGGCATGTACCTTAGTTGTGGGCACATCCCCAGTTGGGGGGTGTGCAGGAGGCGGCTGATCAATGTTTCTCTCTCATCGATGTTTCTGACTCTCTATCCCTCTCCCTTCCTCTCTGTAAAAAATCAATAAAATATATTTTAAAAAATATTCAGCCAATTTTTAATTAGGTTATTTATTTTTATTGAATTATAAAAGGTTATATATTCTGGATACAAGTCCTTTATTAAATATATGATTTACAAATACTTCCAATCTGTGGCTTCTTGTCTTTTCATTTTCTTAACAGTGTATTTTGAAGAGACAGGGTTTTTAATTTTGATGAAGTCCAATTTGTCGTATTTTTAGTGGATCATACTTTGAGATTCAAATATGAGAAATCTTTGCCTAACCTGAATCAAAAGATTTTCTCTTATGTTTTCTTCTAGCATTTTATAGTTTTGCTCTTAAAATTAAGGTGTATGATCCATTTGAGTTAATTTTTGTGAATAGAATGAGATGTCATACATTTATTTATATAGGCATATGTATATCCAGTTGTTTCAGAAATATTTGTTGAGGAGACTATCAGTTTCATCTTGAATTGTCTTGTCACCTTTTTGAAAATAAGTTGACCATATATGCAATTTTTTTTAATGGACTCTCCTGTTCCATTGATGTATGTGTCTTCCCTTATGCCAGTACCACATTGTCTTGGCTTCTATAGCTTTAAAATTTTTGTTCTTTTTAAAAATTGCTTTGACTATTCTAGTTAATTTTCATTTTTATATAAATTATAGGATTAAATTGTTAGGTTCTCTGAAAAAAATTTTGATAGAAATTTCACTGAGATTAATATGAGCTGAATTACTATCTTAACAATATTGAGTATTTCCAATCCATGGATATTATATATCACTAGAAGCCCAGTGCACAAAAATTTGTGCACTCAGTGGGGGGTCCCTCAGCCTGGCCTGTGCCCTCTTGCAGTCTGGGACCCCTTGGGGGCTGACCACCTGCTAGCTTAAGCCCACTCCCCGGGGGATTGGGCCTAAGCTGGCAGTCAGACATCCCCTTGGCAGCCCGGGAGCCCTCAGGGAATGTCCACTTGCCAGCAGGGAGCAGGCCTAAGCTGCAGTAGGACATCCTTAGCGCTGCTGAGGAGGCGGGAGAGGCTCCCACCACCACCGCTGTACTGGCAGCCGTCAGCCTGGCTTGTGGCTGAGCAGAGCTCCGCCTGTGGGAGCGCACTGACCACCAGGGGGCAGCTCCTGCATTGAGCGCCTGCCCCCTGGTGGTCAGTGTGTGTTATAGTGAACAGTCATTCCCAGTAATTCTGCTGTTAGGGTCAATTTGCATATTACCCTTTTATTATATAGGATTTTATGTATTGAAATATTCTTTAATGTCTCTAAGCAATGTTTTATAGTTCTCAGTGTACTAAAAGTGTTGTACTCCCTTTACTAAAGTTATTTCTAAGCAGCTTGTTCTTTTATGACTATTATGAATGGAATTGTTTACCTAACTTAATTTTTAAATATTTACTAATATATCAGAATGTAATTAATTTTTATATATTACTTTTATCTTGAAACCTTGTTTAACTTGTGTCTTATTTCTTAAATTATTTTATAAATTCCTTAGGATATTTAACATATAGGATTATTCATCTATGAATAAAGACACTTCTAATTATTCCTTTCTAATCTCAGTGGTCTTAATGCCTTTTCCTTGCCTTATTGCGATGGTCAGAGCCTCCATCCCAGTGTTGGAGAGTCCTGTAAAGAGCAAACTGGAAAACCTTTGGTGCAGCTTCAGGATAAAGCTCGAATCGCATCTGCTATGTATAGCTGCTTCTTAAATGTAAATGTCCCTTTTGAATAATATTTCTAAAAACATATTTTGTCTAAAACCTAGCTTCTTCTTGCTTTCTTCCTAAGAATTGTAATTAATTTAGTTTTTGCCTATACAATTAAATATGCATGGTTTAGGGGGGATGGCGAAGAGTTCCTTTTAAGTCTTTGCCAAGATCCCAGGGATTCCCAATTCATGGAGAGAGATCTTCGTTGCCTTTTGTCTATGATGTTACCTACTCTTTTAGGCATCTTTTGGTATAATATCTATAATAACTTACACTCTAATATAGCATGTTTTTTTTTTAAATATTTTTCTTTTTTCCCCCCCAAGGGGGGAAAACAAAAAAGGAAGGCATATTGGCTTGAAAGTCAGAAGACCTAATTGCTATTTGAGTTTTGGCAAATCTCTTAACTTCTCTGAAATCACCCCCACTCCACCCCCCATCTGTGCAGTAAGATGATTGAGTCTTATGTTATAAGCTTACTAGTAAGTTTTCTTCTGTATTTTGATATCTTATGGTTTGAGGGCACACTACTTTATACACCTTAAACAAGCTCAATAAAATTAATCTTTAAAACATTTTTTTAAATTCAAATTTGTTTTTTTAGTCACATAATAGGAATTGAAAAGGCTCCTACTTACAATACCATCACAGAAGATACATATATAAAACAAAAATTTTTCTCAAACAACATGGTCTCAAAATGGCAAAACTTAGGCTTTCTGAAAATTTGCGTATTTTGGAGCTCATATATCTTTTTTCATTTCTATTGAAACACAATGTAAACTAATATTATTGCTGGCATCTTCAAGGAAGTCACCAAAAGTATTTTGCTTTCTGGGATTTTGTTGCATCAGTAATATAGAATTTTGTTTTAATTGTATTGTGTTTGGCCTAACATAAATTAACCCTATAATTAAACAGGTGATAATATGTGCCATAAAGTTTTCTGCTAGTATACCATTTATTTATTATTCTTATACTAAATATATTATCATAATAATGATTAATCTGAATATGGCACATGGTTGCATTTTAACCCTGATTCAAATTGACCTTTCAGCTGAAGATAATGTGCTGTTCATTTAAGACCACAATTATTAGTCCTTAAAGTATCAAGGGTGATTTTTTCCATGGGGCTGGGGTGCAGTGGGGCAAAGCAAAGTATAGCAGCATCAGCTTAGAGTGTTTAGCAGTAGCTCAGCTCTTTCAAAGCCTCTTTTTTTTTTCCAAGACATGCTAAAAGGGTGCTCAAAAAAGATGAAAGCTACATGATTAAAATGAAGCATGCTATAATGTTTAACTAGCAGTTTATGCTACACAGTCTATATACTCTGGTCTAATCATCGTGTATTGTGTCTGACTACTTCACTGTGGTTGAAAGTTTCTTGGCCAGAAAGGACCTTGTAAAATTAGTTCTTATTAGAAAAAGTATGGATGGCTGCAAAATTTGGAGACAGTCTGATTTTAGACCTGTCAAATGATGTAACTACATGATCAGCAGGAGGATTTTGGTCTAATTTGGAGGGGGGAAAAGTGAAGTGGTATTTGTGTTTAGAATTTTCTAACAAATAGAATTCCCATCAAACTAACATTTTAATTCTTCCCAGAGATATGCCCCTGATTCCATGTCTGAAGAAAATCTAATGTGTGTATGTGTGTGTACTTCAGAATAGAAAGTTGACATATGTCAAATAAAATGATAAATATGAATATAATACCTTTGGTTGTGCAAATTAAGTAAGGCTATAAGATTATGATTCAATATATCAGGATGCAAAATTTGAAGTCATAATACCTTGTGAGCAAGAGACAAAAGGCTTAACTATTTTCCTTTCATCTGATGGATAGTTTTTGTTTGTGTGTTTGTTCTTTAATATATTTTTGTTGATTTCATAGAGGAAGGGAGAGGGATGAAGAGATAGAAACATCAATGATGAGAGAGAATCATTAATTGGCTGCTTCCTGCAGGGCCCCTACTGGGAATGGAGCCCACCACCCCGGCATGTGCCCGACCTCCTGGTTCATAGGTTGGCGCTCCAACCACAGAGCAACACCAGCCGAACTGTTTGTTTGTTTGTTTGTTTTTGGCAGCTTTAGTTATTTAATTGTTCTATTGGTGTGGCATGTGATTAATATATTTGTAGCTGGTCACACAATAGAAGGAGTTTATTTAAAATAGTGTTTCAGTGTTTATAAGATTTCTTAAGCTTCTTTCTTCTTAGGTAGCAGTGCATTTTGCTTTCATTGTGTAAAGTTAAACATGTAATAGTTTATTAATTTACCAGTTATTAAGACTGTGCACTACTGTTTCCGTGTTATTTATAGGTTAAAGGATAGAACATGAATGCACCTAAATACATTGTTTCAGTGAAAGGCCCAGGACAGTTTTCTTAAGGTTTCCCAAATGTTTAATCCTAATACTCACACCTTGCCTCATCAGTTCTGGAAAATTCTGCTCTGGCATGCTGCTAACGGGTTAATAACTCTGGAGGTGCAGTTTGGCTATGTATGATTTTTTACATCATTTATCAGAATGATGTTGAAACTGTTAGCCCAAGGCGCTTGTGAATGGAGTCTAGAAATAATTACAAGAGTGAGGTGCTTGCTTTATTCTTGTGATCTTCAATAAAAATGCTCCTTCTACTGAGAGTGCCACCACTGTCACCTCTGATCTTAAACTAAATGAACAAATAAATACACAAATCTTCCAAAATATTTTATTTCTTGGTTGGTTCTAGCTCAGTTTTTATCTGAGCGTGTGTGTACTTTCCTATGCCAAACTCTACTTAAACAGGAACAATTTTTCTTGACCTATAAATTGCAAGCATGTGTTACTTCCAATTAAACTTTATAAGCTAGTGAAAGGAAATGTAGTGGTTTGTATAATTTGACAGTTTTAAAAACAAAGTAGATCAACTTTTAAAATTAGGGAAGGCACATGTAATCTCAAAACTATACATTTAGTGGCACCTGCTGAGTATCAGGTGTTTATAACTCGGCCATAAAAATTCATTCCAGCCTAAAATCTAAGGTCTCAACCCAGCAGGAATCATAAAACAAAATTTGGCTAAAGTGATTTTTTTTCTATAAGAGGTACAGAAATAGAAGACTTAAGGTCCTGGACTTGATTTTTATGGGAAAAGTATAAAACAAACAAAGGTAGGCCATTTATCCCACTGATTGGCTAGTGTCCCTGGAGAGAGAGAGAGAGAGAGAGAGAGAGAGAGAGAGAGAGAGAGAGAGAGAGAGAGAGAGAGAGGATATCTTGACTCTTAATGGGAATGCCCGCCTCAAGCTTAATGGGGGATGTATGTTTAATAAGGAATATAGTGCCTATACTCTAAGTTGGTCAGCTTGGCAGGTGTGAATGGCTGTACTGGTCTTTGTAGGTTTCTTGTCTTGGGTTCTGTTTCTTTTGCGATATGTGTTGTTGGTATGGGGAAGATTCCAGATAGCACAGTTATGCCTTAAAAAGCTAGGAAAGAACTTTGGAGAGATGAGGAGGGTTATGTAAAGCAGCCATCGTCGGTTTTTTCTTGGCCGCTTCGGAATCATTAAAAGCAGACTAGAGGCCTCTTAAGCACAGTTGATCTCCGGGCTCTATTTTCGCCTCAGTCTAGTTTATTGGAATCTTGTCACCAGTCCACGCTTCCCCAGGATGCTCTGGGAGACAGGATCTGCCTGTTTCCTGTCCATCCTGATCTAATGCCCAATCCCTTCATCACTTCCAGCTCCTCACTGAGTGAAAGCGGCAAGAGGAACATGGTTCATAAATATTTGCTACAATGTTAGCTTTCGTGTCTCTCAGGTGGCCTCAAAGAGATAATGGGACTAAGGAATGGCAAAGAAATGTTTAGAGAAAGGAAGTTCCGATCCTCAGGGAGAAGCAGGGGAGGAAAAGAGTGTGCAGACGGGTTTATGGATGCCGTCAGTGCCCTGAGGGGTCCTAACCTCTATAGAACCCAGGAACAGCTTTCAGGCAGGATTTCTTATTGAACCGCCCAGGAGTATGGGGGGGAAACTGGGTTAGAGGCAAGGTTGCTCACGCCTGCCAGCTCAGAGCTACAAGTGTCCTTGTGTATCACCGGTTGTGGGGTGTGGATGGCCCTGTTTTCAGTTAACCTTTGTGTCTATAACGGAGCAACGTCTCAGGTACCTGCGGACAATTATGATATTTCAGCGGGTTACCTGGTGTGAAGCTCCTCTGGTCCAGCCTGCCCACGAGGCAACCTGCTGGCTTTGATTCCGCTGCCCTGCAGCAGGTCAGCTCTGACATCTCAAGGGTGGTTTTACCGAGTGTGAATCTTAATGTGATAAGCACGTGTGTTTTTCATGAAATGTTTGCACTCGTGCATTAACATGGCTATTTTATAAAGCGGGCTGACATTTCCACTCTTTCCTCCCTGTGTTATCTTGCTTTGTTGCATGCTTTACTAGTTTTTATAAAGTTTATTGCCCCCTGCCGCTCAATATCTTCATATGCTGTGTGTTGTCCTTTATATCCTGCTGGGGTGCAGTGTAATGAATTATTTTTCAATGAGAATGATATGATTTTTACAGCCTGCCCACAGAGATGGTGATTTTAATGTAGTATTTGATTCTGTACCTTTGCTCCCCCCCCCCCCATACTTGTCACAGTTACTGCCACCTGAGTGTCACGGGCATGGGCTGTCCAAGCTCGATGCCATGCACGCAACGGTCTCTTTTATTGCATGTTTAATTCTTTATCTCCTCTAATCTTCTCTCTGGATCTCTATCTTCAATTTCATTTCAGACAGTTTGGCTTTTATGCCAACATCTGTACATTTGCTTTGCATTGAAATTCCATGAATAACATCTTTGCTGCTGGTGGTCTCTCTTGCTCAGTAATTGAATCCACACAGTCCCAGGATGTGTTATGTGCGGTGATTTAGCAACTTTAGGTTTTTGTCAAACTAGGGCTTATTGGAAACTGTAGAGATGAGTTCAGCTTTATTCTGTGGGCACTTCTCCTGCTTTCTTTTCTTCTCATTGTCTCCAGGCTTACTCCACAACCCTTTTCCCCTCATCTTGTTACATCATAGAGATTCTCATTTCTATTTCCAGAAATGCAGTTAATATTTAAGCACCACCACTTCTACTCGATCCCACTTCTTTCATTTAGTCTTCTCCTACATGCTTTCTCTGTACACATCGCTGTCACCTCTTCTGCTCCCCATTCCCCTCCACATCAGATTTCTCCAGGATTAGGTTTAATTTAATTAATATGGGCTTTTATGATGAGGGATACCTCAAGCTTGGAACATTCAATGAAAAAATTTTAAAGTCCCAACACTGAATGGGACACCTCAATATTGACTTGCAAGGTTTTGTCAGTAAATTTTAAAATAAAATAAATTTTAAAATAAATTTAAAAATAAAATTTACCAGGTCTATCCATTAAAATATGTATAGCTGAAAATAATAGCGTATGGAACCTTTTAGGCAACAATATGATTTAATTATCTCACATCAGAGAAGCCTGTGGGAGGGTAGCCCCAAGGACCTCTGTGGCTCGACAAGGTCAGCCAGGACCCAGACTCCTGCTTTTCTGTTCTCCCCTTCTTGCTGCATTGCCTTTTCTACTCAAGACTTGTCACGTCATGGTGGGAAATGGTGCTGCAGCTCTAAGCATGGCCCTTATACAACAGCTTTGAAAGGATGTGAAGAAGCGTGAAATATTTCCCAGAAGCTTCAGAGGGGAGTTCTCTTTATGATTTATTGGGCAGAACTGGGTCATGGTTCCATACTTAGAGCAATCACAGATATGGGATCACAGATATGGGAGAACTGGCTTAAAGCCAATTATTATTCATTTCCTGGAAATAGGCCCATAACCTGTCTGAGACTTTCAGGAGCTTCTTTGTGATGAAGAGGGTAGAGCAATAAATTTGGTTCTTTTTGGGTGGGCAACATGTATGTTTACTTAAGCAGGGATTAGAACTGTTACCTAAAGGGATGGATAAAGGGCCTGTGTGCAGCTGCCCTCATTCTCAGTGCAAGTAGTGAATGTGGGGCTGACAGTAGCTGTGGTGCAATCGGGTCCCGTGGCTGCAGTCCCGATCCGGAAGACAGCGCTCTTGCTCTGAATCATTCCCTTAGCACCATGTGAATCCCTGGTATACAGGAGGTGATCAACATGTACTTGCTGAATAAAGGAACCTCGGGTGTATGGGAATGACATTTTGAACTTATGTCACTTGCTCATATAATAAAATGCTGTAGGCTGGGGTAAAATTTAATATTTGAATCCAAGAATAAGGCAATTTTATTTGTTGGCTTATGTCTCCCTATGTCACTATAAGGATTTAGTTACATATAATTTCATCAGATGCGATTCATATATCAATAAGCAACTCCTTTCCACTTCCCTGAACCTGCCATAAGGCAGCCAGCCCATTTCACAGTTAATGCATTTTGAAATACAGAAGGAAAGGAGGAAGACACAGGTTAAAGTCATTGGTTAGATTCAGGTAAGGCACATGTTAGAGTCAAATGTCACCCTCCCCATCCCCTCAATATGCAAGTGAAAGGCAGGATGCCAAGATAGTGAAGGCCAGTGGTCAGTAGGGAAAGGAGTGGCGAGAAGTTGCGTGCAAGCTCCATGCGCCTCTTCTTCCCTTCTCCCTGGAACAGGTAGTTGAGGATAATGTAAATGGAAAGAGATACGCCAAAGAATGTATCCCAGAATATTAATATTTTTCCAAAGGGAGCACAAGTAATAACTAATTTGCTCTAGAAGAAAATACATCAAACTGAAATAAATGTAAACTTTACTCAAGCCTATGGAAAGTTCTCTCCTAGACTTAGCTTATATGTAGTGAATCTTGCCCTAAAATATATGAACCAAGTGAGAGAGGCAAGGGGGCGAATCTGGCTTCAAAGGCATAAACAGAAAATTGTCATTTGTACTGATTTTCAGATTCAATTTAAAAATCCAGAATATGAGGGTCACAGGTGTTATGAAAGCTTTTTATTGTAATCCCAGACAAAACTTTATTATGCCATAAAGAAGTCAGGAGTCTTTAGTGAAAATTGTAGTTGACAGGAAAATAAAGTCGATTCTACTTAAAGCTAAGAGGTATACTAGGTCAAGAGACCCTTATATGTATCTTTTACTTTAGAGTGCATTTATAGCCCATGAAAGGAAGTGGATTGATATTCTCAAAGTTAACTTCCTCCTCTTGTGTTCACAAAACCCTAGTGAGCCAGGTGGAAGGCTCTGGAATTAAGCTTTTATTCCTCTGCCTGCAGCACGAGCTGGCGTAAGCAGCCCAGGGATGAATGTGCATTTCCAGAGACAAGCTGCCTCTGTGGAGACCAAACACTTCCCCTCCCTTATTTTTTTACATTTCAATTACGTACTTAAATGAAAATGTCTTGAATGACACTCTTTCTTGGAATTGCATTTCATTCTTCACTAGTCACTCTCAGTTGCTAGAAATTAATTATGATCATCATCATCCCATGTTTATGGAAAGACTATGGGGCACATAGAACTGTTGATTCAGGGTTAAGAGCATTTATTTCAGTGGTGATATTTGCCTTCAAGGAAAAGGTCTTAAAGCAAAGATCACCTTTGCCTTTTAGAAGGATCTTTTAGCAAGATTTATAAACATAAATTTTCAGTTTATACAGGTAGAGCATTTCTTCAAGGGAAAAAAACATAAAAACAGTATAAATAGAGGTTGGGTTCCTAGCTGAGTCCACAGAGGCTGTCTACTCATAATGGAACTCAATGATAAAGGGCACCATCCTTTCACACTTCCACGGTCCCCAAGCAGGTTTCCTGTGGTCTTGAGGCAGGAGGGAATACCATCATCTCACCTGGGCACTGGCATGGTGCTGGGAAACATTGTGGAATTGTTTGGAATAGCTTTCTATCAACATTGCTGATGCCATCTTCATCTGCTAGTAAAGTTTCCTCAAGCCCACAAGTACCTAGTTGTCTTAAGGTTATTCTATACCCTGAGTCTGCCATTTGGGGAAACCGGGGGGTTAACTAACCTTACCCTGAAAGAGGTCCATGCTAAAAGTTATCTTTCCCTCCACATTTTCAGAATTCCAGTTCTTTTAGTACAGTTCAGATCCTCTAGTGATTAAGGGCAAAGCAAGCTGGGGTGTCAATGTGCGCTGCTGTGTGACTTATTAATAGTCTTTTTACCTACTTAGAAAATTCACTTTCTAAACAAGTATGTTTGTTAAATCAGACAATTTCTAACTGGAGTTATTTGTATTATTCTAGGCACTGTAGGAAAAAGTAAGGGGGGAAAAAAGGTCAAAACATTACTCATACACGTACTGCCACTGTGGGTTATAGATAAGAATATTCACATCACAAGTTAAACTGTGGGCGTGCAGACACACACACAAAGGTATAAAGTGAAAGCTGAAGAACAGTGTGGCATATGGTGTTGGAGCTCAGAGAGGAGCAAGATGCTGTCCAATGTTCATTGAAGGAGGGCTGAGTGAGTGAGGGCTCTGCATGAGGCTGCATGACAGGGTTTGTATAAATGCATTTGAAGGTGGTGGATGGTCTGAGTGCAGAGACTAGTATAAGCAAAAGCACTTCAAGGCTAGTCAGGAAGAGCCTGTACTCTAGGGAGGTCCCTGTTTCTCAAGGCTCTCCACTAACCCTAACCGGTTTGGCTCAGGGGATAGAGCGTGGGCCTGAGGCCTGAAGGGTCCCAGGTTCGATTCCGGTCAAGGGCATGTACCTTGGTTGCAGGCACATCCCCAGTAGGGGGTATGCCGGAGGCGGCTGATGGATGTTTCTCTCTCATCGATGTTTCTAACTCTCTGTCTCTCTCCCTTCCTCTCTTTGAAAAATCAATAAAATATATTTAAAAATAAACATTAAAAAAAAAAAGAGCTCTCCACTATGAAGGGCACGAGGACTGGAAATCAGCACCTGAGTGCATAGGACAGACTGAGTACTTTGTCCACATGAATTCTCTTCTACACCGTCTTAGAGAGGAAGCAGTCAAGGCTCAGTGAGATCAAGCAACGTGCCTGCAATAGTGTAGTCCTTACACAGCAAGACCATGATAGCAACTTGATCTGCCTGATTTTAGAGCCTCCTCCGTATCCCTGCGCGGCCTCTCCTAAGCTCCCCACAGGCACTCGGGGCCAGCAGCAGTGGGATGGGGCACTCACAAGCATTTGTAAGTTGAGAAATGACTACATGTGGATACATTTATTTAAACCCGATGTAAACCAAGAGGACTTCTTACGTTTATTGTTCACAAAAATAATGGCATGATTTAGTAAATCTCTTAAATGGTAGACTAGAAATGGAACTCCTCATTTCGAAATCAGTGGCACAACTGACTTTTTTATTCCCAGGAAGGGAGGAAGGTTTTTTTTTTAATTTTTATTTCTTTTTCTTTAATTTATTTTGTTTTTATCACCATTTATCTCTCCTTTATCCTGTCTACCTCCTCCCACCACCCCCCACCCCCCCGTCTCCTTGCAACAGTACACTGTAGTCGTGTCCAATAGTTCTTTCTGTTTATTTTTTCTTTTTTTCTCAATCCTTCCATCCCCTCAAGAAACTTCCCAACAGAGCAGAGCGCTCTATGAGTATGTCTTTATTTTGCTTGTTAGTTCAGTTTGTTCACCAAATGACTTATTTTAACCCTTTTTAGTTCATTCAGAAATGAGGTGAGTTTTCTAAGAATGTTATTAATTTTTTGAAATATTACCTAGTTTTGTCTTTTTTTTTTTTTACCTTCTCTATAAAATTCAGTGGAATTCTACTGCAAAAGTGGTTTTGTTCATGTGGTCGCTCCAGTATTTCCAGTAATTTCTAGAGCCCATTGTCTTTGCAAAGGTCTGAATGCCCCCTCATGTGTCTGTCTCTTCAGTGACATGAGAGCCTTCATTTGTCTTTTGGGCAAATGGCTGTCTTCTGATAAGAGGGACTCAGTTTGGTGTCACTAAAGAGTCTCCAGTTGGAGTTTGGTTTCCTCTCACTCCCGTTACTTCCAGCCTGAGTTTTCCTTCGTGCTTTTCCTGGGCGCCTGGGGGTTTCTCTGCCCCTCCGTGGCTCATCAGCACCCATCGAGGAGAGCCCATTGGAGACTAAAGAAACCAGAACTAGTGTGAGAGCTTTTGGTAGAAGTTTATTAAGGAAGAAGGTTAGAAGCATGTTTTTAGTAACATGAAATTTGGGTATTGTCTAATGACTCTGTTTAGCCTAACTATGTCTGTAATATGGTTATGAAGATTTCTTGGCATTTTAATTACTGGTAGAGATTTGTTAGTTGAAAATATAACTTTAGTGTATTTCCTAGCCTACTTGCATTGTTAAGTGAACAGTTCTATCCAGGAATGGAAGAGAGATTTGATTATATCTGTATATGTAAGCCCTCCTTTGTAGCCCAGGAATGGACCTTGGATGCAGACTGGGCTACAAAGGAGGGCTTATATATACAGATATAATCAAATACTTTTCATGATAGAATTGCTTTAATTACTTATGGAAGTTGCATATGTATAATTATCTTTTGAGACCTAGTTGACTACATAATGTACTTAACAAATTAACTAGTTTACAAATGCTCTAACAAGCATGATTGTATCAGCCAGTGTAGTTTTTTGCTCATTTCAGGATGTCTCTCATGTTCAATTTCTAAGTGGAGATTTTTCATCATTCAAGATGTTTGCAAACATCATTGTAACTGTCCCTGCCTATTCACCATATTTTGGGGTTTGGGGCCTGTTTGAAAAGGTTAACATGCTATCCTGATTGGATGCTCCTTTCCTTTTGGTAGCTGACAGTAAACGTACTTATGCACAAATCATTGTGTGCATTCTGAGTCACTCAATACTACACTCATTTTTGGTAAAATTGAATTCGCCCTTTTCCTCCGTGGTGGGAATATGAGCTTATTGCCTTGGCCTCCTGCTCAAAGGCTGTGAGGATGCTAGTGGCATAACTGGAGAAATAACTTTATATCCTTTATACATTCTCTGGGTGGAATTGTTGGAAGGACAGGATATTTTTCTCTAGCGGGAGAGACATTTGCCCCTTGATACAGAAACCTCACACTCCAGGCTCTTTGATACATCACTGGAGATGTTGGAGAACATGGTGCCTGTGTCTACTGCTGATTCTTGGGTGTTAAACAGCCCTCCACTGCTTTTATTGTACCATTAATTGCACTTAATGCAGCTGTATTTCTAGTACGCTTGGCCAGGCTCTGAAAATTAAGTAGAGGGTACTTTGTTATAAAATTCACTGTAATGAGTTCTGGTGGGACAGGGTCTGTTAAGTTTGAAATTACCCCGGGCCATTTCTAAAGGACTTCTTAAAATATTTCACATCTATAAAAGTTTGTAACTAGATAAATAGCCATGGAGAGTGTGAGGCCAGGCAGAGGGGAATCCACATTTCTCCTCAGTGCATCTTTGATAAAATATGAATGCTGTGAATAGTTGGGACTGGTGCTTATTTACTCCATTTTCCTCTGCCTCAATATTCAGTAAATTCCATAAGCTCAGCCTTCACTGTTTTGTGACATGGTTTATATACACGGGCCTTTTCCTTGTTTGGTTTTGTTTTTTAATCCAAATCATACACTGCACTACAATAAATGTAGTAGCCACTCCTGGGTGTATACAGACTGGCTCAAGAGGGGCTCACACCTCTACAAACAAAACTACTGAAGAGACAGCCAGTAACTATTAGCCATTTCGTTTAATGTTGCAACTTCCTGCCAGGGACTGAAACATGACTGGCACCTGGCTAATGGACGCTGACGACAACATGAGTTCCCGTATTTGGGGACTTGTGTCTCACTGCTGCAATGCTTTGTGTCTAACAAAATTTCAGATTGACTAGTTGATCAAGTGGCTTTACCAAAACACCCAGGTATTTGGGGCATGCTCATAGAGAAGGGTCCAGCCCAGTCCCCTTAGGATTGATGTGAAAACGCCTCTCTGGGATCGGCCTCACTGCACTGTAGAGACACTGGCACAAATCAGGTAGAGGATCGTCCATGGTTTTAGTGCAGCGATTTATCTGAGTTTAGTAGTTAAAGTTTGAGCATGAGGTAATTAGAGCCCTCCAAGCTTGAAATTCATGAACCTTATTCCCCCTATAATAGACTCTCTACAACTTGCCAAGTTCCCTGTTTGACGGATATATATGGAGGCTTTGTCAAAAGCCTCTGGTCAAAATGTAGTTTTAAAAAATCCAAAATTGGCCTTCTTTTCTTTTTAGCTCTTACACGTGTAAACAGGGAAGGTTGCAGCATGCTATTACTGAGGTCAGTCGGCAGTCTGCCGTACTCTTTGGAGGTATTCAGTGATCAATAGTCAGATACACACAGCCACGGCGCTCCACCACCACTGCCAGATGGTCTGACAACAAACATGACAGGGCCAATCAGGACCAAAGAATAGAGGGGAGGAGCTGTCAGTCAGTTGGGTTTCTTCTACTGTTTATCCCTCCTGGCAAAAAATGGAGCTAACCTCTATTGAGTTGCTACCCCTGTTGTAGTAGGTGATGCTACAAGGACGAAGGGAACTAACATTTAGTGAACACTTCATATCTGTCAAACCATGCTAGACACTTTACATACATTATCTCATTTAATCCCTAAACAGCATGCTCAAGTGGGTATTGTTGTAATGTACCCCGCGAATCACAGAAGGACGCCTCAAGAAGTCGAATTAAAGAGTCACATTTATTGCAATCCAGGACTATGAGGGGCCATTCCCAAATCTCATAGCCCTAAGATGGTGGCAAAACCAGACTTATATAGGCAAAAATCACAAAGGTATTGATTACATCTCAGGGTTTGGAATGAGGCACCTGGCTCACAAAAAAAGCAGATTACAGAAGCAGAATTAAGCATGTTAATTACAGTTTCGGGTCTCGGGGTCACTGAAGTGACAGAAATACATTATCTAGAGCCCTTGGGTAACCTGGGTTAAACTTAGGCATGTTATCTAAATTACAGTTTTGGGTCTCCAGATCACTGAGTTGTCAGGACAATTTAGAGTAATTGTGCTGTCCTGGTCTCGGGACCACTGAGTCAGCTGGAACGCACCACCTGTGGCCACTAAAACAATTTAGGGTAATTGTGCTGTCCTGTTTCCAGGTACAGTAGAATGTGCTCTCTAAGACCAGTATGATAACAATCAATGGAATAGTCATTCAATCAATAAGGCATTCAATCGAATGGGATGACTTATACAATTTAGAAAATCAAAGTAACTTTTATATTGTTAAGCCAAACAACAGGGTTAGAGTTAAACTACAGTTTCCACCTGAAATGGTTGCTACCATACTTCAGTATGTGCTAGGAAACTGTCTCACACTTTGGTGTTTAGCCCTTGACACAGCTCCTAGGACAACGGACCTCACTCTATAGGTGGGGACACCAAGACCCAGAAGTCAAGTGTCCTACCCTGGTTCACTAGCTGGAAAATGGCAGAGCTAAGACGAGAAATAAAAGTTTCTGTCTCTAAGAGTTATGTTTTCCCATACTCAAATGCAGCTGCCTCTCCATCTAGTTAAGTGCTCCTAAATACTTATAGACTTAGATGGATGGAAATGTTTAGATCCTCGGAAGAGAATAGCAGAGGACAGAGCTAGACTTTGTTGAGATACGGAGTATGGAAGAAGTTCTTTAAAAAAGCAAAGTCGGTATATGAGGCAAATGAATTTCTGGAGACAATATCTAGAGCTTACTCTTAGTCTCAACTACGCTTTAAATTATGAACACACAAAAAAGGTTGCAGCAAGGCTATAAATGAATAAAAATGAAGTTGGCCAGAAAATAAGTGACCATAGAATCACCATCAGGTTTGTAAGCTCTGAAGTGAGCTTTCTTCAAGGGGAACAAAAGAGAAAAGAGCTAAGAGGAGTTAGTTCAGGAGTGAAGCTGAGTGTGTTGTTTTCTTCTGTGTCCTGAAGATGAGGTCAGCTCAAGTAATATTTTTTTAAAATTCCAGGGGAAATTGTCTTTCTCTCTTGCCACTTAGAAAATTCAACCTTACTGAAGATGTGACTGCTTTCTCTAAGAAATATTTCTTGGATACAAGCCTCATTCTCTTTCACCTGGAGCAGTTCTTGGCTTCTTTCTTCATTGGCTTAATAAAAGTTCATTAAATAATGCAGGAGGAATATGAGGTTCCTCTTTCCCCTCTCAGTCACTCTTTCCAACAAATAAAAGGCATTTTCTTCTACTCTCATTACTCTTGCTTGCCAGGGTCCATTCATTGTCTTTACTAGCTGAGTTTAGACAGAGACCCCCCAAAAGCTAGTAACCTTTGAAGTTCTAGCAAAGGTCAGAACTGTGCACCACCCAGTTAATTTAGGTAATAATAGTTGAAGCATCCCCACCTTAGTTCCCTTAATTCCTTAGATACTTATGTAGATCTTTGTTGATTATTGTTAATCAGATACTCTGCCTACTCCCGGAAATCTATTGATGAGCTAATCAGATACTTTGTCTATTCCTGGAAATTGTTTGCTGATCTGTGTGTCATTGAAACCTCCTTACCCTAAGGGCTACTCCAGATCAATAAAAGATTGGAGCAGCCTGAGCAGTGGTGGAAGTCCTTCGGGACTTGTCCGCCTGGTCCCCCAATATTGCAAAATTATCTCATGTCTTTTTCTCTCATTTGTTGTGCGGCTCCTTTTTCAGATACCGAACCCTACTCCACACAGAACGTGGAGGGAGTCTTACTTGACACTTGTTCTTGTAGCTTATACCTGAGTATGTTAACAGTCTGTTGTAGTACTTTCCTATGGGTATTTGACAGACCTTGGTTGCAAGGAAGAGGTACTGATCGCTTTTGTGAACCAAGAGTAAAGTGAATTCCAGAAGCAATTGCAGGTAACCCTTCTATTTATGACATTTTAAATCTTTTTGCTATGGCAAGAAATACAAGGACAGACTGAAACCAACTGGACAGTAGAGGAGAAAGGATGGGGGTTTCAGGAGGACAGCCATGGCTTCATTTAGATGTATTTAGGCAGCTTCCTCTATACAAATATACTTCTGATTATGGATCATAGATATTTATGTTTTTTGACCATCATTTAGAAGAACTTGTTCTGAAATTGAGATTCTAATAGCTGGATCAGCCACCACACCCTGGAGTATCATCTTTGTAAATTCAGGTCATAGTAAAATATTAAATTTAAAAAAAAAATGGTGTTACCTATTTCTCAGCTTTACCTAAAGTCTGGACAATTCTGTATCTTCTTTTAATGTTTTTCATCTTTTTATACCTCACTGGAATCCCAATGCATGAAATTCTGCAACACTTTCCTTCCCTTGGCTGCCAGCACCGTCTTCCCTCTGGCACCTGGGCCCCGGGCTGTCTGGTCTAATTAGCATATTACACTTTTATTATTATAGACTAGGGGCCCAGTGCATGAATTCATGCACCTTCAAAGGAACTATGGGCTGCAAGGCTGCAGTGTGTACGGGGGTGGGTCTTGGCCCATCCTCTGTGCCCCCACCCGGCCCCTCCCACCACGGCCCCCAGCCCCTTGTTTGCCAGAAGCCCTGCTCCTGCTGCTGCCACTCCCACACACTGATGGTGCTGGCCCTGCTCACACCTGCTGAGGGCATGGAGCAATTGGGGCTGGTGCCAGCAGTGGGTGCGAGTGGGGCCAGTGCCATCAGTGGGTGAGCGGTGGCTTCCAGCCCCTATCGTCCCTCAGGAGCAGGGGGAGATGGAGAAGCCCTGAGGGGAGATCAAGGCCAGCAGCTGCTGCTTGCACCCGCTGCTGGCGCTGAGTGATCCGGACCGGCTCCAGGTGCTGGCCGTGGGTGTGAACAGCAGCTCCAGTGCAGGCAGCAGGTGCGAGCGGGGCTGGGTCTGGCAGCAGGTGCAAGTGCTGGGCAGGACCACGGCATGCAGGAACAAATAATTTTCAGTAACCACCAGAGGCTCGCCCCAATAACAGCGACCGGCACTCTGTGTTGGTCTGGCGCCCCTGCTCACCTGCTCCACCATCCCTCCGCAGCTGATGCCCGCCATGTTCTGTGCTCTGCCCGCCCCCTGCCGACACTCTCCATGTTCCGTATGCACCCCCTGGTGGTCAGCGCACATCACAGCCACCGGTTGTTCGGTTGTTGCGCTGTTCAGTCTATTTGCATATTAGCCTTTTATTATATAGGATGGCTGTTGCTTGCTTTTTCCTCTCAGGGTATGAACCTCCTGAAGTCAATGAAAATATCCTGGGGTGAGGAATATAAAATTGTATTTAATTACTCTGGGTTTTTCCCCACTTCTCTTCCTTGCCCAGATTTCCTTCTTATTCTTCTCTCTTTCACCTCCACATTTCTAGTAAAGGAGTTTCAAGCATGTACCTCATGGTCACCTCTCGTTTATTCCACAATTGACAGTAGTGCCCACCTAAGGTCTTCAGTGCTCTCCCATGACATCTGACGTAGTTGATGAATCTCTCCTTCAAATGTTCTGCTCTTCCTCTTTGTAGGATGCCATTGCCTCTTTATTAAAGTCCTGCCCCTCTGGCTTTTTATTGTCAGGCTCTTTGCTGGCTCCCTTACTCTCTAAAAGCAGGGGTTCCCAAGGCAGGCCCCCAGCCCTCCCCTCGTCCTGCCCTCCCATGGCTTCTTTACCCACTTGTGTGATAATGACTTGCAGCCAAGTCCTCATCTCTGCCACTCCTCATCCCAGATCCCAGGTCCATCAGGCTTCTCATCTCAGTGGGTCTCTCCTAAAGCCACCTTCAGTTCAGGACCCCATCTTCCCCTAACTCTCTATTCCCTTCTAAGTGTCTTAATGCAGGGGATGGCTGAACCATCTATACAAACATATGGAATTCACACTTGACTCTATTTTCCCCTTAAAAGGCAGTCATGAAACTCTCAGTCCTACATCCTAAATACCTTTAAAACCAAACTCCTCTCTACAGTGTAACTTATTTACTCAGATTAACTCATCATCATTTCTTGCCTAGACTATGCAATGGCCATGTTTTCATCTTTTCTCTCCAAGCGCAGTTCTACTCTGTGCACCACTGCCCTGCTGATAACACACATACTCATGCCCCTCCCCTGCTCAGACCTTCAAATGGATCTCAGTCACTGTGTGTAAACTGAACTCCTTAGCAGTGGCTGTGAGGCCTTTTGTAACTTAGCCTGTGAATGTCCTCTGACATTTCTTCCTCTGCATGTAGGACTTGCATGTGTTGCTGGCTTGTGCAATTGTGTATGGTCTTCTGTCTGCCCCAACCACTCACCGCACCCCCTCCAAACTCTGTCTTGTTTGCCTGGAAAATTACTACTAATTTCTATCCCAAATACCCTCTTCTCTCTTACTTCTTTAAATGTCACTAGACTTAGATGCTTCCTTTCCTGATATCCTCCAAGTACTAGTAAACAATTATTTAATAATATTATATTTCTCTCCCCCAAGTCTGTAGCTTCCCTGACGATACTGGCTCCTTGCCATTTTCTGAACCTGACAAATTTTTCCCATATCAGGGCCTTTATACTTTCTTGTCCCTTCAGATGGTCATCACATCACTACTTTACTTTATTCATATCTCTATTGAGAGACATTGTTGGAGAGATCCTCTCTGATTTTCCTGTTGTATACAGAAATTCTTGTCATTTGTTATTCTTTATGTTTAGATGTGTGTGTATTATTGTTGTTTTTGTTGTCTGACTCCCCTGGAATGTCAGCTCCATGCAAGCGTGTCTATTTTGTTCACTTCTTTATGGCCTATCATTAGAAGGGTACCGGGCACATAGTAGGATCATTTAGATGCATGACTGAGTTGTATCCCTTCTAACTAGCATAATAGTTATGGCACAGAGTACTAGTAAAAACTCAGTAAAGGTTTATAAAAAGAATAAACATGGAGCATGCATTTGACCATGGTTAAATTAATTCCCATGCCTGAACCCACTAAAATGAAGAGACCAGGGGCTTCCTGGAAAAGAGAAGCAAGACAGCTGGAAGACAAATAAAAAATGACTGGCTAGTGGCAAAGTCCATTCTCATCAGAATGCTGGTTCAGTTATTCAGTTCAGATTTTTGGCAAGTGATGCAGATTCTTTTTCAGAAAATGTTGATTGATTGCACAGTTGCACCCACTTCATTTGCAAACCTTCATTATCTCTTTTCCCTTTCCTCTCTCCGTCTGCATTTAGAAGGGGAGGAGCAGGGTATAATTCCACAAAGCAATTTTTGTGAATAAACCAACTAGCTGGCGGTTGCTTTCAGTCTCGCAGCCCCACATGGAATACAAGTGTCTGCTTTAGTTGTGTATTCTCTCTTGACTGACTCTCTTGCATTCATCCGAGTATTCATTGGATTACTCACTCATTCATTCGAGGAATCATTTGTTCAGTCCTGTTAAGTGCCAGCCTGGAACTGGATATACGTGGATGCTGGGCTCTTGTCTAAAGCTAGAGTTCTTAACCTGAGTTCTACCGTTGGGGTTCAGAGGCCCTTTTGCATTTTGTAAGTGTATATATAAAGTTTTATGTTTAAACATTTTCTTAGGAAGATGGTTTGCTTAAACAGCTGTTATTCAAAGAAAGAGACATGTTAAGAACCTGATAGAGAGAGGCTTGAACTGAACCTTGAATCTAAGTAATAGATCTTCTAAATTCATTTGTTGTGTTTTTTTTTTTGTTTGTTTTTTCTCCTTGATGCATTTCAGAAGTGATGGTGGTGGCTGAGTGTGAGAGTATACAGGGTAGGGCAGAAGTAGATGTACAGTTGTTCATATGGAAAACAATGCAATGATAAATAAATAGTGATACAAGAATAAACTCTGTGTTCCACATACTCACAACTGTAAACCTGCTTTTGCCCCATCCTGTATGCCTGTGTGTTCTTAATTCTAGGTCTGACAGTCTTGTAGCCTATTTACTAATCTTGACTCTTCAAATAGTGCTCATCTTTCTAATTTAGTTTCTAATTCTGCCTATATCACAGCTTCTGGAGGTACCCAGTTGGCAGATGGCAGTGGTGCTAAAGACCTTGATCTGCCGGTATAGCAAGACCTAGCCCTGCCCAGGTACCATGCTCATGAATGGGCTTTTGTTTACATGAAATCAGAAGGAAGATGGTGGTTGTAAGACCTGATTGTAGTTTACAGTGGTAGTAGCTGTGTACGTTTACCTAATCAGTTTACTCTGAGGCATGCAACCTCTTAAAAGGAAGGCCAGTTACTGCTGGAGAGGGCATGAGTGAATGCTTCAGAAGAAAATTCAGTGGGCAGTTGCTGACACTTAGTGAATTGCTGGCTCTTTGCCCAAATATGTGTGAAATGTTTGCACTGGTTTGAGGCCCTGATTGCAGTTGGCCTGCAGGGCTTGTGGTGACACCTTAGATTTCATATCATGCTGCAGGAAAGGCAGAAATTAGGGACAACGGAGAGCAGCAAAATATCCCTGATATTTTAGGAAATAAATTTTAAATATTTATAATATTTAGGAAAAATAGTCCTGAAATTCCTATTAAAACTGGTATAAAGATGGTGATTTAGAAAAGTCATCTTTGGCCCAGCCTCTACTTGCCATAACAAGGAGGAGAGAGCCAATGTGCTGAGCACTCCGTGGGTTAGCAGGGTGCGCTAATGTTCACTTATTCTCGAATACTTATTGCACTTCTATGATGTGGTCCCTCGTCTACCGGCCAAGGTTTCAGCAGCGCACAAGAGGATTCCTTTGGCTTATGAAGGTCTCCTGCTCGTGGAGCAGAGGCACTGTGTGAATAGGTTTGGGAAGGAAAATCAGAGCAGAGCAGATGTCACATGTCCTCACAACAGTTCTAGGAGACATTGACCCTCTTGATAGAATGTGAAATTGAAGTCCATGGATCCTAATGAGTCTAAGACCACCCAGCTCATTAGAGATAAATGGAGGATTTAAAACTTGGTTCTTCTGACTCTAGAACTCTAATCCTTTTCTCTGTGCACAAATGCCCCCCAATAGTGAGCCTCCTACTACTGAACTCTCCTTGCACACAAAGGGCATGCAGTGACTTGGGAAGGAATCAGATGTCCTGCAATAAAGAACCGGAGTCACCATAGTTTTCTTCCTAGCTCCGAGGGGATGTGGTAGTTCGTTGGGTGACTGAGCTGCCTTACACAATGCCAAGCTGGGTGCTGTGACATATGTGCGCCTTTCAGGGGCTTTGATGGAAGTGGCGGTGTTAAGTTGCATAGGACATCAACTTGCAAAATTAAGATTTTTGAGACAGAGCCTATACCTCTGTCCTCCTGGCTATAATCAGTAACTGTTAAGCTGTGGTATCAAGCACCAAGACGGTGCCATGTTCATGGAGGAAGGCAGCCTTGCAAGCATTGGTAGGAGTGTGGCAATGCATTGGTGATGCAGCTTAAGGAAAAGCAAGGTAGAGTGGGCAAGATGATGATGCTGGGACCTTGCAAGTGTAGTTGTGTTAATGTGCACCTGTCCATACCTTCATGTCCCCAGTGGATTCCAGGGTCATGACCACCATGGTTCGCTGTCAACGTGACCTCACCCCCCATTCCCCCGTTCTAGCAGTACCACTATTCTGAGGTTTTTTCTGCCTCCACTCTCTCTGCCCTCATTCTGCCTTGAGAGTTGAGAGTTGCACGTACATTGCATTTCTTCACTTGCTGGGTGTCAGTCTCCCCTCTGGACTCTGATCTCTGGAGAGTTGAGATGGTGCCTTTTCGTTGTCATATCCTCTGACACAGTGACCAGCACAGCATAGAGACTCAGAAAATATTTTCTTTTTTTTTAATGTTTTATTTTTTTTTCCAAAGGGGAGAATGATGATTTTTATTTTTATTTTTTTAATATATTTTATTGATTTTCTACAGAGAGGAAGGGAGAGGGATAGAGAGTTAGAAACATCATTGAGAGAGAAACATCGATCAGCTGCCTCCTGCACACTCCTTGCTGGGGATGTGCCCGCAACCAAGGTACATACCCTTGACCGGAATGGAACCTGGGACCCTTGAGTCCACAGGCTGATGCTCTATCCACTGAGCCAAACCAGTTAGGGCTCAGAACATCTTTTCATGGATATGTTTAGCTTTCTCCTACAGACATAAAAAAAAACATCTAGAAATGAAGTGGGAGCCTGGCTTATCTCTCTAGCACCCAGAGCAATGAGGTTAATACCTTTCATTTTATGGGTTCACTAAATTTTGGATGAATAAATGTAATACCATAGTCTGAGATGGTTGAGCTTTGGAAACTTATCAGAGTGACTTTTCAAGCAGAATGCTGCATCCTTTGGGCCAACACCCCACTGCTTCATAAAGCTGTTTATGTTGACTGTTCTTTCAGCAGAAAGAAAATTAATGAACGCATTTATGTGGCCCCAAAGCAGGTGGGGGAGGAAGGAGAAAGAAAGAGGAAGTGAATATGTCTGAATACATGAATGGGTGAACAGGAGAAAGAAGAGAGAGAGAGGGGCGGCATAGGTTAACGCCGGAGTTTGCTGCTTTGAACAACTACTTCAAAAGTGAAACCAAAAAACGGAAGGGACATCACCCAGAACCACAGGAACGCTGGCTGAGTGGAAGTCCTACAACTAGGAGGAAAGAGAAACGCATACGGACACTCAGAGGAGGCGCAGTGCTGAAGTCAAATTCTGAGGTGCGGAGTGCACGGAGCGGGCTGGCGGCAGAGGACGCGGTTGGCATTTTCAATCGGGAGGGAGTCCCAGACTCTGAGCTCCAGATCCGGGCGAGTCTTTAGGGACCCAGACTCAAACGGGAGAAGCGGGACTGTCTGGCTTCGGTCAGAGCGAGTGCAGCTTTCTCTCCAAGCTTTGCAGCCGGTGCTGGGACTCAGAGAGGCAGAGCCCCTGGGGACAGGACTGAGAGCCGCCATAACTGCTCTCTCCAGCCCACCCTGTTGATCCTGTTCGACCCACCCCACCCAAGCCCTGCACACAGGCATTTGCCGGATAGCCTCAGGCAAAGGCTAGATTAGCACCTCCCTAGAGGACAGAAATTCTCTCACTGCTGACACAGCTGATTCTCATAGCCACTTGGCCTGGAGGTCAAACCCTCCCTGGAATTAGCTACAACAATCAAGATTTAACTATAAGACTTCGAACAAAGACCACTAGGGGGTGCACCAAGGAAGCATAACAAAATGCGGAGACAAAGAAACAGGACAAAATTGTCAATGGAAGATATAGAGTTCAGAACCACACTTTTAAGGTCTCTCAAGAACTGTTTAGATGCCGCCGATAAACTTAATGAGATCTACAAGAAAACTAATGAGACCCTCGATCTTATATTGGGGAACCAACTAGAAATTAAGCATACACGGACTGAAATAACGAATATTATACAGACTCCCGACAGCAGACCAGAGGAGCGCAAGAATCAAGTCAATGATTTGAAATGCGAGGAAGCAAAAAACACCCAACCGGAAAAGCAAAATGAAAAAAGAATCCAAAAATGCGAGGATAGTGTAAGGAGCCTCTGGGACAGCTTCAAGCGTACCAACATCAGAATTATAGGGGTGCCAGAAGATGAGAGAGAGCAAGATATTGAAAACCTATTTGAAGAAATAATGACAGAAAACTTCCCCCACCTGGTTAAAGAAATGGACTTACAGGTCCAAGAAGCACGGAGAACCCCAAACAAAAGGAATCCAAAGAGGACCACACCAAGACACATCATAATTAAAATGCCAAGAGCAAAAGACAAAGAGAGAATCTTAAAAACAGCAAGAGAAAGAAACTCAGTTACCTACAAGGGAGTACCCATACGACTGTCAGCTGATTTCTCAACAGAAACTTTGCAGGCCAGAAGGGAGTGGCAAGAAATATTCAAAGTGATGAATACCAAGAACCTACAACCAAGATTACTTTATCCAGCAAAGCTATCATTCAGAATTGAAGGTCAGATAAAGAGCTTCACAGATAAGGAAAAGCTAAAGGAGTTCATCACCACCAAACCAGGATTATATGAAATGCTGAAAGGTATCCTTTAAGAAGAGGAAGAGGAAGAAAAAGGTAAAGATACAAATTATGAACAACAAATATGCATCTATCAACAAGTGAATCTAAGAATCAAGTGAATAAATAATCTGATGAACAGAATGAACTGTTGATTATAATAGAATCAGGGACATAGAAAGGGAATGGACTGACTATTCCTGGGGGGGAAAGGGGTGTGGGAGATGCGGGAAGAGACTGGACAAAAATCGTGCACCTATAGATGAGGACAGTGGGTGGGGAGTGAGGGCGGAGGGTGGGGAGGGAACTGGGAGGAGGGGAGTTATGGGGGGGAAAAAAAGAGGAACAAATGTAATAATCTGAACAATAAAGATTTAATTAAAAAAAAAAAGGGCAAAGGACCTAAATAGACACTTTTTGAAAGAGTACATTCAGAAAACCGAGACATATGAAAACATACTCAAAGTCACTAACCATCCGAGAGATGCAAATCAAAACAACAATGACGTACCACTTCACACCTATCAGAACGGCTATCATCAACAAATCAACAAATGACAAGTGCTGGTGAGGATGTGGAGAAAAAGGAACCCTCGTGCATTGCTGGTGGGAATGCAGATTGTTGCAGCCACTGTGGAAAACAGTTTGGAGTTTCCTAAAAAAGTTAAAAATGGAACTCCCTTTTGACCCAGTAATCCCACTTCCAGGATTATATCCCAGAAACCAGAAACACCAATCAGAAAGGATATATGCACCCCTATGTTCATAGCAGCACAATTTACAATAGGTAAGATTTGGAAACAGCCTAAGTGCCCATCAGCAGATGAGTGGATTAGAAAACTGTGGTACATCTACACAGTGGAATACCAGACTGCTATAAAAAAAGAAGGAATTCTTACCATTTGCAGCAGCATGGATGGAACTGGAGAGCATTATGCTAAGTGAAATAAGCCAGACAGTGAAAGAAAAATACTACATGATATCACTCATTTATGGATAATAAAGAACATTTATAACCTGAACAAAAAAATAGACAGGTAGAGAAGCATCGAAAATACTGTCAGATTACAGCAGGAAGGCTGTGGAATGTTACGGGGGAGGGTAAGAGATCAACCGAAGGACTTGTATGCAAGCATATAAGCATAAGCAATGGGCACAAGACATGGGGGAGTGGGGTGAGGGCATGTGCTGGCGGGTAGTGGAGGCCGGGGGAAGGTCAATGGGGAAGAAAAGGAAACATACGTACTACTATTTGTAATACTTTTAACAATAAAATAAATAAATAAATAAATAAATAAATAAATAAATAAATAAATAAATAAAAAATATAGATAACAATTCCTGACCTTTACTTGTGGTAAATAAATAATAAAAAACATAAAAATAATTAAAAAAACCATATGTACATACGTCAAAATGACGGGACGGAACTTTTTTTTATATATAAATAGTGTAAATGGGAGATGGCAATGTAACCACGAAAGTACATACATTGAGTCTGACGTAAGCCGAGGACTGTCTGTACATGTATTCTCACCTCCTCCCCTTTCTTACACAAAAGGAAATATGTTATGAAAAAAAAAAAAAAAAGAAGAGAGAGAGAGGGCAATATATCTCTCTCCCACATAAACATAAACTGCTTCCTGCACATCCAACTTTATCGGCTCCCTTGTCGTATCAGTGGCCTAGAAAAGCCCAGAGGATGGATGGAGCATTAGGCTGGAAGTAATAAGGTTGTGCCTGACTTACTTCAGTATTTGCAGCAGATGTTACAAATGTCATAACACGAAGTTTTGGGATCATACTTGGGGGAAAAAGTCAAGATAACAGATGTGGACCATTTCCTTTTATCAGGGAGTCCTGAGTGACACCGCACTGATCCAACGATAGTCTCCACCCGCTTCCTACTGGGCGGAATCTTGCCCCAAACAGTCTGTGTGCTCCGGGGTTTGAGGGCTGATAGCCGCTGGCAGCACTCAAGAAAAGGCTTTTAAGACAGTTTACAAAATGAAAGTATAATAGTCCTTTTTTTTTTTTTTTTTTTTTTTTTGGCCCTTACTGAGGGAGCATAGCAAATCTAACCCCCATTAAAAATTTAAACTTTGCAAAACATTTTCAGCATATTAATACAGAGGTCATTTCTATCAATCAAAGGACAAGTATTAAACTTTGCAAAATTAGTGCCACATTCAAATCCCAAATTTGATGCGTTCTCTCTCTCTATTTTACTCTTTGAGAGCTATGGTCAAAGAGCACGTGGTGTCTTTTTGTGAAGTAAGCACGTCATTCATGAGAACATGCAGTACTCCTTCCTGACAGACACAGAGTAGATGGAGAGGAAGGTGGTTGTTGGAAGAGGAGGACTTTTAATAAGAACAACAACAACACATGAAGCAGCAGCTCACACCATCGCCAGCAGGCTGTACTGGGAGAGCAGAGCATCCTCCTACATCAGACACAGGTGCAGGCTGAGGCTCAAGCGCAGCCTGCTGCGTGGCTCCCTGGCCGCTGAGCTTCCTAACCCTGGGCGGCCTCACTTAGCGGACATTCTCAGCCATCTTTGTGCTTTGAGTCCCCAGCAGAGTGCCCGCCTCATTGTGTGGCTCCATACAATTGTTTGCTGCTGTCGCCCTGAAGCCAGAATTAATTAGTTTATATCTTCTTGCTGAGTTCATGTCAGATACAAATCAAGACTCTGCCACTCAAAGATCCTCCTCTTCTAGATTTAGATTCTTCGTTCTATGGACACTTTATAACGGCCTCACTCGTACATCTTTCCCAGACTGAGGGGATGCAATCCATCATACACATAGCTCCGCTGGAATCAAAAATGGGTTCATCAAGATCAGTTTGTGTTTCCTTACCTTTTATTTACTTTTGTTAAAAGAGGAAATCCTCATTTCATTCACTGTTTAGAAGGAATTAAATTGTTCATCTAAACCTTGTATCTTAAAGCAATCCATGAAGCCAGGAAACACATTGACAAAGGAATCAGGATTCTTGTTGGACTTCAGCCCTTCAAAAGTGCCCTCTTTTATATACAATGGGGCCTTGACTTACGAGTTTAATTTGTTCTGTGACGGAGCTCGTAACTCAAATTACTTGTATGTCAAATCAAAAGTGAACGAGTGAGACACGTGATGCTGGGCTGATGTTGTGGCGTTCACTGTGACGTTCGCTGTGCCAACTAGCGGTAGGGTACCTGAAGCTGGCTCATAACCCGAATTTTAACTCGCAACTCAAAGCAAAAAATCAGCCGAGAGATGGCTCGTATCTCGAAAAACTCATTAGTCGGGACACTCGTTAAGTCAAGGCCCCATTGTACTTTCTTATTTTGAAATGATTAAGAAACTAAAATTGTGCTAATTAATACCTACCATTTTAAGAAAGTTTCCTTTATATTTGTAACAGTTACTTTGAAGTATCAGGACAGTAAACATGCCTTAGTCCAGTGATGGCGAACCTATGACACGCGTGTCAGAGGTGACATGCGAAATCATTTTTTTGGTTGATTTTTCTTTGTTAAATGGCATTTAAATATATAAAATAAATATCAAAAATATAAGTTTTTGTTTTACTATGGTTGCAAATATCAAAAAATTTCTACATGTGACACGGCCCCAGAGTTAAGTTAGGGTTTTTCAAAATGCTGACACGCCGAGCTCAAAAGGTTCGCCATCACTGCCCTAGTCTGTAGTCTAGTCCTATGGCTGCTCTCCTCCCAATACCTCCTCGAGTCTCTGAAGGACCCCCACTCCGAGGTACCCCTCCCCAGCCTTCACCCAGGCTGTGCATCATGCCTGCATTTTCCTGAGGCTCCCATCCTCAGAGCTGTTGACTATCAGGGCTTCATCGTTCCTCTGGTGCTGTCTCTCCAAACAACAGCTCAGCCCGTTGCCTTAGGAACCTCATTGTCAGGGGAAGTTTGGGTTCTGTCATGAAGAAGGTGTTAATCTTCCTATATGTTGTCCATCAAAGGGACATATTATAGTTTCTATAGTAACTACCAGATTGTCCCAGGGAGGATCTCTTCCTCTTTTCCCAGCTACAGATGAAGAAATATCTGCTCCAATAGCTAGACACTCCTTTTCTTCTATAGCAAATGAGTCTTTAAGATGGAAACTTTGTTCTAAAAAGAAGTCCCTGTAATGTGTTGCCCCCCATATACACAAAAACGTTGTCAAGGCGATTACAGTAATGTTTGGGTGCTATTTCTCTTTTAGACAAGTCTCATTTTCATGTAGGAAATTATAAAAAGTTTTCAGAAGCCACATGAATATGATTTAGTTCTTCAGAAGCTGAGAGCTTGATAAATACACCCTTGACTAAACAGATCTATTGAATGTTGTATGTCCTCCTCTTAGTTCTTACTGGTTGAAGCCATAGGAGAGAAGCAGACATGGTTTCTTTTCCCTAAATTCAGCAATTAATTTATAAGTATTAATACTTTCACAGTCATACCATCCCTAATGCTTTTCCCTAATGTATTCAATCCATACTTAGATTGTGGGAGAAATTTGAATATGTGTTGCATTGAAGAATTTTTGAATCAGCAAAAGACTTCTGAGAGTTTCAATTATTTTATTGGATTAAATACCTCTTTCTGTCTAAATTGGTAATACACTGTATCAAAGGGTTCTGGAATATGAATTATGAAGATGTATTTTTTGAGTTTAAAAAATCTACTAAATATACATTTTAAAATAAGTCTGAATTGTACTCTTGCTGAACACAGGAGATTTTTCCTTTTTGTATTTATTGGTCATCAGAGATACAAATGCTTGATGAACAATGCTTGTCCCTATGTATCTTCTCTGGTCATCATTTATCCTCTATTTTAAGTGGTAAAATCTAGTCCTGCCAAAAGTACATTGAAAAGGCAATTATTTGTTTTTATATATTTACGTGATGCATTGAGTGGAAACCACAGGTTGTGCTGGCACCAGCAGAGTTGCAGTGACAGTGCTGCTGTGGTGGGTAAGCTGGTACCTGGCATTTGCTTTTCAGCATCTCATCTCTATCTCAGCCTCCGGTGTCTGCAGGGTCTAAAGTGTGCACAAACAGAGAAGTTTAGGGTTGAAAGAATGCAAAGGTCACTGGGGGCAATAAGCAGAGCTGTGAGGACAAGTTTCAGAATGGAGATTTGGTCCCATGGTCAATGAAAATATAACTTTTATTTTATAGGGACCCCCCCACATACATACATATATACATACTTCATAAACTTCTAAGGTTCCTGGGGAACCCGCCCCGGCCCCCCAGCTTCCTTTGCCCAACAGTGAGGCAAAGGGAGGGAGACTAATTGAAATACCTTTCTTTTCTTCGGAAAAGACTCATTAAGCATTCTATTCTCCACTCCTCCCCAGCCCCTGACTTTGCTTAGCCCAATGCTGAAACCCAGGGACTGATGGCTGCGATTCTGTTAAGCATGCCCCCTTCCACAAGCTTCCTGTGGGAACAGAGCCTTTCCCCAGCTGACAGACTCGGAGGGTAGCCATCCTGCCTGAAGCTCGCCTCTTTACTGGTGGATACACTTGAAGTACTACCTGCAGACCTTTACGGCTACTTTTGCCTATGCCGACATGTTGTTGTTCTCCATGGAGGGGGACTGGACAATAAAAAGTCTCTAAAACTCTAAAACAGTATTCCCTATCTGCCAATGGCTACTTTTCCTAATAAAATAATCCATTAGAAATCCTCACAATGTCATGCTCAGCTTCTCTTTTAAATATCTGTTTCAAGAGGTCCCTTAAATGACAGCGCCTTCCCTCTCCCTGCCCTTGGTGAGCTGTGTTGGTGAGGAGCTGAGGCAGCTCCGCCCTCTGGAAATGGGGGTGGGGAGGGCTCTGAAGGAAAAGGGCAGCACAAGACTCAAGTCAAGCAGGGCTCCTGACTTTTCCCCCTTTCATTATTTATGTGTGTCCACTGAGCTGTCCTGTTTCTGTTTTGTAATGGGTTCTTCCTGTGGCAAGCTGACCTTTTGGCTGAATAGGTCAAACTCCCACTGAGCGCTAATCCTCAGCCTTCCTGGCTTTTGTGCCTCCCCAAAGGTGACAGCACTGGTTAGGAGTATGACTGGGGGGGGGGGTCTGTTTCCCAAAAGGGGGGTTGTCTTTCACTGCCCTGAATTAATTCTCAAAGACTGCCTCACAAGGCTATGCAGAAGAGTCCAGTCCTAACTATGCAGAAGAGTCTAGATTGTGGCCAAGATTGTTGAGGGACAAAACTAATTTCTCACATACATGTTTAGGTGTGGTTTCCTTCCGTGGCTTCCACTTTTTCTGTGGGAGAAAGGCCAAGGCACTGCCCTAATGATTCATCTGATCATTTGAGATTTCTGAGACAGCTGCGTTTCTTTAGTTGATTTTTAAGAATCCTTCCTTTTATATATCTCTTCTATTTAAAATATTCTAAACCTCTAGGTGTTTTCTTTTTACCCATCACAAAACATGAAATAATAATATTGTGGTATTCATTGATAATGATATGCTGGGCCCGGGTTTCTTTTACATGGCTTAAAATTTTCTTTTGGGCTATTTTCTTTTTTATAATAAATAACACTAACTAGCAATTTTAAATAACAGCCAGGTACTCAGTAAATGCTGAATTGAGTTTGAAGTTGAATTACTATATGACTATGGTTTGATTGTTTTTTCTTTTAATAGTTTGTATAAGCTGTTCAACTTCTGAAACTCTCACAGCTCACTATGAGTAGGTAGAGACATAATCTTCACAGACAGGTGGTTACATATTCCATTTATTTAGCAATGCCCTGTGTATATTCTTTTTGGTTAATTTAGTTAGTGTCCTTTACATTTCAAGAAGTAGTCTTTTTAATTGGACAAACAAATAAATGTATCATTCGGTCAGAGGGAACAGTGACCTATTCAGCAGGCATAAATGCACATTCTGTTTGGACTAGCAAATGGTTTCAGTAACTGTGAACTTCCAGAACCCAAGGACCTGAGAGAGCGTCATAGGCCATGTGTTCCTTTTCTGAGGATGATGGACCTACTAAGGAAAATATCTCTTTAGTTTTATTTATTCGTTAATGGTAGTATAGAGCCACGATGATAGTAACTTGGGGAAACAAAATAGCTTTATTTTCACCCTTTCTGAGTTGTCAGATTATTGTCTTGATCTCAAAAAGCCAAATGCGTTAGGATAAAAAGTACAAGATAAGAATTACATTTTTAATGTCTAGTCAGTTACCAATAATGCTGGAGTCAGACCTGGTCTTCTACCAGGGACATAATGGGCTCCTGTTTAACATATTTATGTTGGTTGTAAAATTAGGAACTGTCATTACAGCCCCACATCACCTGCATAAGTGCAAAACATATAAATCACGAGAAATTCCAGTGCCATAAAAATGCCATTGACTAGAACAGCATGAAACCATTTGTAAGATACCTATGTATCAAGCTGGCCTGTACTGGGATGCACATTCAGATTTCTAGAGGATTTGAAAAACAAAGAGGAATAACTATGCAGGTAGGACTCATGGATGTAAGACCTGAGGAAGACGTTTGGGATCCCCAGGTTGACTACATTTTCTTAAATAAAATACCTAAATATTTATGCATTTGCAGCATTTACTTACAGAACAGCCTGAGTCCTACGCGGGGAAAAGGAAGGTAAAGAAAGGCCATTAGTGGGCGGGTGTGCATAACCCCTGCAGCACCACTGAGGTCAGCTGTGCTTCGGAAGTGAGCGCAGCTGCCCTCTGTCACTACTGGGACATGCCTCTTGGGCAGCTAGGAAATTTGCACACTCCTTACGCTGCCTGTGATGTGTTAGCTTCTTCTATAGGTTGTGACTGTTGCTCTCCTGGCTGCCTCTTAATCCAGTTCTTTGTAGAAAAGTCTGTCTCTAAAATCAGTCCATTTTCTTTTGCGAGGTGCAATGGTTTATTTTGAATTTTGTAATTGGAAGTCCTGAAATGCTCCTAAATTATGAACTATTAATATGGAGCTTTTTGGAGCCCAATTACTGCCTCAAAAACAGAGTGGACACTTTTGAAGTTTTTCAACTTCCCCCTCTCCCTGTTATTCCCTCCCCCCAAAATCTTTAAAAAAAGAAAAGACTGCAGATTTTATTCATGTGGGATCATTCACACCAAGCTACCATAATGTGCAATTAACACTCTAGAAACTGAAAACAGTATTCAGCAAGACAGCTGCATTATCAAAGATGCCAAAGGAGTTTTGAAGGGAGTAATGTGCATGTTAGAATAGGAAATTAATCAGAAACACACACACACACACACACACACACACACGCACAGAAGTAATGTATTAAGTATATCTGAATATTTAAATTTTAAAAATCTTGTGTCTTGCTTGTGTCTATACTAATAAAAATTAACCTTAGGGTAGGAACTTGATCTTTCTGTTTTAAGATGATTAGTTGTGTGTTTTCCTGAAGCAAATGAGGAAGTCGAAATAGAGATCTTTAAGATCCCTGCCAGCTGGAATATTCTCAGATAATAATCACTCTTCAATTATATTTTATAAATTTTGCCATTGAAACAAAATGCCTCTTTTACTTCTTCTTGCCGGTAATACTGATACTGAAACACTCATGAAGATTTCAAAGTGTCTTTCAGACCCTGACTCACACTTGCAGGGGTAAACTGCCTGCTTTTGCACAGCACAATAATCACAAGTACATTTATATTATAATTCCTACTAAGCTATGGATGCAACTGACTGACTTAGTAACTGAAACTAAGCACAATTATCCCAGGAGCATTTTGCTGAAATTTTTTTGTAACTAGCTGGAAGTGGGTTTAGAAGAAAGTGGAGTGGGGGTGGTATTGTATTTTCAATTTATAGCGTCTAAATTTGAGGGAGCAGAGGTTTGTCTAAAATTTTCAAGAAAAGAGGGAAGACATGGGGAATTTACTTGTTGGAAATAAGGAGAAGATCAGAATTTTTTCCATAAATTACTGTAAACCACAAAGATTTTTATGCTTGAAAAATTATAAAAGACTAGAGGCGCCCGATGCATGAAGATTTGTGCAAGAATGGGCCTTCCTTCCCCTGGCTGCCGGCACCGCCTTTGCTCTGGCCGGAGCCACCTTTCTGCCTTCCCACGCTGCCCAGAAACCCAGAGCGACTGGGGCAGTGCTTAACGCTCCCAGCCCCCAGCAGCTGGGCACCTGTGCATACAAATTAACCGGACATCTTTGTTGGGTTAATTTGCATACTCACTCCTGATTGGCTGATAAGCATTGTGAAAGTATGGTTAATTTGCATCTTTATATTTTATTAGTGTAGATAAAGATACCCAGAACAGACGTAAAGTCAAATTGTGTCACCATACAAAAAATTATGTATAGAGAAAACCCTCAATTGTGGATCCCACAGATCCCTGGCAGCAAGCTCAGTTTTGTTAAGGATAGGGGGCTCTTTGAGTGCAGATGCCTGTGGGCAACACATGTGGGGTGCGCCAGGAAGAGCAGGACTGACCCTGTGAGTGGAGAACTGGAGTATTCCCATAAGAGCACAGTCCCTGTGCTGGTACGACACATGCTGAGTGCAAGGCCACCTGTGCTTCTCCAAGATTCTGTAGGAATAGTTACATGCGAATGTGCAGTAAACAGAAAAATCCAGCCACCCCGAGACACTGAACACTAGTGTGAACAATCATTAATGAGAGTCTCTTCTCCAATATGTTGCGCTTATTAAATTATGATAAAGTTGTTGCATTAGAGCATTTAAAAAAATCCTGCTTTTTTTTTTTTCTAGCCTAGAGAATATAAAAAGTTTAAGTTTATTTGGGGGGGAAGGCAGTATGTGTGTACTTTAAAAATACCTAAATTTTAAGGAAAAAAGGTACTAAAAAGTACTAATTTATCTTAATGGAATGTGAGCATTCATGTTTTTGCTTCAATATAGGAAAAACAGTCCAAGGTAATTTTTTTTTTAAAAAAAAAAGTCTGGGTGTGGTTTGTTGTTATCTGACTTGGAAATTCAACCTTGGTTCTGCTTATGCTCAGGCAACTCGGGGCCAAGTTAACACTGGGCTGTGTTTCTCTGAGATGTCATTGTTATAGTAACTAGTGACGTAATTAAAGAAAATTAAGTTGAAGGTATGAATCTGAGCTCCAACTTATTTATTTCCTTTCTTTTTTTCCTTTCTGTTTCTTTTTTCCCCCCTTTTCTTTTCTTTTTTTCTTTCCTTTTTTTTTTCTCTAAGTTATAGGTGCACAACGAAGGAGAAGCCCCAGTGCACTGGCCATTGAAGTATTTGAAGCACATTTGGGAAGTCACATTTTGCAGGTACCTCTAAGACAAAAAGAAGCTTGCTTATATTTTACTAAGAAAATTCCAAATGTTTAGTCTTTTATTAATTTTTTAAAATTTCAACTATGTATGTGGCTGGATGTTGGAATTCTGAAATTCTTATGAGTCCATTTTTTTTTTTCTTTTTAGAAAGCCATCCCTTGAGAGAATATTAATGAGAAAGGGAGGGCAAGTATTATTTGTAATAATTGAGATGAATTGCGCTATTTGGTTGATGCTCAATGTATAGTAGCTGGCTGTTCTCAGAATGATAGTGTGTGTGCTGCATTTGTAAGTGGATATATGTATGTGTCTTTGGAGCTATATATTGTCCTAGACAGAGCAAACTTTTGTGAAAGCAATGTGACATTTTTATGTGTTGCCAAATTTCAGTTGTTTTTTGCTTGAGTTTGCATTCATAAGTGCTTCAAATCTTAATGTCTGTCTCTCCCCCAAATTACACACTTTCTCAGGGTGAAATCTTAAAGCATATTTTAAGTGAAAGGAGACAAACAATGATAATAATTTAATTTTGGTAATGAATTTCATGGCAGGTAAATGTGAGGGTGACTGGATGGACCTGCAGTTAGATATTTATCTGAGAGCAGTGGCATGCCAAACTCAGCATCTCAACGGAAAACTTTTTCCTCAAGACTTTGCCATCAATTCAACACATCCATGAGTACTTGTTCTGCACTGTTTCTGCCTCCAAGGTTGATGTTGCCATAGCCAAAGCTTTCTTTACACAAGATATATTTTGAACATGGAATTAGAGAAGCAAATACATTTGGGATATTTAGGCAACTTATTTGGAGGGGGAGGGGGATGGTTATGGTCTACGTTTTAGTTAAAAAAGAAAACTCCAAATTTCTATTCATTCAGAGTTAAAAACATGACTTCTGTGGTGATTTTATTTTGTAGAGAGCCAAACATAGTCTTGAATTTAGCATATGATTCCCGAAAGCATGTTCTCTAGAAAACTGTCTCCAGCAGGTTCTCCATGACTTAATCCTAGTGGGTCTTCGAAGTGGTTCCGTGGGCAGTAGCCTCAGCATCACCCGAGACACTTGTTCAAAGGACACATTCCTGGGCCTCCCTCTGAACCCGCCAAATCAGAATCTTCAGGGTGAAGTCCAGTGATTTGTGATTTTTAACAACCTTTTGAGAAAATGTGATGTTTTATTAGGACTGAGATGTCACAGTTTACATTTCCAAATTTAAGGACCTAAAAAAGACTTACCTTGTTTATTTTTGTTTATTCTGATGTTTCTCATTTATCCACTAATATATCTTAAAATTCATGTAACAGATGTTTCTTAAAATACACCTTAGGAGATGCTATTCTCTCATGCGTATAAATTTTGAATTGCCTTTGCAGTAGGTTAGTCTCAGGGCTATAGCAAGGAATTTGCTTTCCAGATCTTCAGATTTTTATCTCTCTCTTTCCTGTACACACTTTGTTCAGAATTTCCTTTATAAGTATTACATAAGCCATGATATAATATACATGTATTATAGTGTGATTTAGGATGACTCCTATTTACATTCTAAAGTGATCAGTGCATCGACTTAGTCAACGAAAGAAATGGTTCAAAGAGCAGCTCCAGATTATTACCCTCTGAATTCATTCTAGAACTCGAGTCCAAAGTCCTCAAAAGAGGGTGACTTAAGAGCTGCAAGAATTTAAAACTAATTTACAACACAAAACTTATGAGTTGTATTGAACATAAGCTTGAGGTAAATGTGTGGTACAGAATGGCTCCAAATGCTAGTTCAACATTAGGCTTCATTGAGAGAGTAGAGGGTCTAGAACAGGGGTGGGCAAACTTTTTGACTCGAGGGCCACAATGGGTTCTTAAACTGGACCGGAGGGCCGGAACAAAAGCATGGATGGAGTGTTTGTGTGAACTAATATAAATTCAAAGTAAACATCATTACATAAAAGGGTACGGTCTTTTTTTTTTTTTAGTTTTATTCATTTCAAACGGTCCGGATCCGGCCCGCGGGCCGTAGTTTGCCCACGGCTGGTCTAGAATGAGGCTGCTGAGCTCTTCTGCTGTTTTACCTTGGTCACACCTGACTCAGACAACCCATTTTAAGACCAACATAGGCAGCCAGATGTTGCTTAGAGTGAAATAACCAGACTAGTTAGTAAACTAGAAATCGTGTTACTTGAGGAGCAGCAAAGGGCTTGGTGAGGTTTAGTGTGGAAAACACTTATCTTAAATGGGACATTAACGCCCTCTGTATTTGAAAGCCTCCTCTGAAAACAGAAATGTATATATTCTGTGTGGCATCAGAGTGTGGAAAAGAGAAATGGGTAAAAATTGAAGAGAGAAAAAATCATCTTCATTAAAAAGACTTGAAAATAGTGTTGTCCACATTTGGAATATGTTCAAAGCCTTTGAATTTAAGATGTATAGGTGGCTTGATAGGGATGCTTTCACAATAGTGAGGCATCCAAGCATGGTTGCACTAGATCAGTGATGGAGAACCTTTTGAGCTTGGTGTGTCAGCATTTTGAAAAACCCTAACTTAGCTCTGGTGCCGTGTCACATATAGAAATTTTTTGATATTTGCAACCATAGTAAAACAAAGATTTATATATTTTTTAAATATATTTTATTGATTTTTTACAGAGGAGGGAGAGGGATAGAGAGTTAGAAACATCGATGAGAGAGAAACATCGATCAGCTGCCTCCTGCACACCCCCTACTGGGGATGTGCCTGCAACCAAGGTACATGCCCTTGACCAGAATCGAACACAGGACTCTTCAGTCCCCAGGCCGATGCTCTATCCAGTGACTCAAACTGGCGAGGGCAAGATTTATATTTTTGATATTTATTTTATATATTTAAATGCCATTTAACAAAGAAAAATCAACCAAAAAAAATGAGTTCATGTCACCTCTGACATGCGTGTCATAGGTTCGCCATCACTGCACTAGATGATCCTGTAAGGATAATATAGTTTCCATATTTTCCTTCAGGAGGGTCCATGTTTGAGTCTGGTTGAATCAGAGGAAATGGGATGAATTCTTTCTTCCCTTTATGCTATCCTTTCTTCACTTGCAAATATTGGATAAAACCCATGTGGTCAACATGGTTTCTAACCTCACCGTCTACCATCATTACTAAATATATATATATATCAAATACTTGGTGAGAATACAGAATTCACTGTAGTAGGCACATGGCTGCTTGCTGTGCGGAATTAGCTTGCAATCCTTTGGTAAAAGATGAGCCAGTAGGCCTCATAAATTGAGAAGCATCATACTGGTCAAGTACTAAGGGGCTACAAAGCTAGGAGGCTCTGAGTTTGCATCAAACCATCAAAGAAGACTTCTCAAAGTTGTTCTTTGGGTAGAGAACATTGAAGAAGACTCTAATCAAAGTAGATGTCAAACACAAAGGCATGGGGACAAGAAATAGTAGATCTTGTTTGGGAACTGTTAGTGTTTCAATTGATGGCTGCTTCACATGCACAGGGGAGCACCTAAGAAATAAAGAAGGAGAAGCTATGCCGAAACCGGTTTGGCTCAGTGGATAGAGCGTCGGCCTGCGGACTGAAGGGTCCCGGGTTCGATTCCAGTCAAGGGCATGTACCTGGGTTGGAGGCACATCCCCAGTAGGAGATGTGCAGTAGGCAGCTGATCGATGTTTCTCTCTCATCGATGTTTCTGGCTCTCTGTCTCTCTCCCTTCCTCTCTGTAAAAAAATCAATAAAATATATTAAAAAAAAAAAAAGGAGAAGCCATATAAGACAGGCCTAGTGAATCAAGCCAGGATGCTCTACCCATTGATGAGCTCATGAAGAAAGCTTTTGTACAAGAGATAAGGATTTGGTTTATTTCCAGAGTTATCAAAATATGGTATCTAGAAAGGCTTTGAGTTGTAAGAGGCTAATATAGACACCATTTAGGAAATTATTACAATAGTCCAAGATTCCAAATGAAGATTTTCTCCAAGATAGAGTCTCTATGAATGGAGTCAGATATGGAATTGAGATTGAATTATTAGATGTGAAAGGCTAGGGGATGACAGGAATTAATGACCACAGGTTTTCTAGATTGGTAACAGCTGTCTATACCCTTATCTGAGAGGACTTAAATGGGATATTATCTTAAATAGCCACTTGATAAATGTAAGCAGTTGGAAACCTAGTCTGATTCTCACGGGATAAAGTCTAGGACTGAAAAGAGGCCTGGGAATTACTAATCACTATCATACTAGTTGGGATGAATGAGAGTTCAAATCAAGCAGTGAGTTGTAGACCCATGGAAATAATGTGGAGCAATGAGAGAAGACAGTTGAGGAGAGGCAACCCCAGTGTATATCATCACTTAAGATGCAAGTAGAAGATGAGGAAAGAGTAGACAGAAAGGTAAGAGGAAACCATGGGATTTTACTTTGCTTAAGGAAGGAGCATTAATAATGTCAAGGTGGCTAAGGCTAAATCTTTTTGTAAGATACATACTGAAGAGATGTCATAGGTTTTGTTCATTGAAATAGTTATAGTGAGGTTGTTAGGTGCAGAAGACAAACCTAAAGAGTGATAAAACATACAGGTGTCTGGAATTTGTGGTAAAAGAAGGGTGGGAGATAAGAAAACAGTGTGAAGGGAAATTGTGTTTTTAATGTTGTTAGAGTATATGTCTGAGGTTCATGGGATCAATCATTACCAATTGTATGCTCTTTAGCAATCAGCTTTCCAAAAATCAATATCTTTGGTCATGTCTATAACCTTAAGAAAGGATAAGCTTTCAATATTATTAATGGTTATATACCATTCCATTCCATAATTTATTTAACCACTTTCCTATTGTTAAATATTTTGATCATATGTATAAATTTGCATGTTTTTCTTGTGTGTGTTTATTTAAATTCTCTTTTTTATTAAATTTATTGGGGTGACATTGGTTAATAAGATCATCTAGATTTCAAGTATAAATTTGCATTTCTTTTTTTAAAATATATTTTATTGATATTTTACAGAGAGGAAGGGAGAGAGATAGAGTTAGCAACATCGATCAGTTAGCTGCCTCCTGCACGCCTCCTACTGGGAATGTGCCCGCAACCAAGGTACATGCCCTTGACCGGAATCGAACCTGGGACCTTTCAGTCCACAGGCTGACGCTCTATCAACTGAGCCAAACTGGTTAGGGCAGTGGTTCTCAACCTTCTGGCCCTTTAAATACAGTTCCTCATGTTGTGACCCAACCATAAAATTATTTTTGTTGCTACTTCATAACTGTAATGTTACTGTTATGAATCGTAATGTAAATATTTGATATGCAGGATGGTCTTGGGCGACCCCTGTGAAAGGGTCATTTGACCGCCAAAGGGGTCGCGAGCCACAGGTTGAGAACCGCTGGGTTAGGGCTAAATTTGCATCTCTAATGCAAATACCTACTGAGGGTGAATTTCTGTGTGTGTGTGTGTGTGTGTGTGTGTGTGTGTGTGTGTGTGTGTGTTGTGTGTTTGTCGGTGGGTGTGTTTCAATTAGAAAGAGTCTATTTTGGGTTGATTTTAGCAAAATCTATTGACTTTTTAGTATGTGTGATATTCTATATATTGTTTAAGTTCTCCTCATATCATTAAATGCTAGCAATAGGTAGCTATGAGATAGATGCTATGATTGCACACATCTTAAAAGGGAAGTCAACTACAACTTAGAAAATTGAAGTAACTGACTCAAGCTCACAAGGCTAGTTAAGTGAGAATTCAGTTTGAATATAGGATACTAAATACTAGATTATAATACTTCCCACGAGTGATGGGGACATTTTTAAAGGTAATGGTAATGAAAGGAAATAATTTATATTTGGAGTGAACAGGATTAGAGAATTGATGAAATCTGGAAGGTGAAGTGGAGGTCAGTTCTGAATACCAGGGTGGAACTCTGGGAAATGCCTGTGACTTCTCGGTACCAAGTGCCAGCTGTCCTGCTGCCTGTGCCCCCGGTGATGTGTCATGGAAGAGCATGTTAAGGACCTCTTGCAAGCATATCAAACTTGCAGCCGGTGGGCCGCGAGTTTGACATGCTTGGTAGAGAGTTGGGGGAGACAATTGAAGATGAACCTCTTAATTTTTGGTACCAATTTTGTGGACAGGAATGTTTTTGCAATGTATATCATATTAGCTATATATTCTCTTGGGACAATTTAGTGAGTTTACTGGATCCTTAAAAATCTGCTTCTTTCCTACTAAGAGGGAATAAAACACACACAACTTAATGGTGATTCTTTCAACATAAAAATCAACTGTTGTAAAGTTATCTTCTAATTTAATGATCCAGTAACAGTGTGTGTAGGCAAGGCCATTGTCCAGGCTGTGAACCAGGCAAAGCTAGGGCTACTGTTCACATCCCTTACATGGACACTTTACTACTGACTGTGACCCTTAGTGTAGCTCGGTGAGCCTGTAGTTGTTTCATATATGAATTTCACAGCAGAGGCATCCCCTGCAGGAGAGCTGAAGGCTTCAGCTGACATCAGCCTTGACTGTAGGACTGTGAAGCACAGGTGTTGGGCCCAAGTCAGGGAATTTTAGTTCACTTTAGTCTCCTTTGACTTTTATTAATTAGATGAGGATCAGGGGGCAAGGGATCAAGATGGGCAGTTGTGCATTTTGTGACAAGTTAAGTAAAAATACAAGAACTTTAGGTCATTGGGTGGGATCTTTTCTGAATACAATACACGTCACTAAACACATACTTTGGTTCCTGCTTTGAAAGCTCTCAAGGCATTATTGTTCCTACTTCATAATATCCTTAATATGAAAATAAAATGAGTGGTATTTATTTTGACTTGCCCAATTTAGAGACCAGATAGAATGAATATTCATGTTTTATGTTCTCAAAGTTAATGCAACACAAAATGGTAACAAATATCTTTGTAACTCAAAATTAACTGGTGGAAGGACTTTCCCTTAGGTGCAGGTTTATGAATGGAGTGCTTTAATTACTCGCGTGCTCTTGGCAGAAGGGTTTAAGTTTTCTTCATTCTGTAAATAATGCTTATATAATTGTTACATAAAATTGCACTATTGTTTTCACATGCTCCATAGTAATGCTGCTTTACTCACCTCACAGGCATTAAAACAAAGGAAATCAACTCTTATACGTGGAAGATTTTTAAAGTTAATGTTTATATTCTTGTGAGCACATGGTGGTGAACTACAGATAGATACTGTATAAATTACTGACATTGTGCAATACATATAATTACTGATAACTATTAATAGTTATACAATGATTAAAGGATGATTTAACCATAACAAGGTTTGAATGTTAAATAAAATTTTGTATGTTGGATAATATAAGCAGAATAATAAGGACTCACATAGTTGTGAATAAATGATATGAGTGTAAATATTTAATCTAAGTCTTGGGAGAATAAAAATAATATTCTATAAGAAATGCCCTAAAGAGAGATAATAACAGAAGTGTGATATTCATATGTTAGTTTTGAGCTTGGCTCTATTGCATGAACCCTCCTATATCTATATAACTGAGCCTGCATTATTGCTGAGAGAGTTGGGGGAGGCAGTTGAAGATGAGCCCTTTGAAGATGAATAGGAATGGAATCCCAGGGGCAGATCCTTTGAGGAAGACCAAGAGGGAGCTGCCAAGGTCATTCCAAGGTGATGACACCTGTGGTCCTCTGAGTGGGAGTGGATCAGAGAAGGCTGGGCAGAACGGTTGCTTACTGCCTGTCTTCCCCAGGGAACTCTGTTTTTGCAGGATCATTTACTAGTAGAACAACACTCTTGTAGAAGACATAGGTATGGCCATCACCATAGCAGAACAATTTAAATAATGCATACATATTTTTAATGGTGGGGAGAAGGGAACTCATATGTAGCCATTTTTCTGTTTTATAGAATAGTCAGAGACCTGTGTGGATGAAATGAAAGACTCTGTATATCTCAATCAAATGTCAGATTTCAACCTTGTGGTTTTTCTTTCCCTTAATACCTTCAAGCATGGAATGAAGAGTAGAGTCATATCTCAAATAAAAGAAAAGTTTAGGTTTAAAAGAGGATGTTATGGATCAGATTTAGAAAAAATAAGACAAAACAAACCCAGATTTACATTTAAATTTCTGTGTTTCTGTTTTTAATTACATTTTGAAGATTGGGTAATGGCATGCCCCAAAATCATGACAAGTTGGTATATATACTATTTTGGTCCTGAAGAATTATTGTTAGGTAAATGAAACCATGCAAATGGTCTATCAGAAATATTTAAAAATTTGTGGTTGATGAAGGAAAACAAAATTAAAAGTGTGTTGTGATGTTTTATATCTTATTATTTAAGTATTGGTAGTCACAGTCCTGCTACAGCAGTGGTTCTCAACTTGTGGGTCGCGACCCCTTTGGGGGTCGAACAACCCTTTTACAGGGGTCGCCTAAGACCATTGGAAAACACATATATAATTATATATTGTTTTTGTGATTAATCACTATGCTTTAATTATGTTCAATTTGTAACAATGAAATTGGGGGTCGCCATAACATGAGGAACTGTATTAAAGGGTCGTGGCATTAGGAAGATTGAGAACCACTGTGTACAGTCTCTGGGACTCAGTCAATTGTGGAAGACTAAGAAGCTTCTTTAGAGAAAGGAAATTGATGTATAGGTAAAGGAGGTACTTATAACTATGTTGGAATGTGGGGTAGAAAATGCCAAATCTGTTACCAGTATCTTTTTAAATCACATTCTGCAAGAGAAAATAAAAGGTTAACTAGTATAATTCAAACATCTAGAAAAAGAAGATTGAATAATACCTAAAACAGCTCAAAAATTAATACAAAAATATCAATTATTGATTAAAGATGCTGCCTAGCCAAGTCAACACTCATTTCGCATTTGATGGTAGTGTTAATAGAAGACTTCTGTGAGAAAGGATATTTTCTATTTTATTGAAAATTCGAAATTCCACCCTTACTTGTTGTTTTATTGGAACCTATACATATAAAAGAAAGTATCTCTAGGAAAGTTGCTTGTTCTTACTCTTGATGGCCTTTGTTGGCAGAGTGGTGTCCTGCTGGACATTAATGCTAAAATGAAAGAACTTCATGTACTAGAGGCTCTTTTTTATGCTGAGATAGAAAGGTGAGTAGAAAATGAGTGAGAGATGAATGACCCTAAAGTCTCCTTATAATCCAGAATGGTAAGAAAATGTTAAACTAAATATAGAAAAAGAGAAAGTTAGTGAATATATTTGCATATGCAAATTAGCTTAATTGATACTGCTTGCCTCTACAGGGATTTTTCATTACAAACTGGAGTGCTACATTGTTCAGCTCATATTGAGTAATTTAGTAACTAATGAGACCAGTTTGCACTAATTTGCATATGATAAATGAGCTTAATTGCAGTAAATAACTTGGAGGCATAATTACTTAATTTTCCTGTGTTGCATGGCTTTTAAGTTCACGTATGAACAACTCAAGATAATTTTGCATATTTAAATTAGTTGCTTTTAAATTTTCTTGAACAAAAAAGAAACACACCTTATCAATTGAGCTGTAAGACAATCGGAAGTAAGTTTTACAATATTTTTATTTAAAAAGAAAGGAAAGCAGAAATTTCTTGAGTCTGTTGTTCTTATTCACATTCTTACTTCAAATAGGACATCAGCATTAATATTTAGGAAAATGTTTTAATGTTGAAAATTAATGCACAACTTCTATTAGTAACTGAGCTAGGTGTAAACTGAAATATGTGTATGAGTGAATCATAACTTTTGAAACGGGGATTATGAAAGAGAAGTGACTCATCCCTTACCTAATTTGGGAAGCTAACCCTGGGTCTCCCATCTGCACTGTTCATGTTGTTCAAGTTGCAGGGCTTTGAGGAAGCAGCATCACTCTGAGTCGGGCATGTACTTTCTATCTAGATTAATGCTTCATATCTAGGAAATTGGTTTCATTGGAGAATCTTAGTGATGTTTGCCAAGAATTACATCACTGGTCTTCACATTTACTCAAGAATGAATGTTTTATCAAAATCTCCATTCTCAAAATTGAAAAACTGAAGAATGCAGAGGTCGATGGCTAACCCATTATTTCATGATACTTAGAATTTTACTTTGAAGGAAAAAAGTATAATTATTCAAAATTAACTTGAGTCATATAAAATCATATCTGTGTTTCAGTATGAGAAAATGGTTTAAGGTTGTGAAAGTTTAAAACCTATCATTTAAAAACTCATTGCAGTTTTAACTCATTATATATGAAAAAGGAAGGGGTCATTAGGGTCATTCATTGGCTTCAATCCAGAAAAATAACTTATGAAACTTTTTTCTGAAAAGCTCAAATCCCATTCAATTCGGTATAAACTTTCTAGATCCTTTAGGAGTGAGCCAGGACAAGTGCTAATAGTAGTATATTCCAAGTTTAAAATGTGAGTCCTTCATATAATAGGTGCTCAAGAAATACCTGGTAAGTGAATGAACAAATTAATCCCTCCCAAATAAAATCACATTTAATCCCACAACTAGGGCCTCATCTCACCTTTGTGCTCCCAGCCAGTTTTTAATCATATTATCTGGATAATTCTGTGGTCTCTTTATGAATTCTACTTTGTCTAGTTGCTTCTAGACTGCTAGTGAGATTATGGTTGTGAAAGTTTAAAACTTGGGGCAGAGCGTGGCAGATTCTTTTAGTGCATGGATTTTGGCATTCAGCCAACTTGAGTTCACATCCCAATTTGCTTACTTATGAGGTGTGTAGACCGATAATAGTCTTTTGTTCCCTCAAAGCCTCAGTTTCTTCATCTTTAAAATATAGAAACAGTAGTAGACGTTTTTCTGATAAGCATTTTGTGAGGATTGAGCAAAAGAGTGTAGTTAAAAGTGCTTAGTACAGAACCTGACATAGAAAATGTATTTAATAAGTGTCTGCTAGTATTTCTCCCTGTATGTTGGCCAGCCCAGAATAATGCCCATGTTTTTGAGGAAAAATGTTACTGCTTATTTAGAGCATTAGCAACACAGGGATACAGGAGCAATCAATAAACTCCTCTCAGTTTAAAAGCAAGATAATGAATTTTCATTGAACACAACATAAAATGGTCTGTTTGCCTAAGTGGTATTTATATTTGGTATTATATACTAGCTCACAATAAAAAAAAATTAAAATTTGGTAGTGGAAACATGTTTACCTTGAGAATGAAGATCCTTCTCAAAACAACTAATGGCAATGTCAGAAATATCTCATTAGCAGCCTAGAAGCAACTAAAGTAGAGTTTGTAAAGAGACTCCATAATCCATGTTTTCTTTATGCCAAAATGTTGATAATGCCATTTCTCTTCTCATTGTATTGTACAGTCCCCACGATTTGCTTAGAAAAATAGAAATAAACAGACAATTGAAAACCCAGAAGAGCTAGAAGGTAGAATCCATGGTTACCCAGTGCTGTAAGTTACTGTTGAGGAGACATCAAAGTGCACATGTGACTCTCCTCATGCATGTTGCACAAATCCATCGCCTGTCATGCCAGAAATGGCACTTTTCCACATAGCAGCAGAGGGGAGAACTTCCCAGAAGGATCTCCGTGGTGATATGTGTACATGTGTGGCAGGTACAGATCCCTTTGGGTTTTCAAGTGCTTACTGACTTGGATTGGCAGAGTGAACATATGCCATTGTCCACAGAGGAGTCTGCGAGAAGTGTGGGTGAGGGGAAGGGTGGCAGGAAACTGTTCTTGTAGAAGAAAGCTGCAGCTTGGGCCACGTGACTGAAAATAGTGGTCCTAGTAAGTGAGGACCTTCTAGTTACACACTATCTCCTGAAGTCAGGATCTAGGAAAACAAGATACTGAACTAAAGCTTAGTATTTTTAGATTCATTAAATATTTCCTGAGTGCCTCATGTGCATCAGAGTTGGAGAAAATACTGAGATACAAAGATGATTCATGTGTCTGCCTCTGAGCATTCCCAGTCTGAATGGAGAACACCAATAACAACCAGACCAACACAGTTCAGTGTGACACAGACCTGCGGGCTTTTGAATCAGTTATGCCTGGATTTGAATTCCTGCTCTTAGTTATGTAGACTTGGGCACTTCACCTCACCTCATTCGCCTCACTTCCCTCAACCCCACATGGAGATGGTAGCAGTTCTTACTTGTGGAGGGCTGTGTGCTACATGAGATATTACACAAAGTGCCTGGCACATAGTGAGGGTTCATCAAAATGTGGCTGTGACAGACTGGCTGCACCTCAGCAGCAACATGAGGGAATCGGGTCACCCAGCATGGGCCAGTCCACCAGTACTTCCTGTGGCTGCAAACTTAACATTACACACTTCACCCCTTTAACCACCACACACTCCCTTTTGTGTCTCATGTTCATGTGGGTCTGATGGGGGGGGGCGGTATTTGAGGGTCCTCGCCTCACTAGGTTACATGCATCCTCTTACTGGTCACATATCCTGGAGCTCAGGGGAGAAAAAAAGATCAGCAATGTCATTGTGGTTGGGCAGCTTTTGCTTGGGGCCTGCTGATAGGAAGCTTGTTTTACAAGGTATGAGAACATATCTTGAATTCCTTCCTTAGCACTAAGGGTGGCTGAATTATTTGGAGATCAAAGTGGAACAGAAAGATAATTATACTTTCAGTTTTAAAAGTGGATGGAGTTCTTAGAAAATCTTAGGGTTATGTGTCAAATGTGAAGATGAATATGTGCTGATGGGCATAGATGTCTGCAAGTCTGGGCCCCATCACAGTGCTCTTTCTGGCTTTGGAATGGTCACTGGTACTAACATTACATTCCTGTTACCAGCATCAGTTACGAGTGCTGTGGACTAGAGTGACCCCACCTGATTAGCATTTATCATGGACCCCAAACTCAGTCCATGTGTCCAGGGTTGCTTTCTCATCTGAGTCTCCACAGCCTCCTAAGCTTTTTGGACTCTGGGAGAATTTGGGTGTGAGGAGGGTTGGAGGTGGGGAATGGGTGGAAAATGTGGTTTGTTTTCCAAACTGATCTGGTAGCAGAGACCTATATGGGCATCCTGGAACAGTACTAGTCTGCGAAACACACATGGGGAAGTCCGACTTAGAAGAATGGAATCAAAACTAGTTTAAGATATTAAGAAAACTCTAACTACCATAACAACTAAATTGAACAATTATTATATGACTAGAGGCCCAGTGCACAAAAATTTGTATGCTTGGGGGGGAGGGGAACCCCTCAGCCTGGCCTGTGCCCTCTCGCAGTCTGGGACCCCTCGGGGGATGACCACCTGCTGGCTTAGGCCCACTCCCCAGGGGGTTGGGCCCAAGCTGACAATCAGACATCCCTCTGGCAGCCTGGCAGCTCTCGGGGGATGTCCACTTGCCAGCGGGGAGAGACCTAAGCTGCAGTCTGACATCCTAGGTGCTGCTGAGGAGGTGGGAAAGGCTCCCACCACCACCGCTGTACTGGCAGCCATCAACCTGGCTTGTGGCTGAGCAGAGCTCCCCATGTGGGAGCGCTGACCACCAGGGGGCAGCTCCTGCATTGAGCGTCTGCCCCCTGGTGGTCAGTGTGTCTCAAAGTGACCAGTCATTCCCAGTCATTCTGCTGTTAGGGTCAAAGTGCATATTACCCTTTTATTATATAGGATAGATGCCTGGTGCATGGGTGGGCTGGCTGGTTTGCCCTGAAGGGTGTCCCGGATCAGGGTGGGGGTCCCACTGGGGTGCATGGTCAGCCTCGGTGAGGGGCTGATGGCTGTTTGCAGCTGGTCAAATCCCTCATCGTGGGGGTCCCCACTGGGGTGCCTGGCCAGCCTGGGTGAGGGGCTGAGGGCCGTTTTCAAGCTGGCCAAGCCCCCCAGCAACAGAAGCTCCCAGCCTCTCCTTTTTTCTTTTCTTTTTTTTATTCTGGGATTTATTTACCTTCTATAATTGAAACTTTGTTGCCATCAGTGGAGCTCAGAGCCCCACGGCAGTCAGGAAGCTTGGATTCCTGCTTTCTCCAGCTCCGTGGCCATGGCCGGTTGAAAGCAGGTATCTGGGGTTTATTTATCTTCTATAATTGAAACTTTGTTGCCTTCAGTGGAGCTCAGAGCAGGCCAGAAAGCTTGGCTTCCTCCATCACTGGAGCAACCAATACTCCTGCTCACTCCAGCTCTGTGGCTGCCGGCTGCCATCTTGGTTGGATTAATTTGCATATAGTCGCTCTGAATGGTGGCTGTGGCTTACGGCGTAACAAAGGTATGGTAAATTTGCATGTTTGTCTTTTATTAGTGTAGATAATGTCACATCTGTAGTCTATTTCACTAGGTTGTTTTTTTTAATATATTTTATTGATTTTTCACAGAGAGGAAAGGAGAGAGAGAGAGAGTTAGAAACATCAATGAGAGAGAAACATCGATCAGCTGCCTCTTGCACATCCCCCACCGGGGATGTTCCCGCAACCCAGGTACATGCCCTTGCCTGGAATCGAACCTGGGACCTCTCAGTTCGCAGGCTGACGCTCTATCCACTGAGCCAAACTGGTTTCGGCTCACTAGGTTTTTAAGACAGAAGATTATTACTGAAGAATCTTCCTTAAGTAGTTGTCCCTCTTTGTGTGCACGTGTGTGTGTGTGTGTGTGTGTGTGTGTGTGTGTGTATGTGTATGTGGTCAAATACTCTTTTTTTTTTAACTCCACAAAGTGAAAAACAAAGGAAGAAAATGTTCAGATGTCAAAAGATATCGACAAGCAAAATGAGGAAAATAAAAATCAAGTATTTCTTACCATCAAAGGTTCTGTTTCCCTTTTTACATTTGACTTCCTATAAATCAACCCAAATGGGATCGTGATCTTTGTCTCATGAAGACAGTTATGGAATAGCTGATTTTAAGGGAGAAATTATACAGCACATCATGGCTGAAACATGTTTGCAGTGGTTTCATTCTTCTGAGCCTGACCTGGGTAATACCATCCCCATTAAAGACCACAGTGACCAAGACCTGTAGGCACCATTAATCAGAAGGCACTAGAGGGGTCCTACAAGAAGCACAGGGATTATTACTACCAGGCTCCACCCTCTGTCTACTGCAGGCAGGCACCTGCCGGCCAGCCCAGGAGCTGGGTCAGATGCTCCCAATCACCAAGATTCCAGTTGTTTTTATTAAGTCCTCTAGTACTTCATGGATATCACTTCTCAGGCACTTACCAATTCAGGGTTTATTTATAATTCTGGAGGAATAAAATAATGTAACCGATGGTTGGATTACCCACACAGAAGCCTAATCGAATTCCCTTGAGGCCAGATAACTGCTCCAGGAATTGTCTGGACAGAGCAGCTGTTTCCCTCATTTCTAAAGATATAAAAAATTCAGGTGACCCTTTAGGCCACCAGAAAATGCCCTCTGAAATAACCCACTCTCAAACTTCATTTGAGGGCGATACAGTGTTTTAGTAAATTTAGTCTGGTATAGAGATTAGACCAAGGATAGAATTGACCTAAAGAAACAGAAAGTTCATTTTGTAAGTGGGAAGTCTGTGAGTTCTACATAAATACAAAGGCAAATGATAATATCAATGACTATTTTAATTGCATCTTTAATCCATAAGGATAGTTCAATGACATTTTAAATTATACTTTTAGAATTGCAGTCACATAGGAGATAAAACTCAGTAACTATTTAATAATGCATAGTAAGATCCACTGTATCCTCTCTTGAGATCACATTGAGGTGCACTGAATGTAACAGCCCAAACCAGAATTTAGGCAGCATTTAATCTTCCTGAAGACATCGTTAGGTCTTTCTAAATAGTAAGTACCCAGGCCTGGTCCTGAGTGGGCACCAGTTATCTCTGCAGGATGCTTCGTTTCACTGGATTCACAGCTACGTTATATTATTTTTTGGAAGAGCTGTATTGCTGTAAGGACATCAAATCATTTTTAGTCCTAGAAGATTCATAATCAGCTTGGGGAATTCATGTGACAGAATGGTAACGGGCAATTATTTAACCTGACTCTACTTGGAGATGACGTTATGGTTACGTGGTTTTAGTGGGGACAGAGTTCAGGCTGAAATAAAGCTATCCCTTCTCCAGGCACTGAAATTGGCAGGATCCCTCAGGCTGCTGCTCACTGTGTCCTCACTGAAAGTGTCTGAGGGATCCATTTAAATAAGAATGGAAACTTTGCCATAGCTGCTTTGGCTCAGTGGATAGAGCTACGGCCTGCGGACTGAAAGGTCCCAGGTTCGATTTCGGTCAAGGGCATGTATCTTGGTTGCAGGCACATCCCCAGTGGGGGGTGTGCAGGAGGCAGCTGATCGATGTTTCTCTCTCATCGATGTTTCTAACTCTCTATCCCTCTCCCTTCCTCTCTGTAAAAAAATCAATAAAATATATTTTTTTTTAAAAAAAAGAATGGAAACTTCATATGGAGAAGACCCCTTCTGCTAAGAACACAGGAAAGTAAGGCAACTTCTGGGTTCTCTAAAATAGAAAGGTTACAATTGGTCCTAGAGCAGTGATGGCGAACCTTTTGAGCTCGGCCTGTCAGCATTTTGAAAAACCCTAACTTAACTCTGGTGCCGTGTCACATATAGAAATTTTTTGATATTTGCAACCATAGTAAAACAAAGATTTATATTTTTGATATTTATTTTATATATTTAAATGCCATTTAACAAAGAAAAATCAACCAAAAAAATGAGTTTGTGTGTCACCTCTGACACGCGTGTCATAGGTTTGCCATCACTGTCACTCTCTAGAGGAAAGCAATTTGACTCTAGTTCCCTGGATGCAGATTTGCAATACAGAGTTCTGCAGAAGTTTGGGGAATAACAATATGCGTTAGCGCACATTAATTGCTGTCAGGCCCTGAGTGCTGCTTACATGCTTTATCTCAGTTGGTCCTTTCCCCCATCTCTTGAATTGGGTACCGTTATTTCCATTTTAAGGATGAAGAAACTGACACGCAGAGTGGTGAAGTGCCTTGCTTAAGTACCCATAGCTGTTAGTAACTGGCACAGCTGGGATTGGAAACCTGGAGTGGAACTGGGAGACAGAGAAAGGAATTATGTAAGGGAAATATTAGGTATTAAATTATTTCACAGTTGAAGTTTTCAAGTGGCATACTTTAAGCTATGGATTGAATAGAAACTAAAGGACATGCACTTCCGTTTAATAAAGAAATATTTGCCCTGAGCAGAAGACAACATTTTAAAGCTTGTCATTTCATTCCTGGGAAAGTATTTGAGGAAAATGACATGTTTCAGCCCTGTTTGCTGACCATTTTGTTGTCTCATGCTGAGACTTGCCATTCCCATAGCCAGTGGGCTGTATTGAATCAGACAGAAGCAATAGGTCATTAACAGAAATAGAGACTTGGGACAGACTGCAGAAGCTAAAAGAGGGGGTTGGGGGATCATATTTGGCCACATCAACAAAGCTGTGTCTAATAAAAGCTCATGCAACTATGTTTGCAGTGTGTAGCCTGATTTTCAGAGAAATGTACTGTCAAACCTCAGAGAGTTTGTAGGGGAGGGTGAAGGTAAGGGGGAGAGAGCAACCAAAGGACTTGTATGCATGCATATAGGCCTAACCAATGGACACGGACACCAGGGCATGAGTGTGTGTGTGTGTGGGGGGGGCAGCAATGGGGGATAAGGACACATATGTAATACCTTACTAAAGAAAAAAATAAACAGAAAAAAAAAGAAATGTAAACTTTAAAAAGCACAAAGTAGCTCTTGCTGGTTTGGCTCAATGGATAGAGCGTCAGCCTGTGGAGTGAGGGGTCCCAGGTTCGATTCCAGCCAAGGGCACATGCCTGGGCTGTGGGCTCGATCCCCAGTGGGGGGTGTGCAGGAGGCAGCCAATCAATGATTCTCTCTCATCATTGATGTTTCTCTCTCCCCCTCTCCTTTCCTCTCTAAAATCAATAAAATATATTTTTAAAAAATAAATAAAAAGCACAAAGTCATTTTCCCAAAAGAACCCGATGCTTAACATGAAAATACAGGTTGGAGAAGATACTCTTCTTATTTTGACATGCCCTTTTAGGCACAGAATTAAAGATAACTGTTAAATCCATTTCGTTATTTAAAAATCCTGGTTTTGCGTGCCTACTGAAATCTGCATTAACCATGAGATCTTATGCTCATAGCATTAATCCAAAAGGAGATTATATGATTTTCAATCAATATCTAAATTATTAGATTATGTTTTCTTGACCCTTGGAGATTCTTCTGGATTCTTGTAATTGGGAAATGGGGTTGGAGGTACAGGCTTTGCCAGTGAGATCACTGTCCATTACTTTTAGTATTGGTCAGGTTATTCATCTTAGGAAATATGTATAACCCTCTCCTTTTAAATGCAAACCAATTTAGCTGGGCCAGAAAAATACAGACCTGGATATAGACATTGAACAAGTATTCATAGTTAGCTTGCTATACATAAGGCAAACCAGACACAGCTTTGCGGAATATGAAATGTTCCTTCTCTCAAAGAATTTATAATACATTTCTGTGCCCTAATCTGGAATGACAGGTGCAGGTGTAGAGAAAGGATATAAAATGCCAATGATTTCATTTACAACTGAGTAAAAATTAGGAAATGGAATACCATTTTTAGCACTAACCATCATTCATATACTTAAAAATTTCCCCACTTAGACATACATGAATGTACCCATGTGTGTTTTTTTGGGGGGGAAATTCCCAAAATAATTGCATATGTGCCTTATTTTGTCTTCCACTAGATATTAAGCAACTCAAACACAGGTGTCATGTCTGGTTTGTCTTTGTGTCTTCTATCATGTTTTGTTCTTAGTAGGTGCTTGCTCCTGTTGTAGATGATTTAAATTCGTGTTAACCATGCATGTAACTTCTAACAGATTGATCATTACTTGTCTCTTATGTTAGGGGCAACATTATTAAGAAGTCAGTGATACTAAATGATTCCCAGGTTTATTCTTGTCATTTGAAGAAGACATTTACATATGGGCTGCTAGTGGGGTTAATGCATTTATGCACCCATGTCCCCATGCACCTTTTCAACCATGAGGTCATTAAGGAATACACAGTCCCATCATAATGTCATTCCCCCCTTAATTTTCTGTGTACTTACATTTTTTGCTCCTAATTATGAATACCTTTAATTGTTTTATCACAGTGATTATTAATTGTGCCAAGTCCAACCCCTTTGAAAGAGAGGACATTCCTTCTCAAGGCTTTACATGATTGCATTTAGGAAGAATATTAAACAAAGAAATAGAAGTATTTCAACTTGCCAAGAGCTGGTCAGCCCTTCTACATTTCTAAAAACCCAGGGGTGATTTTTATTCTTGGATCTTTCAGAACTAGAAAAACTTAACCCTCTGCTTCTTTTCCCAGCATGTTATAATCTGCTGCTTTATTTACATGAATCATTCTGCCAGGAGACAATTTTGGGAATGAAATACATGCCAGCTGTCTCTACAGTATTAAAAAACTAAAAATAAATAAATAAATAAACTTGGAGATCCATACACCATCACCGAGGGAGCACATGGCTGTGTTTGCCTCTGTTGTTTTTCAGTTATGTGTGTAAAATAGCAATGATTGAGATTTTTCATGTTTGATAAAAGTTTAAAGCACCCGATATAAATTATTTCTCACTGAAATGCTTGGTAGCAGTCAAGTTCATTTTAAGCAATATGTAGTAGTTGAGAAAAAGTGGTTGTTTCCTTTTTAAATGAAGTCACCAGCTTTAAGATATAAAAGAAAGAAAACCATGAAATTGTGTATTTTAATTCTACTTCTGTAAAATTGACAGATTTGAGATTTTATTTTTTAGATTAATCATTTTAGTATAAAGTTAGCACAGTTTTTAATGTTCCTGTGCATTTTTAAAAACAATCTCATTATACAATAATTATTTAAATTTTATATCTATTTTATGTTCTTCTTATCAATATCAATATCTATATCACATTGCTATGCATTCCCTGGGAATCTAATTGATGGAGTTCATATCAGTTAAACAAAGCTCATTTCTCCTGGACCTGCCTCATTGGGACAGGGGCCACACAGCGGGGATGGGGATGGAGACTGCGCATCCCTTGATAAGGAGTAGGTCTGGTCTGGGGAGGAAGAAGAGTCTTTGCTTCGGGAAAGTTGGCACAGATGAACAGGGGGACATGTCGCACTTAATTTATTATCCAGCCACCCCTTCTCCCTCAAGGAAGACTTTAGCATTTGTAATCTATGATGATTACGGTTGGGAAGCGTCTCTTTTTCTCATTCCGTTGCTCCCACCTGGAAGAAACCATTTATCCAGTGGCTCATTTGCAAAGGAGCAAGTGAAGAGAGGTGATGTGTGCATATAGATCCTCCCTTGCCTTTTTTCAGGGTAGGTGCCTGTGACACACAGCTGCTCCAGCGCTGTGGGGCAGCCACCCCAGAATCTGAGAAACAATGACACAAGTGCATCTGCCATAGTGCATTTTCTTTTGATGCTAATTTTCTCTGTTGGAAGCTTGTTGCATAAGGTTACTGTACAGGCTTTATATACTGCACCCTATGCTGGAGGTTTAAAAATTAAGAATTGAAGACATATCTCCAATATTTGTCAGGTTTCCTTTGGTAGACATAGGCAGAAAAGCTGATGAAGCAGGTAAGTTCCTGGTGTGCTGCAATGTGAGGCGATTACCTAGCTTATGTTTTCACACACACCGTGAAGTGTAGACAGTGCCAATGGGCTCCATAGGGCGGGAGCCGGCCAACCCCCAGCAGAGAAACAATCAGGTCCAGCAGAACAGTCAGCAGTGGAGCCAGGAAGGAAAAGCTGACATCCAGATGCCCGTGCTGTGGAAATCTTATCCAGAATTGCACATATGGATCCTACATCTGTTCGGGGTATGCCAGCAGCCGGCATCCAAACTGACACAGCTTCCATGGCACGAGTAGGCAGAGCATGGCTCTATGTCTGCCTCCCTCGGCTAAGGCAGTTGTCAAAAGTGGTGGTATTGGCCCTGTGATAGCTAATTTTCAGAGGACCAATATGGACTCTTTGGAGTTACAGGTTTTAAACACCCACTATGAGTCATTTTTGAATGGTGGCGATGGCAGAGAATGCACACACAGAGATAAGTTTGTGGGTACACATGAGCATGTATATAATTATGATTTTGGGGAGGCAATGATGGTGTTCAAAGAAAATTAGGACCAAATGATTCTGGGCAATGATTTAAGTCCATGCATACTAAATAAACTCTTATTTTACATATTTTGTCATAGGAATTTGGTTAACAAGTCGAATAGTGGCAATAAGGTTTCTCCTGCATGTAAAAACAGAGAAACTCAAATTTACAAAATGGGAACTTTGCCTTTCAGTAAGTACTTTTCTTATCTCATCATATTTGACCCAACAGCAAGCTGAGTGACTCCACATAAACAACTCACCTTTTCATCTCTCTCATTTCTCAGAATCCTTTTTAAACAGAGAAAAGAGAAGGTTTATTTCTTGTTATTATCTCAAGTTAGTATCTTCAACAGGAATGACCAATGGGCAAGTGCATGTATTGGGGTCAGTTTATATATCTACTTTCAACTTTAACCACTTGTTTATGTTACCTTTTATCTTTATGGAAATCATTAATTCCTTTTTTTAAAATACATATTTTTATTGTTGATAGTATTACAGAAGTCTCCCATTTCTCACTCTTTTACCCCCTTCCTTCCAGCCACCCTCCCAGGTCTTCACCATCCATTGCCCATGTCTGTGGGCTATGTATATAAGTATATAAGTTCTTTAGTTTCTCTCTTCTCCTTCTCCCATCCTGACATAGAGGTATGTCAGTCTGTTCCATGCCTCCCCTGCTTTGGGTCTTATTTTGTTGGTCAGTTAATTTTGTTCCTTAGATTCCACAAATAAGTGAGATCATGTGATATTTGTCTTTCTCAGTTTGACTTATTTCACTTAGCATAATAGTCTCCCAATCTATCCATGCTGTCCCAAAGGCTAAGATACCCCTCTTTTTTACAGCTGCATAGTATTCCATTGTGTAAATGTCCCACAGCTTTTTTATATTTTTCTATCGATGGGCACTTGGGCTGCTTCCAAATCTTACCTAATGTAATTAACACTGCTAAGAACATAGGGGTGCATATAATCTTTCTGATTGGTGTTTGGGGATTTTTAGGATATATTCCCAGAAGTGGGATAGCTGGGTCAAATGGAAGTTCCATTTTTAATTTTTTGAGGAAACTCCCTACTGTTTTCCATAGTGGCTGAACCACTCTGCATTCCCACCAGCGCTGACCTACTGTTCCCTTTTCTCCACATCCTCACTAGCACTTGTTGTTTGTTGAATTTTTGTGATAGCCATCCTGACAGGTAGTTTTAATTTGCATTTCTCTGATGATTAGTGACTTTGATCATTTTTTCATATGTCTCTTGGCCATTTTTATGTCCTCTTTGGAGAAATGTCTATTCAGGTCTTCTGCCCATTTTTTAATTGGAGTGTTTGTCTTCCTTTTGTAGAATTGTATGAGTATATATTTTGGATATTAACCCCTTATCAGATGTATCATTGCCAAATATGTCCTACCATACAGTAGATACCCTTTTCATTTTGATGGTGCTTTCTTTTGCTGTGCAGAAGCTTTTTATTTTGATGTAGTCACATTTGTTTATTTTCTCCTTAGTTTCCTTTGCCCTAGGTGATGTATCAGCAAAACTTCTGCTATGTGAGATGTCTGAGATTTTACTTCCTATTTCCTTCTAAGATTTTTATGGTTTCATGCCTTACATTTAAGTCTTTTATTCATTTTGAGTTTATTCTTGTGTATGATGTAAATTGGTAGTCTAGTTTAATCTCTGCATGTGTCTGTCCAGTTTTCCTAAAACCATTCATTAAAAAGACTGTCTTTACTCCATTGTACATTCTTGCCTCCTTTTTCAAATATTAATTGAATGTAATGGTGGGTCAATATCTGGGGTCTTTGTTCTGATCCAGTGGTCTATATGCCTGCTCTTGTGCCAGTACCAGGCTGTTTTGGGTATAATGGCTTTATAGTATAGTTTGATATCTGGTATTATGATCCCTCCAGCTTCTTTCTTCTTTCTCAAGATCGATGCAGCTATTTGGGGTCTTTTATATAAATTTTTGGAGTATTTATTCTAGTTCTGTGAAGCATGCCATTGGTATTTTAATAGGGATTGTGTTGAATCTATAGATTGCTTTGGGTAGTACAGACATTTTAATGATATTAATTCTTCCAATCCACGAACATGCTATATGTTTCCATTTGTTTGTATCTTCCTCTCTTCGTTTTCTCAATGTCCTATAGTTTTCCAAGTACAGGTCTTTTACCTTCTTGGTTAAGCTTATTCCTAGGTATCTTAATTGTTGTTGTTATTGCAATGGTAAATAGGATTATGCTTTTAGTTTCATTTTCTGAGAGTTAATTATTGGTGTATAAAAATGCCATCAATTCCTGGATATTTATTTTCTATCCTGCTACTTTGCCAAATTCATTCATTAAGTCTAGTACTTTCCTGGTGGAGTCTTTAGGGTTTTCTATGTACAATATCATGTCATCTGTGAATAATAACAATTTTACTTCCTCCTTTCCAATTTGGATGCATTTTTATCTCTTCTTCTTGTCTGATTGCTGTGGCTAGTGCTATGTTGATAAGAGTGGTGAAAGCAGACATTCTTGTCTTGTTCCTGTTCTTAAGGAACACTTTCAGTTTTTGCCCATTGAGTATTATGTTGGCTATAGGTTTTTCACATATGGCCTTTATTATGTTGAGGTATGATTCCTTTATTCCTACTTTACTGAGAGTGTTTACAAAAAAAAAAAAAAAAAAAAAAAAAAGAGCGCTGGATTTTGTCAAATGCTTTTTCTGCATCAATTAATATGATCATGTGATTTTTATCTTTCAATTTGTTTATGTGATGTGTCACATTTATTGATTCACAAATACCGTACCAGCCTTGCATCCCCAGAATAAATCCCACTTGATTATGGTATATGATCTTTTAGATAAAATGCTGGATCTGATTTGCTAATATTTTGTTGAGATTTTAGCATCTATGTTCATCAGGGATATTGGCCTATAATTCTATTTCTTTGTAGTGTCTTTATCTGGTTTTGGAATTAGGATAATGCTGGCTTCATAAAAAGAGCTTGGAAGTGTTCCTTCCTCTTGAATTTTTTGGAATAGTTTGAGGAGGATAGGTGTTAGCTCTTCTTTGAATGTTTGGTAAAATTCTCCTATAAATCCATCTGGTCCAGGACTTTTTGCTGGGAGTTTTTAATTACTGCTTTAATTTCATCAGTTTTTATTGGCCTATGCAGGTTTTCTGATTCTTCCTGATTGAATTTTGGGAGGTTGTATTTTTTTTTTTAGGAATTTGTCCATTTCTCCCAGGTTGTCCAGTTTGTCTGCATAAAGTTATTCATAGTATTTGCTTACAATCCTTTGTATTTCTGTGGTGTCCATTGTTAAATCGCCTCTTTCATTTCTGATTTTATTTATTTGGGTCCTCTCTCTTTGTTTCTTGATGAGTCTGGCTAGGTGGTTCATCAATCATGTTTATCTTTTCAAAGAACCAGCTCTTAGTTTTATTGATCTTTTTTACTATTTTTTTCTCTATGTCATTTATTTCCCCTCTGATCTTTATTATTTCCTTCCTAGTACTTCCTCTGGGCTTTTCTTGTTGTCCACTAATTCATTTAGTTGTAGGGTTAGATAGTTTATTAGTCCTTTTTCTTGTTTCTTGAGTTAGGCCTGTAGAGCTATGAACTTCCCTCTTAGGACTGCTTTTGCTGTGCCCCTTAGATTTTGGGTGATTGTGTGTTCATTTTCATTTGTTTCCAGGATGTCTTTAATTTCTTGCTTGATCTCATTGATAACCCATCCATTGTTTAATAGCATGCTATTTAGCCTCCATGTATTTGAGTATTTTTTGAGTTCTTTTATTGTAGTTGATTTCTAACTTCATGCCATTGTGATTTGAGAAGATGCTTGTTATGATATCACTAGAGGCCTGATGCACGAAATTCATGCAAGGGCCTTTGTCCCGGCTCCCACCCACCACTGCCACGGCCGGGGGCCTCTGCCGCCTCTGCCACAGCCCCTGTCCGCTGCGGCTTTGTCTGGATGAAAGGCGTCCGGAAGGATGTCTGGTCTAATTAGCATATTATACTTTTATTATTTTAGATACTTCTTGAATTTGTATAGACTTGTTTTGTGTCCTAACACGTAATCTGTCTTTGAGAACGTTTCTTGTATGCTTAGGAAGAATGTATATTCTGTTGCTTTGGGGTGAAATGTTCTGTTAATGTCAGTTACATCCATCTGATCTAGTGTGTCATTTAAGGCTTCTGTTTCTTTGTTGATTTTTCGTCTGAAAGACCTATCCAGTGATGTCAGTGGGGTCCACAGCACAGGCCTCTTAGTGAAATGATGGTTTGTTCACCATTCCCTCATTTTCCTACTAATCCATCCCATATGCATTTATGTAATTTTTAAAAATATATTTCTTTATTGATTTCACAGAGGAAGGGAGAAGGAGAGAGAGAGATAGAAACATCAATGATGAGAGAGAATCATTGATCGGCTGCCTCCTGAACACCCCTCCCCCCCCCGGGGGATTGAGCCCGCAACCCAGGCATGTGCCCTTGGCCGGAATTGAACCCGGGACCCCTCAGTCTGCAGGCTAATGCTTTATCCACTGAGCCAAGCCGGCCAGGGCCATATATGTAATTTTTTTACTGAGTACTGGACCCTGCAATTGGATGCTGCAAATACCAAGAAATAGTTATGGTCCTGTTTTGTGGATTTCTCCAGTCAGACTAAGGAGGCAGATATAAAAATAAATAATTGTTATAAAATCTATGAGGAGCAAAACTAGAGTCTTGAAGACACAAGTAGTAAAGGGAGGCTAGCAAGAGAAGGCTTGAATTGTACATTGAGAATCAGAGGAGGTGTCACAGGGCTGTGATCCAACAGTAGGACTTAGTGGGCAAGTGTGGGTCTATGAAATGGAGCAGAATCCAAAGACATCCCAGGGGAAGAGATGACATGACCGGATGCTCAGGGATTTGCAAAGACATATGAAGTAGTTCTGTAGGGATACAGCATGAGGACTATAGAAAAATTAGCATCGGTTTCTATTCATTTTGATTCAAAACAGCTTTTATGAAATGTTTATTTTGTGCTGGTCCAGAGCTGGACTTTGGGGATATTAATGAGTAATTAACACTATTTCCTTTCTTCAAGGAACATGCAGTAGTATAAGGGAGACATATTTACAGAGTGACTTCAGCAAGGGGGAGGGGGTATAAAAGAAGGTGAGGAGGTGAGTCTAGTGAGAATGTCAGGTTGAAAGCAAATGCTAGTGCTGAGGGTTTGGACTTTACCCCGAAGGCTCTGAAGAGCTATAACAAATTTTGCAATGTCCTTGGGAGGTGAATGTGGGAGAAAAAAAAAGAACAAGCAGACAGGGGGAGCCACCTGCCGTGGCTGAGATGGTCCCTGGCAAAGGTGAAGAGGCTTGATCTGCAATAGGATGACGAGATTGCGATGGAGACGGAGCCCGGAGTTTTAAAAGACAGATTTTCATCACACATGTTTCACAGAAGCAACATGAGAATTCAATAACAATCCATGCCAAGCCCTTCACACAATGCCTGGCAAATAGTGAGGGCTCCATAGCTGATACCTTTAGTCACAGAGCAAATGAAAGGAACAATTCCTACAAAAGGCACTGTGAGGATTCTGTCCTTAAAAAGACATCTTGGTACTGTGTGAGGTATATATCACACTGTTGGCAAAACTTTGTCAGGCGGTAAATAATAACATTTGAAAACAAGTGACTGATTATTATTAATTCATTTGGAATATAAAAAGGTTAGTCATTTGGAACAAATATCACAAAAATGTTCTACCATCAGTACATTGTTTTAGAAATTGCGTGTGTTTCCTTTAAAGTACTTTTAGAAATAACAAAGTCACTTCTCTCAAGATCCCTTTGAATCCAGCTTCACTGTGGGGAAAGCTGAACTGACTATGAGAATGCAGTCAGGATACTTCACTACCCCTTCTTAATATCCCTCACAATAAGTATGTTATTAGAGAAGGAACTTCTGATTGAGTTTTCTATTCAACCTCAATGAAAGAATTGGATACCTCAGTTCTATTCTTTTCTTCATATTGTCATTACGAAGAGGCACTACTAATGCAACTCTCATCTTTTGAGTGAGTTGAGCAGGGGCTGATGTTTGAGACTGAAGCTATGATCTTAATTTTATTAAATAAATTTTAGTGTAACATTAAGATAAATCAAAGAAGTTAAATTTATCTTGATTATTCTGCAGCCTAGAAAAGTAATCTTAATATTTATTTTCATTTAATATTAGAGCCAGAATGTGATAAGCTCACTCTCTCGCACGTGCTCATTTATAAAATATAACAATTTTTCTCCTCTTTTTGTAAACCAAATGAATAATTTTTGAGTGAGACATGTGATTTCCTCTCTTCTTGTGTGTTCATACTAAGTGCTGGTATAATTCCATTCTGTTTTGACTTGAACATTAAATATTACCTTGAGCCTACACTTCTCAGCAGTCATGTTCTGATAGTGACATATTGTACTGTTTGAAGGGTGTCATATGGTCATCTGTCAGCCGAATGTTGTTCCATGGAAAGAATTTTATTCTTTAGATGTCATCTAAAATGCCTCATCTAAAAGAGAAATACAACAGTATTCGCAAAATCTGGATGTGAGGAAACCAGAGATGGGTAGGGTTGACGTAAGGTGGGTGGGAAGGAGTTAGTTCACTCAGAGTATAGTTTTTCTGTAGTAAAGATTAATAATAGTTGTAGTTTGAGTATTTTTAATTTGATGTGATTATGTTTTATGGCAGAAAAGCGCATGGTTCCTTTCGGAATTTTTGGTACCTAGTCACCCTGTCTTTTACCATGCAGACAAAGATGCAAACAAGATCGCTGGTAGTGTTAGGGTAGAAAGAATGCCACCTCCCTATACAAGACAGCAATTGGAGAACAACGTAAGAGACTGTGGTTTGCTGTATCAGAGATTAGAGTGACAGAGAAAAGAATGTGTTCTTGCTTCAGAATAACTTGGCAGTCAGTATTTCTATCAGCAATATTTCTTTCAACAGGAATTAAGATGTTGGCCCTTATCCAAAGACACCTCATCCCCTATTACGTTATAGATCTGATCCAGCTGTCTCTGCCTCTGCAGGGAGAGGAGGGCAGGTCTAATAGCCAATTTGTAGAGTTTAGTGCACTAAGTATGTAGACAATGAATGTTCCCCTCTAAATGCATTTCCCTCCTCTTTAATCTTTGCCTAGTAAAGACCTAGAATTTTGTGGGTGCTTTTATATTCCATCTTTAAAATGGAGGGAAGAGTACGCTTCCTGGGTTTGTATGTCACATTGCATTTTTAGGATCTAAAAATTTAGAATCTATTCTTATAATGGGAAAAGAAGGACAACACCTATTTAGTTTTCTCATTATTTTATCACTGCATTTCATTCCTGAATTCTCTCCAAGTTAACTGCATCCTCTCATCTTTCGTAATTTTATTTATATAGTTCTGTTGCTTAAAAACAAACAAACAAATGAAAACAATACCTAAAAGGCACACTGCATGCTTTTATATCATAAATTCGTGCCTTGGAACATTTGCAGATTTTGTTCTTCAGCTGTCTCTACCATTTATATTATGTGTCCCTTTGAACTAATTAGTGCTCAGTAAGGTAACAATAAAGGTAGCACGAAGGCACAGACATCTGAAACATCATAATACCAAAGTAAATAATCAAATATTAAGAGATGAGAGTAGGTATTTAAGCAGAGGGAAAACAGAAGTCCATAATCTTTGGCCTGTATCTTAATTCGCTTCCAACATTATTATTTCTTATTTTCATTCAGGTTTGTTCAATCTCAAAGGCTCTTCTAATTTTTGAGAGAGACAAAGACATAAAGAGAGAAGTGGTATTTTTTCCCAGGGCTGGGAAGACACTGTGTTGGAGTTTTTATGGTCTGACACAGAAAAAGCACACAGAGAGGCCAATGGTAATAACCTTGCAGTTAATCCTACGGGATGCCATGTTATTTTTCTTGTCTCTTCCGGAACTTCAGAGAAATGTTCACCCTTGGGTATACTGATGGCAGCCGAAGGTCTTGGATCAAACTTCCAGATATACTTTATCTCAAATATACCACAATTAAAAATAACTAATTGAATTGCAAATGAATAAGAGAATAGTTGTATTGATAAAGATGATTGCCTTATTGAATAAAACCATTCTTTTCTAATAAGTCAGCAACTGAAACATTTCTAGAACTTTCAGATTAGGGGTGACATTTTTAGTTTAAAGAAAACAAATTAAAATTACTAAAATCCTTATGAGATCATACATTTATTGAAAAAGTTAGCTTGAATAATAGATTATATCAATAGTAAAGGACATGTGGATTATAATCCCCCTTGTCGGTGTCTACTTTGTATAAAAGTATAAAGCAGATTATTTTCCCTGCTCTTAAAATTACTCCTGGATTGTAACATGTATTTTAAGCAAATATAAACTGCAAGGGAAATGAAGGAACTAATATTTACTGAGCATTTATCAGATGCTATATAACTGAGTTCTTTTTAAAATATATTTTATTGATTTTTTACAGAGAGGAAGGGAGAGGGATAGAGAGTTAGAAACATCGATGAGAGAGAAACATCTATCAGCTGCCTCCTGCACACCCCCTACTGGATATATGCCCACAACCAAAGTACATGCCCTTGACCGGAATCGAACCTGGGACCCTTGAGTCCGCAGGCTGATGCTCTATCCACTGAGCCAAACCAGTCAGGGCTATAACTGAATTCTTAACATTCACATCCTCCCAATAAAACAGCTGTTAGCATACCCATTTTGTAGACACGAGAAAAAAGGCTCAAGGTCACTCAGCAAATAAATGATGTAGATTGGATCTGCACCTACATCTTTCTGATGACAGTGACTATGCTCTTTTATTTCCATATACATTTCAATATAATAAAAATACAATAACAGATTAAGTAGTACTAAAGCTCAGAATTGTAGTAGGAATTTATTAGCTTAAGACTTGTATTAATATCCTTTAAAAAATAATCTGCATCGGCCCATGTGGCTTAGTGGTTGAGTGTTGACTTATGAACCAGGAGGTCACAGTTCGATTCCAGGTCAGGGCACATGCCTGGGTTGTGAGTTTGATCCCTGGTAGGGGACATGCATGAGGCAGCTGATTAATCATTCTCTCTCATCATTGATTCTTTCTCTCTCTCTCTTCCTCTCCCTTCCTCTCTGAATTTAATAAAAATATATATTTTTTTAAAAAACCTGCATCTCTTTTTTGTTGTTGTCGTTATTGGGGTGACATTGGTTAATACAATTATGTAGGTTGCAGGTGTACAATTTTATAACACCTCATCTGTATATTGTATTGTATGTTCACCACCCCAAGTCAAGTGTCCTTCAGCCACCATTTATCCCTCCTTTACTCTTTTCTACCTGCCCCCACACCCTTTCCCTCTGGTAATCACAGCACTGGTGTCTGTGCCTTTTTCTTTGCTTAATCCCTTCACCTTTTTCACCCAGCTTCCATCCCCCATCCCTCATGACAGCTGTTAGTCTGTTCTCTATATCTATGAGTCTGTTTCTATTTTGTTTATTAATTTATTTTGTTCACTAATATTCTTTAAAAAAACCACCTACTAGAACATTTTCTTTTGTGTTTTGTTTACTGTTTTCGTGTTTTTAGAGGATCTGGAATTCTAGAAAGCCTCTAGAAACTAATAAATGAAATTGTGTTATAGTGTTTTGTTTGCATAGTCTCCAAAAACAGACATTTTACATTTACCATTCCTGTTTTCTACCTCAGTCCTGTTATCTTGTTTTCTACCTCATCTCTAGTCTTCTACCTATTGAATTTTGCCTTCTTCCACTCCAAGTTTTTCCCTCCTCTGCTACTCAAAGTCTCCTCAATTTATAAAATGTGATCTTGGTAGCTGCAGGTTAACAGCCAAAAGTGATCTATCAGTCTCATGGCCATGGCTTTGGGCTGTGATTTGCTGAGAGTCTATAGGAAATTATTTTCTGGGGTAAACTCTTCTCTTAGATGTAAAATCTCACTCCTTAAATCCTCCTTTGTGATAAACTTTCCTTTATCTGGGATATAATTTTCAAAGTAAGTATATTTATTTAAAAATTATTTTGTGTGAAATAATATGACAGCATTTTGTAAGTGTTGAGATGAGTGAGAAAAAGCCATGGCTAACATCTGTCAATTAGCAGCTTATTAATAAAGTGTGCCTATATCAAGATGTTTTACATTAAAATGGGGTATTATTAATTGATGATTTCCTTAATCAATTAAAATGGTATCTGTTATGCTGGGGCCATCCGACCTACTGTTAGTTTACAAAAGGTAGTGGGGGAGACTCCTCTTGAAGCTAGTTAAATAAAGAAATAAAGATAGGCTTCAAAAATAGATGCCACTGATTTGCATTTCTATGCATGGCTTACACTCACAGAGGACAGAAGTTATTTACAACTGTGCATCACATCTTGCAAGTTCTGTTGCAGTGTTTGAGGCATTTCGCAGGCCCAGTGCCTTCTGCTTCCAGGTCTTTGCATTTCAGCTAGAGGCTACCAGTTAGGTGTGTTTTAGGTATATAGTCTTTCTTCACTGTTCAAAAAAAGAAGAGGGGGATAGAAATTTTATTTACTCATGTAACAAACTGAAATAGAGTTAATTTTCAGGGTTGCAGCTGAATTATTAGAGATTACTAGGTTATAAATGGCAAAAGAAGCATCCGTTGCCTGTGTGGTAATGCTGTCAGGGACCCTGCGGCTGTTGGCTCAGTTCAAGATGTATTATACTGCCAGCATTTCAGCACTCTCAGGGGATCTCTGGCCCTACCATAAGGTCAAGAGTTAACTACTTGTATTTTAGCTGTATACCGCCATCAATACCGCTCCTATGGAAACCTCACTTGACGTCATTTTTGAATCTTTGTGACTGTAGTTCAGCTTTAGTAAAAGTCAATAAGAACATTAGACTGTTGTCTATATTATTACTTTCCACTTCCTGCCAGCAATCTACCAATTCATTAGTGGAGAGTTTTGGAACTCGTGCTTGATTATTTATGCAGTCAATAGCAAGGCTTGTCTGCATTCATAATTGTTTGATTTTATGGCCTCTTCTTTAAACAAACATTGTCTATGGTAATGCGATGCCCTGATGGGTGGGAAAGGTTTTGTCTGTGAATATCATTTAGATAATTAAAAATGACAGATGAAATCGCCTGCTGTCTTGACCTGTACTTTGTTCCCTCAGTGATGCTGAAGAGATGATGATTGCTGTCAATCAAAACCCATTGGAGGTTTGTAAATTCTGGCTGCTGTGAACTCTGACCCCCACTGTTGATCTGAAATAGATAATAACCTTGAAATTCTATTAGAATTTAAAAACAGTTCTACTAAAGGGGCATAGAATGTATTTATTTTCCTCTAGAACACAGTTACCTAAAGTAACTCTTTGCAATATACAGAATTAAAATAAAATATAGTGGTTATCGAAGCTTAATGTAGCAAATCAGAGCAAAGATCTTTATCTATAATCTGAAACTCCTGATTAGGGTTCTTATCTTCTGGCTGGGAGAAGACAGAATCTTAAGCTTTTGCCCCTGTACGTGGCTATTAATGGTTAGATTTTCTTTTTGCTCGTATTTATTTATACTATTGTTGAATGCATTTTCACACTAGCATAATCTTCATTTATTATAATTTTTTATATTTAGCCTATATTTTTTAAACACTATTTTTCTCAAGTCAAAGGAAATAATACAACTAGTATTTTGAAGATAGTAGAGATCCAAAGGCCAAGGTTTATGCCCAAAGTTCTCACCAAACATCATCAAAACTTAGGTCAAGAGATCAGACTGATAAATGTATTTGCCTTGCAAATTGTCTTTTATCGTTACTCAGACACTTAAAATATATTCTGAAGTCCTCCTGGTATTTAAACTATGCATGCAGGCAGTGATGATGGGAATGAAGAAACACTTCCATTTTCCAATATAGGAACCATCAAACTAGCCAGCAGCAGAAAATCATTACCAGATTCTACAGGCTTGAAATTACAACAATTAAGCTTTGATAGCTTTTAGTATACTGGTTGTTGCAAATGTATTTAATAGCAGCAGCAGTGCAGAAGGGAATGGCAAATAGCAGAGATCTCTTGAAAGGTAATTGAAGTAATGTTGGTTTATCTACTAAAGAAACTTCTTCAGAGTTTAATGAATTTGTGAAGGGTCGTATGAAGAGTTATTACAATTGTTTTGCATTTTGTAATCAGCAGATACTTTAAAATAATATTAGTTATGCCAGGGCCTCAGTGACAGTGGAAAACAAATATTATCATTTATACTTGGCAGTTGGAAGTATCAGAAGCATAATTCTTAACCATAATTTTGAAGGCATTTATTCAGAATCAACCATTAACTATCTAAGGATAATACTATTTTCCCATTAAGGTGTTTTTTTACCTTGGTACATGACTTCTTTGTAAATGCTACCACTTAGACTACATTTATTATTGCCTGAAAACAGCCAGTTATACAGCAAATATAGATGTGAATTTATATACTTTTGTAGCTCAGCCCAATTCCATGTTTTAATGACATCTTCCTTGTTCTTTGAAGTCCGCTGAGATGGCCTATTCCTCTGACATTTGGCATTTATTATATATTGCCTTATTCGTACTTTCATTTATTTATTTATTCACTCAGTCATTCATTTTTTTCATTAGCAAGTATTAATTAAACATCATTTAGGTATTAGGCGCTTTTCATAGCACTAATATTCTGTTTTCATCTTACCTCCCCAAATAAATTATAAACAAATGGACTTGAAGACCCAGTGTTGTTTTCATAGACTAGGTGCCTCCTATTTCTGCATGAGTATCTTGGTCTCTCTGGAGTGACTTTGCCCTTGTAGGTGCTCAGAACCTAATATGATTAACCTTTGACATGACCTTGTTTCACTTGAGTGTTGTGAGGAGAAGTGAGAAAGGGATAGTTAAGAACCTATGAGCTTCATTGAGATAACTAGCTGGCAAATTGCTTTTAGACCGAATAGCAGGCTCTGTGGCAGTATCTATAATGAAGGCTGAGTATCAGCTCATTTGAATCATGAACATCTCAACCATCACTGAATCAAGAAGGAGATGCCTGGCCCTGGCCAGTGTGCTCAGTGGTTTGAGTGCCAGCCAGCCACTATTACCTTGATCCCTGTCAATGTTCCTCTGTCTCCTGCTTCCCCTCCGCCCCCTCCTTTCCTCCTTTCTTCCCATTCTCTCCAAAAATTTAATGGAAAAAATATCCTCAGTTGAGGATTAACAACAAAAATGAGATGCCTGAACTCTCAGGTTTCCACCCTAAATTCTATCCTTTTCTTTTGCCTTTGGCATAGTCCCATCTGATTTAATGGTATAAGTATAGTCTCTACTTCACTTGTCTAGCAGCAGGGCTGACGGTTAAAGTTATGAGATTTTAGTTCAAGAAAAATATCTTGATTATCTTATTTTGGCCTTACAGATTATAGCATTCTCGATTAGCTCCCAGATCGATTATGTTTTGCATGGCAGAACTATTTATTATTTGTTTCAGGATTAATGCATACCACCTCTGCTAATATTTTAAGCCTGTTTCATCAAGAGAGGAAACTATTTTGCTACTGGAAAATCCTCATGCTTCTAGGCCATTCTATTTCTTCTTCTATTCTCTGTGATACCACATTTATAAATCATGCATAGTCTCTTAAATACTAAATTTCTTGGAAAGGGAATTTTGAGCATATGTTCTCCAATTTATTTTTGAACTTTTTATGATGCTTTAGTCATCGTTGAAAGAATTTCACCTAAACTTATTGCCTTATATTTACTATATATTGAGTAGGTGTATATAGTACATCAGCCCACAAAAACTGTCTCTAGTCTGACACAGCACCCACAAATGCTTTACTTATTGGAACTTTATAATACAGAAACATGGCCAATTATCATCAAAATGATGACTTTATTTATATGCTTAAGACTTCAATTCTGTCATGTGATGTAGACACAAACCTCAGATGCTGGTGATATCACAGACTTGCACAGTGTAAGGCGAATATGTCAAATCCATGGGGAATGGTGGGCTTGGTGCTACATTAAGAAGAAAGTGCTGCCCTAGCCAGTCTGGCTCAGTAGATAGAGTATCTGCCTGCGGACTGAATGGTCCAGGTTCCATTCTGGTCAAGGGCATATGCCAGGTTGCAGGCTCGATTCCCATAGGGGGCATGCAGGAGGCAGCCAATCAATGATTCTCTCTCATCAATGATGTTTCTTTCTCTCTCCCTTCCTCTCTGAAATCAATAAAAATATTTTTTTTTAAAAAAGAAGAAAGTGCTCTCTTGCCTTTTAAAAATCAGTTGCAATGTTGATATCTAAGAGGCCAATTTTTGCCAAATTCACACCAGATTCACAGATCCAGAACTTGCTGCTAAACCAGTTTGTGTGTCTGATCTCTTGGAAGAGAGGCTTATGATTGAAGTTCCACAGAGAGATTGAGCTTCTACTAATATTTTCTAAACACTTACTAAGTGCTAAGCCACAATGCTAGGCATGTTCAAACTGTCATCATCCCTTCGGTTTTGTATTGAAGAAAGTTACTATTCCCATTATTCATACAGAGAAACTGAAATTCAGAGAACCTATATAATTTGCTTCAAGCTCCATGATTACCAAGAAGCAGGGCTGGGAGTCTGTCTATAATTTTGTGAATCTAAACCAGGGATATTTATGCTACAACACACTACTAGGTGGCTCCATTATATCAGAACTTTATTCTAATTAGTCTCTTGTATGAAGTTAATGATAATAATTTTTATTGTTGAAAATAATTGCCATTGCACTATGTGTGCCAAGTTTTGTACTGCTTTATCCTATTTCCATTGGTTCTCCCAAGAAATGTAGAGACAAATATTTTCATCTAAAATTTGGAGATGAGAAAACTGATGTTTAGAGATTAACTCACCCAAAGTACAAAATGATCCGGCCAGAATTCAAGTCCATCTCTGCCTCTGTCCAGGGCTTATGCTGTTGACCACCCACTCTGAGCAGTAGCACAGATACAGATGGCACAGCAAGCACTTGATTGGATGCCTTCCACGTCAGCTCTGAGAGTATCCAGTTCTATGAGATCAAAAATAGACATCTAGGTCCTTGGCTATTTAACTGAATTCAATCCATTGGGGGGGGGGGGTGTAATTTTTGTTTGGTTTCATTTTACTTGGTTCAGCCAAACTGATTTATGTGAAGCCTCCAATTATGTTTTCAGTATGCCTGTGTTAGGGAAATTTTGTTAGGAAAACATCCTTTTCATTTCTCCCTCTCAGGCTGAGATGATTAAGAATAATCAAGTGCTAGTGACAGCTGTGTCTCAGAGAGAAGGCCTTTCCTACCTGATTATCCAGTTGTTCTGAGGGTGGCAGTTCACACTGCTCAGTGAAGAATCTAATATCCCAAAGACTGAGAATATTAAAGAAAGTTGAATAAAGCAAACTGCATGCCACTCTGCAGAGCTCTAGTCAAACCACACTGCCCAGTTCCCCTCCACTATTGGGAAGATAATTACTGAGCCTTGTTCATGTGAAGTAAATGAATTGTGAATCCTTTATATATTTAATTATCCAAGATTGCACCTTTGTTATTTTCCTGGGGGGGGGGGTTGGAAAGGGTAACCCCCCATGGTAATTCTGAGCACTGATTACTTCCCCAAATCTCAACACTACTTTAATTTCCCCCTAGTCTATAATAATAAAAGCATAATATGCTAATTGACCAGATGTCCTTCCAGATGACCTTCCTGACAAAGCCACGGTGTTGGGGGCTGAGGCAAAGGTGGTTAGGGGCAATCAGGCAGGCAGGCAGAATGGTTAGGGGCAATCAGGCAGGCAGGCCAGTGGTTAGGGGCAATCAGGCAGGCAGGCAGATGGGTTAGGGGTGATCAGGCAGGCAGAATGGTTAGGGGCAATCAGGCAGGCAGGCAAAGTGGTTAGGGCAATCAGGCAGGCAGGCAGAGGGGTTAGGGGTGATCAGGCAGGCAGAATTTTTAGGGGCAATCAGGCAGGGAGGCCAGTGGTTAGGGGCAATCAGGCAGGCAGGCAGAGGGGTTAGGGGTGATCAGGCAGGCAAGTAGTTAGGGGTGATCAGGCAGGCAGAGTGGTTAGGGGCAATCAGGCAGGCAAGTCGTTAGGGATGATCAGGCAGGCAGAGTGGTTAGGGGCAATGAGGCAGGAGGCAGAATGGTGAGGGGTGATCAGGCAGTCAGGCGAGTGGTTAGGGGCAATGAGGTAGCAGGCGAATAGTTAGGGGTAATCAGGCAGGCTGGCAGAGGGGTTAGGGGCAATCAGGCAGGCAGGCGGGTGAGCTGTTAGGAGCCAGCGGTCCCAGATTGCAAGAGGAATGTCCGACTGATGGTTTAAACCATCATTTGGACATCCCCAAGGGGTCCCCGATTGTGAGAGGGTGCAGGCCAAGCTGAAGAGCCCCCTCCACCCCAGCCCCCATGTACGAATTTCATGCACCGGGCTTCTAGTAATTCTCTAAGTGTGATTTGGACTGATTAGCATACTCTCTTATAGGAGCTTTCTCTTAACAGGATGTTATTTTGCCAATCTACTTGTAGTTTATTGATGACTTTTTGTTTGTCTCTAAAAGTACTCTGGCCTTAAATAAGTACAGATTTTTTAAGATTTGTGATACAGCCCTTGCTGGGTGGCTCAGTTAGTTGAGTGTTGTCCTATGTACCAAAAGGTTGTGGGTTGGATTCTCGGTCAGGGTACATAGTAAGTTGCAGGTTTGATCCCTGGTAGGGGTGTGTATGGGAGGCAGCCAATCAATGATTCTCTCTCACATCAGTGTGTTTTTTCCTCTCTCTCTCTCCCCCTTCTTCTTTCTCTAAAAATCAATCCTCGAGTGAGGATTAAAAATAAAAAAAGATTTGTGATACATATTTAAAAGAGTAACCTATAAAATAGTGAAAGTATTTTACCCATGAATAGGGCACATCTATTCTTTGGAAATGGAATTCTTACAACTTTAGTCACTATTGCCAGATAGCAAGGAAGTGTTGAATATTCATTTTTAAGAGATTGACATAGTCTAAAATTACAAAAAAAAAAACACCTTAAAGCACATAAATCTACATTTGAGTACAAAGTGTTTTTTAATTCTAAGGGGATCCCAAGGTTAAATTTTGCTACAATATGAAAATTAATTATGACAGTAGAAGCCATGATTATAAGCTTCCCACACTGTACCACTGTGACAGTTAGCTCTCAGTTGTTAGACCATTTATTTATTAGAACATTTATTTATTAGAACATTAAGAGCTGGAACTATCTGACTTGTCACTGAAAATGGATTATTATTGAGGTTGGTTATAAAACCAAAAGACACATAATAAGGTGTGTCTTTCTCCTCCTCTTTTTCCTTAACCTTCCTCCCACAGAAATAAGCCATTTCCTTTCTTTTCTAATTATTTTTATTTATTTAGCTTTTAAAAAAAATCACTAGCCTTAGATCATGAAAAACTTTAGATTTGTATTCAAAGACAGTAGAATATAGTGGTTAAGAGTGCATACTAGACGCAGACTTCTAGACTAGAGTCTTCTAGACGCAGACTCTCTCTTTTCAGCACCAGGCTCAGCTGTTCATTGGCTGTGCTATCTTATGCAAGTTGCCGCCCTAAAGGATCTGTGCCTGTTTCCTCAACTGAAAAATAGAAACAGAACTGACTGATATTTAAAGTGTAAAGGCAGAAGCATTTGGAATAATAGCAGACACATAATCAGTGCTCAATACATGCTAGCTACTCTTATAATTTTTTGTTACACAAAATAATTGTGTTTACTTAAGAAACATTTTGTGGCTTATCATCAAAGTAAAGTTTACCGTTTATGATTATTAAATTTCTCCTTTACTATTTTCCTTCACCTTTTTGACATTTTGTAAAAATTTACTATATATCTGTAAAGATAGTTCTCAAGTCCATTGTAGACTAAATATATTTTTAAACTCATCATACACACTTCTCATTAAAAGGATTAGTGCAGTACCCCAAGCTAAGCTCCAGAAACTCCAGAAATAATATTTGAATTCCAAGAAAAGAAAATATCTTGAGGGTAAGAATAACAAATATTCACCTGCAAGTGTGGAAATCTTGCTCACACCTTATCCCAATGGAAAATCCAAGTCAAGTTCTGACTTGTTGGGGCTATAGAGAGAAAGTACTAGACATTTTACTGGCACTATAAGGTTTGTTTTAAATCTAAATTGTCACAACATTAAGTAAAGGCTAAGGCTGGTGATTGGATAGAAAATTAGAGGTACAGTCTTACTGTGGAACTTAGAGAACCTAATTAGCAAAACTATAAAAGGCTCTAAAAAAATAATATAAACCAGACATTTGGAAAAACAACATAACCAAAGACATGCTTAGTTTACCTAGAGGAAAGTTCAACTCTGGAGGGCTCCGGTGTGTTCTAGACAAATCACATTTAGTGGCATTTGGGAACATTTTTATTATTTATTTATTTAAATTCTGATATTACTTTATTTTCATTAAATTTATAAATTTATTTGGGAAGAAATGACAAATGTACATTTATTTAATAAAATGAGATGAGTGGTGGTGCTGGTGTGTGTTTGCCCATAGAAAATATTTGTCACTTCAGGCATTTTATTTAAATCTCTCTAGGATTTCAGTTCCATCTAAGTTGACCTGGGTTGGAAACCAACTTATATGCTTTACATCCTTGCGTTTATGATGCTTTACTCTTCACTTGAAAAGGTATTTCCAAGTGGAAAGAAGTAATCTGGTTAGGTATACACATTAGATATTGCACAATGCAAAGTTACAACTCATGGATTGGCATACTGAAGCTGTGTTCGAGATGTTAAAAAATTGCTGTTTAGGAATTATCTACCCCTTCAGAGCTTTATGAAGAACAGTCCTGAGATATACCTTGAGCTATTTATTGGCCTCATTGCAGACATCTGGCAAGTCCAAAATTGGGTTTCCACCTTCCATCATTGCTGATGGAAGACCATGCAGATAGAGAGCAGACGGGACTCCACTTTCCCTTTGGGACTGGGGACGTGCTTTGTCACCCCGGCCCCCGTCACCTCCCAGTCACAGGCTTCAGTAACCCCAGGTAGCAATTCCAGGAGCCTTTGCACACAGCCACCTTATGTTCAGGAACCTGGCCCTTGTATTACTTGTTAGAAAGTAATAAATAGAGAAGTTTTTCCACTGAGCCAGCTCTGAACTCGGCTAGCGGGCCTACAGGATCACCACTGGTGTCTTGTGTGGGGCTGAGAAAGTACCCATCATCCATGGTCACAATCTTCTCTGGCTTTTTTTTAATTGATGAGAGAGAGGGAGAGAGAGAGGGAGAGGGAGAGGGAGAGGGAGAGGGAGAGGGAGAGGGAGAGGGAGAGGGAGAGGGAGAGGGAGAAGGAGAGACAGAGACATTGTTGTTCCACTTATTTATGGATTCCTTGGCTGCTTCTTGTATGTGCTGTGAGCGGGGATCAAACCCACAACCTTGGCATATTGGATGACACTCCAATTGAGCCACCCTGCCAGGGCTTCCCCTGACTTTTGGATCAGGGAGTAAGAAAGGTTAAGAATCCCCCAAATGGCCTGTTACATGGCCTTCCCCAACTCCATCACCCTCAGGAGGCACAGCCAGTTTTCTGCAACTTCATCGTCACCCTGTTAGTCTTTAATTTATTCATTTATGCATTCTTTCAGCGAGCATCCTGTGCCTTCTGTGTGCCTGAGTGCTGGCTGAGAGGCCTTAGGCATTAGCCCGGAGCCCCAGGAGTCCATCACTGCAGAGACGCACCACTTTTTGACAAGGGCTACTAAGCGGTTGTTCATGTGTGTAGTTCAGTGGCTGATCAAGTTCCAGCGAGTAATGAGAGGGAGTCGCCACTCTCCCTGTGGAAGAGGCTGGGAGACAGCGCTTCCAACCTCTCAGGTGAGCGCATTACAGCGCATGCTGAGCCCTGGCGCTGGCGGGGGAGGAAGGCTTTCTAGATCAGAGAACCCCAGGAGAGATCTGTGAGCTACAGAAAGTCACCAGACAAAACCTTCAGTCCCTGTTTTCATTTTTATCAGTCACTGCGTTTTCTATATTTGTAGCACTTTAAAAAAAAAAAAATGCTTCCAAAGCCACAAAGCTTTGCAATATTAGAGAAATGAACCAGAAACTTAGAAATTTGGTTTGCTCACAGAAAAACCGTGGGTTTTTTAAAATTTGCAATTAATATTAATGTAAAGATAGTTCCCCAACTATAATGAAAAGCTACTTGTTTGTTTTGCTAAACAGGCACTTAAAAAATAAAAGAGCGTAAGAAATGGGGACCTCACTCTTGGGTGCTTAGCAGGAGGTTTATGATTTTCTTTCTTAGGCCTAAGAAAAATGCAGTAGTACAATACATCACTGATACCACAGTCTGATAGACTATAAAGTGTTTAGTGGACGTATTCTGCATAGACCAGCAGCAACACCTGCTTCTATTATTCCATCACTGATAAAATGGTAAATAGCTGATGTCAGTCATGCAGCCTGCACAAAGCCACTGGGGTTTACTTGTGGGGTTGGTCATTTGTATGGAATTATATGGGGTTTGTGTTCAATCTCTTCATTAAATTACTGTAAAATTATAGGGTCATAAATGAACAGTGACACCATTTTAATCTTTGTTCATTTTATCTTTTCTGTCCACTCCCTACTTCCCTTGATTGCACTTCCTCCAGTATAAACTAGAAGAGGGACCTTCGGGGATTAACTGTTATTGTGGTCATTGGGTAATTGTGGACATTCGGATGGTCAGTATGATGTCATTTCTTTCTTTCTTTTTTTTTTAATCCAGAACAGTTTGATTTCTCTCCTGATCAATGAGAACTATGACTTCAAATCTGACAGTCTATATCCTCCCACTAACCAATTTAATTAAGCAGTAACCACCAGTATTTGCGAAGAGGAAGTGCAATCATATTCAAATGTCATAAAGATAATGCTATAAAATCACAGTAGTCATAATGCCCAGTGTCCCTTCACTAACCTGGGAAATAGGAACAGGGGACCAAAGGAAATGGGAAGACACTTAGTGCTTTTTCTCACTGAAAACGCTCTCCTATTCTAGCTGAAAGGATTGACAGTTCCTGCGTCCACGTCAGAGTGGCTCCTGGTGTTTCGTGCTGTCCATGGCCCACCGAAGGCCTGAAACTAGAGGCCGGATGTTCTTGTTGGGTCACGAGGAGGGCAGGCACTCTGTGTTGATTAAGAGACTAAGAAGGAAACACAGGCGTCACCCTTTCACTTTCTTGAGGGGCCCCTGGCAGCCAACGTGAAACACAGTGTGCATACCCAGGCAGACTCACCCTCGTTCAGACAGAACTCTGTAATGGATAATGCTTTTTTCCCCCTGTTTCCTTCTCTTCGGGTCTTATAGCTAGTATCTGTTTTGTCTTAGACCATAAGCTGAAATATTATATATGCATTCTCAACTAATAATACATCAGTTTATAATAAACATTTCTACATTCACTGAGATGCATGTCTTTTTAAATCAATGACTAAATTTTCACTGTCAGATTCCTGAATATTAATTAGCGGCCACCTACTCCAGGTATATACATTGAGCAGTGCCTGAAAAGGTGATATAAAAGGGACTTTATGAAAATGACACAGGAGAACCCTCTGGAATGAGAATTATATATAGTTCTCTGTTTCATTCTACAAAATTAGACATGGCACATAATCAGCAGGTTCCGATACCCAGTTCCTCCTCCCTGGAAGATGGGGAATGTGAATAAGGGAATGTTCCTGTTCTGGTCCAGTCTTTGTCTGTCTGTCTGTCTGTCTGTCTGTCTCATGTTGCTCCCATTCTCCCCTGTCGGCACTGCAATGCCTACATCTATTCTTGAGGCCTGTTTATTAACCCACAGAATCCTTGGTCTTGGCTTTGGCATCTACGCAAGTCTTTGGTCTCGCTCAGCTGGCTTCCACAGCAGGCTTTGTTTCAGGTGAGCCCCGCACAGGGCTGGCTGCCTGCTTGCCGTGTGAGTGGGAATGGCTGCATGCTGCCGCCGTGCGCTATCCGCAGCACCTGGATGACCAGGACCTGTGATTTTTGTCAGCTGCATCCTTTCTGCGCTGTCAGCATTCAGCACCACTGTGCATGGGAAGGTGTTTTGAAGCCCTTTAGTCAGGAAGAGCCGTTTCTGAACAAAATAAGAGCCAGCGTTGGGTCTTCCTTGGGGCAGAGCCATGATGCTGTTTATGAAGGACATTTTCCTCCTTCCTCTCAGCTCAGAAGTTATTCGTAACTGGGTAATTCAGAAGTGTTGAAAGCTCCTATGCATAGACTAATAAATAATAAACATAAATCAAATGAACATGAATGAAACAATGAAGTTGACTACTTCTTCATACACCAGTCGGGTTTGACCAGATCAGCTCTTCGCTATAAAAGGCTTCCACGAGATGACATCTAACCTCTTTACTACCTCCAACTCCTAGACAAGTTGAATTAGTCACATAATTCTATCTTTAAAAAATTTACAACATCTGTGGGAGCATGATTCACATTTATCTCAGATTTATTTTTCCTCCACAATAGATGATTTGGATTAAAGTATTTAAAAAAAAATCATTTCCCCCCACCATCCCAGAGCTCTGTTTAGCAGTCTTCTCTTGGATGGGTAACATTTAACTCAGTCTATTCAATTAACAGGGGGTGACTTGCACTAGCGTTACTTTTTCAGAGACCTGGGTATGGGAAGGTCCTTCACAGACGGATTACTGATTCATCCACAAATAAGAGTAAAAAAGTCAATGTGTTCGTTTGAATTTGACCAGGCACCTCCTTCATTATTATTATTTTTGTATTAACTCACCATCGTGATTAAAAAATCAAATATAAGAGATCTTGTAGTCTATACTGCAATAAACTTTTTACCTAGGTAACGTAGGTGAAGGAGAAGAATATATTTGAAAGTGAATGGTCTTAAATGAAATATATGAAATAGATGTCTTTAGCGTCTTGATAAGAATATACATTCAGGATTCAGCCTCTCTCCTTGCTATGAAACTATGATAGCAGAATCTAGTGCTTGTCTGTTTATGGTCAACCTGACACTGATAGTCTGTCTTAGAATCTTGAGCCCTGCCCTGCCCTGCCCATGTCTTCCCTAAGCAAAATGGTCAACAGATATGAGTGTGTCGGGGAAGAGAGTGGAGTGTAAAAGGGAAGAAGAGAAAGGGAGCATAAAGTAAGAATTGGAGAGAAAATAGATGATCAATAGCCAAAGGAGACTTCTGCTTTTCTACCAACCATTGTAAGATTCAGGAATCTATTGGCCATGGAGCCCCCTGACCTCGGTGTCTGTGACTCTGGTAGAAGCTGGCATGTGCTTTTTTAACAGCTGATGGGCAGGTGGCACAAGAATGCCCAGAAGAAGTGGATAACCCAGCTGGTGTCCTTCATTCATGCTTCTTCTTTTCCAAAGAGCATGAGTCAGATCTGCATATAGTCAGATGTATTAGGTAGCAAAGTAACCTTAGTCAAAACTGCATTTAAAATGCAAAATCAACACCATAGCATAACGCTATAGAAGGCTTTTCGGGTAGTTTTTCCTCTAAGCTCATATCTGTGATGGAGAGGACAGAGAGGCCTGGTACAGTGGTTTTAACCAACTACTCCATTTCTCTAACCCAGAATCACAATTTATGAATATCTTCAGAGAGTGTGCTTGGAGGGGCAGACCCTTCTAATGACCCGTGAGCTTAAAAAATAAACCATGGGAGCTACTAATTTGCCTGTAAACACTCGATCCCACTGGAGTTGCCCTACACAGTGCAGTTCAAAGGGCCTAATAATTGCCCTGTTCTTTTATATGGAGCTGTTTCAACCCCTGCTGAGACCCAGAAGATTAAGAATGTAAAGGGAAGTAAAACTCCATTCCCTGTAAACTTGGCTGAAGAACGGCAAATTATCTGTGGTCTCTAATTGAACTCTTTCTTTTCCCCTCACTGAAGCTCTTGAGTGGATGATGCGTTCACATGGTTTTCTTTCCTCCCCTCCCCTCCCCTGGTGGTCTGTGTTCCCACAGAACTTAGAAGACATTGCACAGACTCAGCTAATATTCCTCTCAGCAGCAGGACATCTAGTAAAGTCACCTTTTCCGTTTCCACTGGACCTGGGTCCTTTCTGGTCTCTGGGGTCACTGGGAATACTTACAAACCTCCTCAAAGGAAAAGCGCCAGGTCAGTTCTTCTGAACTGGTTTGCCATTTCCTTCCGTAACAAAGCCTTTGATCTTTAGGTCAAAATTAAAGCAACTCTTCTGTAGTACCATTGAGTAAATTTCTTCCAATTTTTAGTATTATGTTGAAGCATATGATTTATAATTTTTAGATCATAAACATTCAAGTATCAGCAATGGCATATGGTTTAATATAATAGAAAAGGAGACTGGAAATCATGCCAGTCTAAATGTTACTCTTTTGTATAAGTACAGACTAATAAATTACTACTTACTCCCATCTTAAAATTTCATTGCCTGTATTTTTCTCTGTTTTCCTTTATCTCTACTCCAACTTCTATTTGGAATGAATATGAGTACTCAACAGATATGACTAGGGACTATGGGCTGTCCGTGCGCATCTAAGGTAAGGGATAAGTTGATTTAACTCCAGATAAACATTAATTGCCTTTTATTTTTTTGGCCAGGATACATTCAAGACACACGAATAGTGTCTGCAGGATGCTTCTCGGCCTGTAATGAGCTTCTCATTAGTGGTTAAAATAAAAAAGGAAAACAAAATTAAATATGAACATAAGAAAATTGACTTAGCAAAATAAATGAATTTTAAAACATTGATTTCTTAATTAAGGTTGAATTTGTAATAAGCAGGCAGAAAAAAAGAAATTCCAGTGTGGAAGTTTCTGGAAAACTACTTATATGGTTCTGAATTAATTCCCATAGAAACACTATTATTAATACAGCTTAGAAATGCTAGTTGAAAGGTATTGTAAATAAATATACATGATTCCTTGCAGGTAAGGAGCAGTAGGTATGAGTATTCTTTCCAAATTTTACCCCTGATTTACCAGTACTAGATTGTCCTCATTTGTGCAATCTAATCGAATTATTAAAACTTGACTGGTTACCAGTTCTCTTTCCTAATCTTCATGGCTATTCACTTAACTTTCCCCATGAGATTTGGGTTCTTTACAGTCAGTTTGCCCTTGGTTGAGGCATGGTGCAAAAACTTGCCGGGTAGAATTTTTCATCACTGCCAAATGGTTACAGATCGTCCCTGATTCAACCTTGTTCTAACCTGTGTTTGCTCTCATGCCATACACATGGAAAGGGAGAAAATTACACTGTCCTTTTTTATCTGTTCTTTCTGGGAAACAGCCAAACATCCTTTCATAATCAAATGCCTGTATATCCAGAGGTCATTGGCCACCATCCAAACATTTATTGGTCATTGAACACCTTGCATGAGGTAATTTTCAATTATCTTATTAAACCGGAACAGGGATCTGGTCCTGTTTCCTTTGATTATAAATGTAGCTTGTGTTCTTATTACTGTTAATAGCAGTGCTTGTGGGGTGCCAGCAGCTTTCTGGGCACTGTCCCATGGGAAGTGTTGCCCCGTGTCCTTTGTGAAGGAAGATGCCAGGAACAAAGAAGAGCGCAGGACCTCTCCGTGTTTGTTTATTTCAGAGCAGGGTCCTGGGGTGGGAAAGTGTACGTCACCAAATGTGGCGGCAGTGTATGGTATGGCACCGTTTTTAAGATTTTTAAAATGGAGTCCTTGGGAGGAAGGTGGAGACTGAGGAGTGTCTTGAAATGACTGTTAATTATATTGTTTTACAGCTTTATCTTTGGACACACATGTTTATGCAAAACAATCAGATGAAGAGATATTGAGAATATAAAACCTCTCTCTTCAGGGTGTCTAAGATTTCAGCACTGTTACAATTATTTAAATATTTCCTGGTTTGAATTAAATACTTCAGTTACTTTATTTGCAGAGTAATTTGAAGAACAGGGTCCACAGATTATTTAAAAAAAAAAAAATATGTAGGAACTTATAAGTTGTGGTGAGGGGAGTTGAGGAGGCCCATTTAGTGATTCTGAGATAGTACAGAAGGATAATAGCTGATAAGAGAAGCAACAATGTAAATAGAAAACCTTAGTGCCAGGAACAGAAATTTATCACTGAAGCATAATTGCTGTCTCACTCTAGTGGCCTTTATACTAGAAACAAACAACTACTCCAAAAACATCTGATCCTATATATGTTAAACACATGCTTCAAGTTAAAAAGATTATGGAGCTTGTTTTATCTTAATTTATAATTTTAATTGTCAATATTATATTTTCATCATTTCAAAAGATGATGAATCACTTTTCTGTCTCTCTCCCTCTAATCTCATTTTTTAGTAAAGCACTAGCTCAATAGAAAAAAAGTGCTGCATAATATAATTTCATATTTCCCTGACTCATGTCTTTTGTGAAGTGGCACAGCAGAGTTTATTTAGCTCACCAGTTTCATTTGAAAGTGAAAAGTACAGAAAGTTCAGTGAGGTTCATTCATAAACTATGATTTCAGCAGATGCCCTCCCTGGGCCTTTCTGCATGGCCCCAGTTGAGAACCAGAAAGGAGAAAGGATGTGGACTTCCAGAGCCAGTGGAAGGGACTCGCACCACTCTGTAACCTGAGTGAGTTTTACCAAAAAGCCCAGCCCAGCTAGAGCTGGAGGCAATCACTCTAAGACATTGGACACAGTAACTATTTGGCAAGGATTTGATGTACTAAATGGAAGACTGCACCAAGTTCCACACGGCTGGGGTGCTACTTCCCTGCCCTCTCCGAAGCTCTAACATTGGCAGTCCCAAATTGAGTTGCTGTATTTTTCAAAATCGCTGCATGAATAAAATCAATTTATAAATATTTATAAACTTATTTCATTAATCCTTTTCTGGTCAAGTGTCATGAAGCTGCATAAGTCCCTGGAATTAAAAATAATAAAGAAAAGAAACTCTTGAGGGAGTCTTCCTGTGGTGCCAAAATGTACCGCATGTGACCTCGTTCACGCAGGTTCTCTGCTCATAGTGCAGTCGCAGAGAAGGTTCCCAGAGGCTTAGATTGGGCACAATGCATTCAGCTTATCTAAGCTTTTGATGGTCCTCTTCGATTTTGGTGTTGTTCATCTGTCCTTTCTGTATCTGTAACATATTTCAGGCTCTTGTTCTTTGTACCCAAATGATTGCTGTCCACTCCTAAATTGTTTCCTATCTTCCTGCCTTCAGGTGCTAGTTGATTTAATCCATCCGACACATGGTCCTTGGATTAATAACTAGAATCTGCTCATTCTTTGTATCAGTCTCCCAATTTAGACAACAGAAAATTTATGATTCTCATCGCAGCCCAGACTTCTTTTGCAGATATTCAAGGCTCCTGTAAGGTCATCTCAGCGATGAGTCCAAACCCGCCTCTGGCCCAGGAATAAAAACACCACCTCCACGCAGTGTCCCTGGGCCTGTCGCGGATTCCAGTGATGCACCTTCGGAGCCTAGACGTAGACTCAGTCCTTCTCCGTGTTCCAGTTCCCATTTCCTATTAGCTGAAGCTCACACTTTGGCTGAAACCACGTTTCAATCTAGGCTCTAGCGCAGTTTCTCAGCTGGGGTGATTTTGCCCTCCAGGGGTGCATCTGGCCCTCTGGGAGATTTTTAGCCAAGTCTGGGTGCATTTTTGTTGGTCTTAGCTGGGGAATTGCTACTGACATCTATTGGTAGAACCCAGGGCTGCCACTGCACATTTGCTGTATGTAAGACAGCTCTCAAATGACTTTTTCAGCTCAAAATGTCAAAGGTGCCAAGGTGGAGAGACCATTTAGCCCTGTCAATCACTACGATTTGTCTAAACCTCAGATCAGCTCTTTCAATATGGTTACTGCCACTTCCAGAATATGCCTTCCTCCTGCGGTTTGCTTTGGAAAAGTCTTCCCAACCATCTGCAAGTGCTTATTTCGTTTTAACTCCCGAAAGTCTGCCCTTTCCAGCTCAGGCAGAGTCATCTGCTATTACAAAAACAGTGAAATAAAAAAACTCCCCTGATCACTCCATTTAACAGTGATGCTCTCTCTTCTGAATTCTTAAAGTATTTAGACTTTACTTTTAGTTGGATACTTTTATGGCAAGCTACCTTGTAGGGTGGTTATGTCTGTGTCTTATTTTTCATTTTAGACATTTAGCTGCTGTACAGCTCCATGTACAATATAAAACCAAGCACCACAGCACCCTCAGACTTAGACTCTCTTTCTGTGGAGTTTTGTACATTTTTTTTTTTTTTTATTGCTTAAAGTATTACAAAGGGTATTACATATGTGTCCATTTTATCCCCCCGCCCTAGACAGTCCCCTAGCCTCCCCTATCCCCCCATGTCTTATGTCCACTGGTTATGCTTCTATGCATGCATACAAGTCCTTTAGTTGATCTCTTACCCCCCTACCTCCTGCCCCGCAATCCTCCCCGGCCTTCCTGCTGCAGTTTGACAATCTGTTTGAGGGAGCTCTGCCTCTGTATCTATTATTGTTCAAAAGTTTATAATGGTCTCTATTATCCATGAATGAGTGAGATCATGTGGTATTTTTCCTTCATTGACTGGCTTATTTCACTTAGCATAATGCTCTCCAGTTCCATCCATGACGTTGCAAATGGTAAGAGTTCCTTCCTTTTTAGAGCAGCATAGTATTCCATCGTGTAGATGTACCACAGTTTTCTAATCCATTCATCTACTGATGGGCACTTAGGCTGTTTCCAGATCTTAGCTATGGTGAATTGTGCTGCTATGAACATAGGGGTGCATATATCCTTTCTGATTGGTGTTTCTGGTTTCTTGGGATATATTCCTAGAAGTGGGATCACAGGGTCAAATGGGAGTTCCATTTTCAGTTTTTTAAGGAAACTCCATACTGTCTTCCATAGTGGCTGCACCAGTCTGCATTCCCACCAGCAGTGCACAAGTGTTCCTTTTTCTCCACATCCTCTCCAGCACTTGTCGTTTGTTGATTTGTTGATGATAGCCAGTCTGACAGGTGTGAGATGGTACCTCATTGTTGTTTTGATTTGCATCTCTCGGATGATTAGTGACCTTGAGCATGTTTTCATATGTCTCTTGGCTTTCTGAATGTCCTCTTTTGAAAGGTGTCTATTTAGGTCCTTTGCCCATTTTTTGATTGGATTGTTTATCTTCCTTTTGTTAAGTTGTATGAGTTCCCTATAAATTTTGGAGATTAGGCCCTTATCGGATATGACATTGGCAAATATGTTTTCCCACACAGTGGGTTTTCTCGTTGTTTTGTTGATGGTTTCTTTTGCTGTGCAGAAGCTTTTTATTTTGATGTAGTCCCATTTGTTCATTTTCTCTTTAGTTTCAAGTGCCCTAGGAGCTGTATCAGTGAAGAAATTGCTTTGGCATATGTCTGAGATTTTGTTGCCTTTGGATTCTTCTAGAATTTTTATAGTTTCCTGTCGTACATTTAAGTCCTTTATCCATTTTGAGTTTATTTTTGTGTATGGTGTAAGTTGGTGGTCTAGTTTCATTTTCTTGCATATATCTGTCCAATTTTCCCAGCACCATTTATTGAAGAGACTATCTTGGCTCCATTGTATGTTCTTGCCTCCTTTGTCAAATATTAATTGAGCATATTGGTTCGGGCCGATTTCTGGGCTCTCTATTCTATTCCATTGATCTATATGCCTATTCTTGTGCCAGTACCAGGCAGTTTTGAGAACAGTGGCTTTGTAATACATCTTGATATCTGGTATTGAGATCCCACCTACTTTGGTCTTTTTCAGGATTGCTGCAGCTATTCGAGGTCTTTTTTTATTCCAGATGAATTTTTGGAGAGTTCGTTCTAGATCTCTGAAGTATGCCGTTGGTATTTTAATGGGAAGTGCGTTGAATTTATAGATTGCTTTGGGTAGTATGGACATTTTAATGATGTTGATTCTACCAATCCATGAACACGGTATGTTCTTCCATCTGTTTATGTCTTCCTCTATATCTTTTTTCAACGTCCTGTAGTTTTCTGAGTAGAGGTCTTTTACCTCTTTAGTTAAGTTTATTCCTAGGTAGCTTAATTTTTTTGGTGCGATGGTAAACGGGATTGTTTTTATAATCTCTCTTTCTGAAAGTTCACTATTGGTGTATAGAAATGCCTCGGATTTCTTGGGGTTAATTTTGTATCCTGCTACATTGCCAAATTCATGTATTAAGTCCAGTAGCTTTTTGATGGAGTCTCTAGGGTTTTGTATGTATAATATCATGTCGTCTGCAAATAAGGACAGTTTTACTTCCTCTTTTCCAATTTGGATGCCTTTTATTTCTTCTTCTTGCCGAATTGCAATGGCTAACACTTCCAGTACTATGTTGAACAGGAGTGGTGAGAGGGGGCATCCCTGTCTTGTTCCTGTTCTTAGGGGAAATGGTGTTAGTTTTTGTCCATTGAGTATGATGTTGGCTGTGGGCCTGTCATATATGGCTTTTATTATGTTGAGGTATGATCCTTCTACTCCCACCTTGCTGAGAGCTTTTATCAAAAATGGGTGTTGAATTTTGTCAAATGCTTTTTCTGCATCAATTGATATGACCATGTGGTTTTTTTCTTTCAATTTGTTTATGTGATGTATCACGTTTATTGATTTGCGGATATTGTACCATCCTTGCATCCCTGGGATAAATCCTACTTGGTCATGGTGTATGATCTTTCTGATGTACTGCTGGATCCGATTTGCTAAGATTTTGTTGAGGATTTTGGCATCTATGTTCATGAGGGATATTGGCCTGTAATTCTCTTTCATTGTGTTGTCTTTACCTGGTTTTGGTATTAGGGTGATGCTGGCTTCATAGAATGAGCTTGGAAGTGTTCCTTCCTCTTGAATTTTTTGTAGTAGTCTGAGGAGGATAGGTTTTAGTTCTTCCTTGAATGTTTGGTAAAACTCCCCTGTGAAGCCGTCTGGTCCTGGGCTTTTGTTTGCTGGAAGCTTTTTGATGACTGCTTCAATTTCTTCCATAGTTATTGGCCTGTTGAGATTTTTAGATTCTTCCTGATTGAGTTTTGGAATGTTGTATTTTTCTAGGAATTTGTCCATTTCCTCCAGGTTGTCTAGTTTGTTGGAGTAGAGCTGTCCATAGTATTTTTTAACAATCATTTGTATTTCTGTGGGGTCTGTTGTTATTTCGCCTCTATCGTTTCTGATTTTGTTTATTTGGGTCCTCTCTCTTTGCTTCTTGGTGAGTCTGGCTAGAGGTTTGTCAATCTTGTTTATCCTTTCAAAGAACCAGCTCTTGGTTTCATTGATTTTCTGTATTGTTTTTTTGGTCTCTATGTCATTTATTTCTGCTCTAATCTTTATTATCTCCTTCCTTCTGCTCACTCTGGGGTTTTCTTGTTGCTCTCTTTCTAATTCTTTGAGTTGTAGAGTTAGATGATTTACTACCATTTTTTCTTGTTTTTTGAGATAGGCCTGTAGAGCTATAAACTTCCCTCTCAGGACTGCTTTCATTGTGTCCCATAGGTTTTGGATTGTTGTGTTTTCATTGTCATTAGTTTCCAGGATGTTTCGAATTTCTTCTTTGATTTCATTGGTAACCCAATCAATATTTAATAGCATGCTATTCAGCTTCCAGGTGTTTGAGTATTTTGGGTTGTTTTTATTGTAGTTTATTTCTAATATTATGCCATCGTGGTCTGCGAAGACGCTTTTTATGATTTCAATTTTCTTGAATTTGGGGATACTTTGCTTGTGACCCAATATATGGTCTATTTTTGAATATGTCCTATGAGCATTTGAGTAGAATGTATATTCCCTGGCTTTCGGGTGAAGTGTTCTGAAGATGTCTATTAAGTCCATCTGATCTAGTGAGTCATTTAGGATTGCTGTATCTTTGCTGATTATTTGTCTAGAGGACTTATCCAGTGCTGTCAGTGGTGTATTAAAGTCCCCTACTATGATTGTATTGTTGTCGATGTCTCCTTTGATATCTTCCAGGAGTTTTTTTATGAATTTGGGTGCTCCTGCATTGGGTGCATATATGTTTACCAGGATTATATCTTCTTGTTGTATTGATCCCTTTAGTATTATGAAGTGGCCTTCCTTATCTCTTGTTATGGCCTTCACTTTGAGGTCTATTTTGTCCGATATAAGTATTGCTACCCCAGCTTTCTTTTCCTTTCCATTTGCCTGAAAGATATTTTTCCATCCTTTCACTTTCAGTCTGTGTGAGTCCCTTCTAATGAGGTGGGTTTCTTGTAGACAGCAGATGTATGGGTCATGTTTTTTTATCCATTCAGCCACTCGATGTCTTTTGTTTGGAGCATTTAGTCCGTTTACGTTTAAAGTTATTATTGAAAGGTAGTTGTTTGTAGGCATTTCTGTTTTTGTGTGGCTGTTTTCTTTCTGAGCTTTTTATTTCTTATTTTTATACCAGTCCCTTTAGCATTCCTTGCATTGCTGGCTTGGTGGTGATAAACTCCCTTAGCCTTTTTTGTCTGTGAAGCTTCTTATTTCCCCTTCAAGTTTGAATGATAGCCTTGCTGGATAGAGTATTCTTGGATTCAGTCCTTTGCTTTGCATCACTTTGTAAATTTCCGTCCATTCTTTTCTGGCCTGATGTGTTTCTGTTGAGAAATCATTTGACAATCTAATGGGAGATCCCTTGTATGTAACTTTCCGTCTCTCTCTTGCAGCCTGTAAGATTCTCTCTTTGTCCTGAACATTTGCCATGGTAATTATGATGTGTCTTGGTGTGGGTCTTTTTGGGTTCACCTTGTTTGGGACTCTCTGGGCTTGTGTGACTTTTTTCTTCCCCACCTCAGGGAAGTTTTCTGATATTATTTCTTCTAATAGGTTTTCTAATCCTTGTTCATCCTTCTGTTGTTCTGGTACCCCTATTATTCGTATGTTGTTTCGTTTCATGTTGTCCCAAAGCTCCCTTAGGCTCTCCTCCTGTCTTTTCATTTTTTTCTCCAATTGCAGTACGTTTTGGGTGTGTTTTGCTTCCTTGTCTTCTAAATCACTAATTCGGTCCTCCGCTTCTCCTAGTCTACTGTTGATACTTTCAATGGAGTTTTTCATTGCAGCTATATCGCTCTTCATATCTTCTTGGGTCTTACTTAAGTTGTTGATTTTTTCATCTGTTTCTTCTAGCTTCTTCCATATGTTATCGATTTTTTCATCTGTTTCTTCTAGCTTCTTCCATATGTTATCGATTTTTTCATCTGTTTCTTCTTGCTTCTTGCTGAGGTTGTCGATTTTTTCCTCCATCCGGTTTATGCACTCTAGGACCCTTATTCTGAATTCTTTTTCTGTCATGTTGCATGCCTCTGTATTACTTAGCTGCTTTTCTGGAGAGTCCTCCTTCTCTTTCCTTTGGGGGTTTCTTTGTCTACCCATGTTTGATCTCACTGACATATCTAGACGTTGAGTCGTTCAGTGGCTGCTCCCTTGGTGGCAGTGACTCCTTGGTCTGCGGTTCCTCTTCGGGCGGTTGCGGTAGCAGCTGCTCTTCAGTTGGCAGCAACTCCTCTGGTGGGTGCTGTTCACAGCTGTGGTGGCTCTTCTGGCTGGTGGGGCGAGGTTTCACGTACAGCTGCTGTTCCTCAGCAGAGGGTGTGGTGCTCAGGAGGTTGCTGTTGCTTGGATCTGCTGTGTCGATTTAAAGGCACAAAATACAACACAACAAGGCACCACGTACCAGGCACTATACACAAATATATTCACGATATTAATAACCCCAAATAAAGGTGACCACCTGAATTAAGAGAATTAGGGGATAAGGAAGAAGGAAGAGAAAAAGAGAAAAGAGAAAAAAGAAAAGAAAATTAGGGACCAAAAAAAGGAGTGCAAAAATGAAAGTGGGAAAAAGGAGGGGGGAAAGTAAAAGCGAGAAAAGAAAGGAAAAGAAAAAAAAAGAGCGAAAAGAGAGAATGAAGTGGAAGAGGGGAAGAGACTTTTTATATGAGGAGAATGCTCCTATAGAACAGCCATTAATCCCAACAAATTCCAGCAACAGCTCCCTGGAGATAAATGCAAACTAGAAACAACCAATAATATAACGATGAAAATAGAATGGAGAACACTAATCCCAAAATAAAATAAAGAGAAAATAAAATGGCACTTTAAAAAAAATGGTAAAATGGTAGCAGTAATAATACTGGTTAAAAATAAGAAGGTAGTAATTAAAAGGGTAAAATCAGGTGATGGAAAAAAGAAGAAAAAAAAAAGAAGAAGAAGAGGAAAAGAAAAAAAAAAAAAAAAAAAAAGAAAAAAAATTGGTTTCTTAGTTAAAAGGTGAAAAAAGAAAAAAAAAAAATATTGCAGTAGTGAAGGTCCTTCGGTTCTTCTATTCTTCAGTGTGGCTCGCCTTAGACCTGCCCGGTATTCAGGAGAGTGTTGAGTTTCCCTGCGATACACTGTTCCTCTGTGTTGTAAACCACAGTCCTTATTTTAAAGCAAGCCGCATTTGTTTCCCAGACTGCCTTATTTTGTGTTTAGCAAAGAGTCAGTTTGTGGGTCAGCCTCTGGGTGGCAGTGTTCTGGGGTTGGCCTCTGAGGCTACAGGGCCTCTCTGTCCAGTGGAAGTTCACTGCCCAGAGCTGGCTGCGTAAGAGTTACCAGTGCTGTGTTGTTGCTGGGATTGAAAATCCCTCTATAGGCCAGACCCTGTTAACTCCCAGGGACTGATCAGGTTATTTTAATCCTTGATCTCCTACAGGGTGGAATCTGGGTGTGGCTGTGCTCCTTGCCTGGGGGCTGGGGGGAGGAGTCTCACTCTCCGGAGAGAATGGCTGCCTCAGAAGTGGGCTCAGGGGTGTCTCAGCACTCAATTCGCTGCCACCTCTCCCGGCCCCCCTTCTCTCCTCAGTCTCTCCCCAGATTCCACTCCTCCGCACACTCTCCCTCTCTTCAGCACAGGTGAGTGTCTGTATCCGAAATGTCCCATGAACAGGGTTCAGTGAAAACAAACAAACAAACGCCGGCCGCGGAAACGGGGAAGGCTTGGTTTCTGTAAGCTTCTTCTCTTACCGGGACTGCATGGTCTGATCAGCTCTTCAGGCTGCCCCCTTTAGGCTCAGTCCTCTGTGATCACAGACCGAGCTCTCAATTCCCCCGGCAGCGCCAGGAATCCCACGGTTCTCCTTTCCCCCGTCAGGGGCTGTGCCTGTCCCAAGGGACGCGGCTGTCTGCCACGCGGTCTCCCTCCGACTCTCTGGGCTCAGAGGTCTGGCAAACTTTCCTGCCCAAATCCCTGGTTTTTTTACCTTTCCAGGGGAGTTCTGCTCTTCCCGGCTGTAAACCGTCTCGCCAGCTGAGGAATTTCGCCAATTCGGGGTGGATGTTACTAGTTTCAGCTGCTCACTCCATTTGCTCAGGGACACGACCTGGGACGCGTCTGCCTATACCGCCGCCATCTTCCTTGAATCAGCTGTACATTTTTAATCATAGCAGAATCACAACTTAGAATTTGTGTGTTTTTTTTCACCTAACATTATGCTTTTTCCATATTGCTACAAAGTCTCCACAATTATTTTAATAATTACATAATAACATTCAATCAAGTCGATATGCTCTAATTTACTTAACTGGGCTCCTTTCTTTAAAGTTAACTGGATTTGATTTTATTTTTTTGCAAAGTAAGTAATACCCAATTGAATATCTTTGTTTGGTATGTAGCTTTTTCACCTTTCATCTGCAATATTCCCTTTAAACCAATTCCAAGGAATGGCCCAAATGATGTGGCATGTTTTTATTGCTAGTGAAATAAAAATCATTCTGAAGTGATTTATCAGTTTAAATTTCCAGGTACAATATTTAAGGTAACCATACACTTGAAAGAGTCAGAAGACCTAAGTTCAAATGATATTCTGATCCTCACTAATTATATGGTTGGTCTTCGACAAACAGTGTGTTTGATCATACATCCTTACCGGTGGAAATGGGGTAATAAACCTACATCATAGAGCCATGGACATTAAAGCAGAGAATGTCTTTGGAAATAAATTATAAAATATAATTACCTATGTTCATTCACTAAACACTTATTTGAAGACTTCTGTATGCCACATTCTGTACCAAGGACTGGGATGGAAATAACAATCTTGGCTTCAAGAAATTCTCAGTGTAGTGCTGAGTAATTATCAAAATATTATTTCAGGTTCAAAACTTGAGAAGAAGTTACTTTTTACAAAATATAAGGGATTGAAAATAAATGCAGTCCGTGCTGCAGGAAATGCAAGTATGAAAAGCCCAGCCATTTAATAAGGTCACTCTTAGATCTCTTTTGATATCAATGGGTCAGTTTATCTCTCTAGTCTAAATCAGAACTGCACTTCCTCGCTGGAATACAGTTTTAGGTTATTTTCCCTTATATGTTATGACGGTACTTTCCTTACTGCTATACTCTGATGTGAATTTTTGTTCCTCATTGTTTAGCCCTGGGAAAATTCAAAGCATATTTTTAAAAGTTCCATTTGCTACTGATGTCATTTCTTCATCCTTTTCTGAGCCTCGGGTCTCTGGAAGCTGCGTGAGGGCATGGCCCCACTTGTGGCTGTTTTGTGACTCTCCCAGCAGAACTGATTTGCTTCAGAGTAACTGGGAGTATTTAGGAACTCCAGCAGCCTCAGATCTATCTTTTGGAAATAGATATTGATTTTGCTGCCTTTGAATGTAAAGGCCTAGAGTGAGCCCCTGAGCGCCTCATCTCTGAGCTTGCTGGGCAGCAGAAGCTGAGGGTATGGAAGTACCTGCAGTAAAATGCCTCAGAGCTGGCTTTGTGAGCAGACAGTGCAGCAGGAGTCCTGGTCTAAAGACTAGAAGCCACGAAAACAGATGGTTCAAGGGCAGGAGCAGCTAATGTGGTTGGAGATAAGAAAAAAATGTTACCATTTGTATGTGCCTCTGAAAAGACTTCAGACTGTTAGAATGCGGAGTGTCCTTTCTGTCTGATCTAAAGTCTGCCCTCAGCTACTTGATTGACTTAATCAGATCTAGGACCTTAAGGATTTTAGATAAAATTTTCCTTTGCTGGATTGAGCTCTAGAGTAAAGACCATCACGTTCCATCCTTGCTGTTAGAATATGCCTGTAATTCTGACTCATTCTTTTCATATTGGGTCATAAATGAGATTTAGCCTTCCTCTTTTGATGGGATTTTGCTCTTTCCTTCATCCTGATTTTTCTCAGAATCAAGTGAAAGAGATTATTTTTTCCTTAATTAGAAGCCCAGGCTATGTGGATACGCAATTTCCAGGTATTGTACTTATGTGTGCAAATGAAGAGACAGGGCAAGGTTACAGATTGCACACAGATAAGAAGAAGTAGAGATATTAGGTTAAAGTACCTCACAAATTCACTTTATTTCAGCAACAAACGTGTGTTTATTTTTTCCTATTCTGAGTCAACAAATTTAAGTTGATAGAAGTAGAAATCTTCACCTCTGTCTTTTATTTTCTTAAAGTGCATTTTAGTATTTCAGATATAAAATTAAATAATAGGGCATTCTTATAAGATATAAATAAGGGTACCAACATTACTTTATAAACCTCAAGCATCAATTAGTGGGTTTCTTCCATTATGTCCCAAATTGTTCAATGCCAGAAGAGGTAAAATTCAACCTCTAATTGAAAATCTTCTTAAATTCCTATACCAAACATTTCTGCTTCAACACTCCTGTCTCTTGCCCATTACTGATAATTTCTACTTCTAATTTAAGAAACATCTGAGGCTTTCATCTGTAATCCTTTCCAAACCTGTAATCTATTATAGAGACTTTCTTTACATTTCTTTTTGAGAATTTAATTATTGATTTCTGACAAGTGTTGGCTCCGAAACAAATCCTATACTAGAACTGCTACCTTTTCGGATGAGAATGGTCAGGGTGGAGGGAGGACAATTTGGGGGCAGTGGGGTTAGGTCCCCTGCAGTTGGCAAGCAGGGTGGTTTGATTCTGATACTCCTTAAGAGTTACTGGTCTACAGAAACCAATGAACTTTTAAACATTGAAGGGAGTGCAGGATTGCCTTTAGGGCGTAATATTTTTTTTATTTCTATGGTAAAAATAGATAAGACATTTGAATGGTGGAATTCCCTCTCGTATACTCCAATCCTTAAAACATGCCCAAAGAAAACCCTCTTATTACTGATGAAGTAGCCAATGCCCTGGTTTTTCCTGAGATATGACAAACACCCAAATTTCATCAACAAACATATTTTGAATCCAAGGTGCATAATACCACTAACGCCTGAATGAATGTTTCATGTGCTGTGGATGGACATCCCCCCTGCAGAGCCTTTGTGTTGTACCTAAAGGATTCCAATTTGCCACCATTTAATTTGTCTGTAATTGTTATCTATAAATGGGAGCTTTCTCATTCTTGCTTGGCTAACCTTGTTGAGATTCATCCTTATCTGGTAGATTGTTTACATTATTGCACAGACAAAAAAAAATTTTGAGTCTCAGATTACCTTCATTGAAAAATCCATGAACTCTACAGAGGAGCATAAACCCACACAGGTGAGGAACAAGAAGAAGAAGGAACACACTCTCTAGGACAGTGATTCTCAACCTTCCTAATGCTGCGACCCTTTAATACAGTTCCTCATGTTGTGGTGACCCCCAGCCATAAAATTATTTTCGTTGCTACTTCATAACTGTAATTTTGCTACTGTTATGAATCGTAATGTAAATATCTGATATGCAGGATGTATTTTCATTGTTACAAATTGAACATAATTAAAGCATAGTGATGAATCACAAAAACAATATATGTAATTATATATGTGTTTTCCGGTGGTCTTAGGCGACCCCTGTAAAAGGGTCGTTCAACCCCAAAGGGGTCGCGACCCACAGGTTGAGAACCGCTGCTCTAGGAAGTAATTTTTACTTATTATTTAATAAGAACAAAACCCCTTTTGTTATTCCTGGACTGTACTTCACTAGTCTTTTAGTTTAATTTAACCATATCTTTGCCTCTCTGAGCAAGCCTTTTATTTATTTATTTATTTTGTCCTCTCAAATCTTCTTTCTGTACGAATCATATTGTTTCTTCAAAGTTCACCTAAAAGCCCATTTTGCCTTAGAGGAGACTTTTGTGTGTGTGTGTGTGATATTGTTAACCCTACATTATGTTAAACACTTGCTTCAATCTTCTCTCAATAATATTCTGCATTTAAGTCACCCTATATGTAAGCCACACCCACATCCACAGATACTGTAGTGTATTTGAGACACAGACTAAATCTCTTATAGCATCCCATGGAGTAATCTGTGTATAAAATATTTCATGTCCTCACTGTGGTTGCACCATAGTACAGGTCTCTCATATTTTACACCCAAGATAACCATGGTCCTACATGTGAAAATGTCTCAGTCTGCCAGTCCTTTGATTTTGACTCTTCCTGCTTCCTCTTCAGGCCATTCATTTTTCTCCTTCTTGACACTACATATCATTTACATGCTACAAGATCACACTCCAAACTTACCTTTTCTAGAGTTTTTCTTGATTGATTCTATCCCTTTAAAAAGATTTAAATTTTGTTTCCTTCAGCACTTACTATTGCTGCCTATAATATATTGCTTGCATGGGTGGAAGTATTATATTTAATTGCTGTTTGGATTGTACAATATCCACACTTCTTTCAGCTCTCAAATTCATAAAGCTTCCAGGAAGCCTTTGTTCCCAGCTATATGGGAGCACCTCTGTAGCAAACCTTTTCTTCTCTTTGTATTTTTAAATCATCTCTGCACACATGAAGCTTACAATAAGTGCTTATGAACCAACTCCATCTGCCCGTAGGAGCTACAGAGGACACTATGAGCTTCAACATGCACAATTTAGGGTGAACAGAAGGGATAAATTCCGTGATAATAAAATTGATTGAAAGTGAGAATAAGGTATTGAAGAACAACAAGGACTCTATTCCCTAGAGATATCTAAAGGGGGAAAAAAATAATTTATCTTGGATGAAGTCAGGGCACTAGACTAGAAGATGTACTGAGATTTTATCTAGCTCCAGGATTTTATTAAAATCCTCATTGATAACACTACTTTCATAACATGTTTCTGGGAAGGAATTTCTGGTTGTGTGTGTGTGTGTGTGTGTGTGTGTGTGTGTGTGTGTGTGTGTTAAAAACTACTAAGTAAAAATAACTTAGGAAAACCTAAATTATTTTTACAATTAAATTAAATTATGGAGTTAAATTAAATAAAATTAAAACATGGAGGAACTACATACATATTTCTACACTATATTTGTCCAGAACTATTAAATACATTTTGTATTAATGGTTTGCCTTCTTCAAATCCAAGGAAAAATATTTTTTAAATGTTCTTTCTTTCTGCCTAGCAAATGATAATATATTTTTATTGGAGATAGATACTTATCATTCTTATTTCATCACAAGAATTAAGTGTAAGTTTCTCATTTTTTAGAAATGAGAGGCTGAAAAGTGAGTCCAATATATTTTTTTCTAGCACTTCACACTCTCTAGTTGTGGATCATAGTATTTATACCTACTTACATATTTCTTCTGAGCTTTAATTTTTTCTTTTCTAATTCATTTATTTCTGGTGTTCTTTTTTTAAATGGTTTCCAATTACAGCAATCAGGTTTCTGGGGAGGAAAAATTTTTTAACTGCCAATGAGATGAGACTCTGGCTTTAATTTTCTGAATAGCTTTTATTTTTATATGATTCTTATTAGGGAAATGGTGCTAAATGTTGATACTTTATTATGTCAAGCAAGTATAAGTAAGATGATGCAATTAAGAACCGTATTTAGGTTAATTGATACAAATTTTATAAATAAAAATTTAGAGTGTGAGTCTGCTTTAGCTTATCTCAGACTATGGAACATTGCCACTGAAAGCTAGAAATATTAAATGCATGTTCCAGGAAATCCTCAAAAATCACTTATTTATGAAATAATAGTTTTGAATCGATAGCCATTAAAACCTCTATTGTGGCAGGAATTGTCACCTTACCGGTAATGACATAATCTGGGCTAACTCGTGTCTTCTACAACATAACTGCAATGTAATAGCAGCCCCATTCAACATGGACACTTACCTACCCCCTTAGTTGATAGTGCACAACACAGGTGCACTTATAGTGACTCTGCCAATCCAACTCTGTGTGATTACTACCTTAGTGTGGGAAGGGGTTAGCAGGGCCACAATAAAATATCCTACTGAAACACTTGAAGGAAGATGTGTTTGGATTCATATTGAATCTTCCCAATTATTGAGAGAGAAAAAAGTGTACCAAATCTTTCGTTTTGAACTATGTTGTCACCTTAGACATTAATTACATCTACCCTCTGAAGCCCCATGAGTTCACTGATGCTGTTGTCCTGTAACATATCATCAGACTTTTTAGAGACAACTTTTATAAGTTGTAAAACAATCTGGTTAGTATGTGTGCCTTTCTGAAAGGGGGGTGGGGTGGTAACTGAAGTACAGAGGAGCAGAAAAAGAAAGAAGCAGTAATACATAACTTATTATTTTATGTGGCAAGACAAGCGGTTTTTGCTAAAAGTCAGAACTCTTTTCAAACTTGTATTGACAGAGGACTACTGTCTGTCTTCCTTAGCGAATTTCTTTCTTATTGGTGGTTTTAGTTCCCCTGGCATTACAAACACACACAGGTGCATGCATGCTTTAAAAATGCTAAAAGTTTTTAAGGACATAGAATATTAATTATCAAAAGCTTAGTCAACCAACGCAATGCAGGATGTGTTTTCAGAAATCCATGTCTAATTACACACAGAAATTAGTTCAAGAGGAACCAAGAAAGCTGATATTTACCTAAAACTTTACAGCTTATGTTCTCCATGAGCATTTCCCTACCTAGTGCCGCACCCAGTCTTGCTGGAGCTCCATGTCACCTATAAAGTAATTGATGTGTGCTCCCCTTTGTCCTCCATCTCCCAGGGAGGGGGCTGATAAGCAGTCAGTAGCTTATAGTAAGCAAACAAGAAGCAGAAGGACCAAAGGCTGAACAGCTTTTCCCTGGATGCAGCAGGAATCCAGAGTTAGCCATAAAGAATGATAATAAATGATATGGGATCCTCCCAAGCTTGTAGGCTACTGGTAGTGGGTGACGTGTTAACAACTAATTCAGAGAATTTCCACAGAGATATCTTCTGAGGCACTGAAAATAAACTGTTTATTTTTAAGGGAGCGAAATATTTTTGCAAACATTTCCATGTACTCTTTGCTTCCCCTTCTCTACATACCTTTCTATAAAAATCTTTGTATTTCCCTCTTGATGTCTTTTAGGAGATGATGTGAATATAGTTGCAAGATTTTTTCTGTAGGATGTCCTCTGGTTTTTATTTTCCTGTATTTTGGGTTGGTGCAGATGGGTGAGAAATACTGAGGGAAAATCCTTTTGGAATTGCAACCCTTTCATTTAAATATTTCCATGATCATTGATCTTCCACACAGGCACCATTCATCACTTGAGACAGCCCTGCTCTTGCTTCTTTTTCTTAATATGTTACAGAGGCTTGTCCTACTGTATGCAAATCAGTTACTTTTGCATAAATTCTCCTTTGTTCATATGTTATCAATTATTTTATAACCACCAACCATGGGCTAAGGATTATAAAGAATAAGATAAAAGCTAACCACCCACAAGATACTTATAGTCTAGTTGGAAAGACAGATCACACACACACAAAATAATTAGTAATATAGTGTTATATTAAGCACTGGCTCAAATTAGTATTGTGAGGCACTACATTGTACATTATAGAAAATTTCGATGAAACTCTTATACCTGATCATGACAACTGGGAAATAAAGGCTTCTAGAAGAAAGAAATCAATGCGATTGGTTTGTCACATAAAAGCATCTAGGCCAGGCCTAACGGTAGACAAAGTGTTATGTGATTTAGGAAAATAAGCAGTTAGGGACAGCATTAGAGAAGAGACCAAAAGAAGTTGTGACTTTTATAAGTGTTGGGTAATGAAAGCCATAGAAGGGAGACTTCTTGAAAGAAAGTTTATGAGGTGCTGATGAAAAAGGGAAATCTTTACTTACCCGTCGTAGTTGTTTCTTTAAAAGCATTTTATTTTATTGCTTAAAGCATTACAGATAGTAGTACATATGTCTCCTTTTTTCCCCCCTCCATTGACCTTCCCCTGACCTCCCCTACCCCCCAGCACAAGCCCTCACCCCACCCCCACCCCCAGTGTCTTGTGTCCATTGGTTATGCTTATATGCATGCATACAAGTCCTTCGGTTGATCTCTTACCCCCCCTCCCAACACTCTTTAAAAGCATTTTTAATAACCACAAAAGAGACTAGAGGTGAAAGGAGATAATCTTCTCAGATAGGAAAATAGGAAGATAAAGACAACTTTATTTTTAGAGGGAAATCTGCTACTTTCTGGACAATTAAAGTGTTTCTAACAGATAAGGAACTGAATGTAACAATTACTGGGTCCTACGATAATCTGGTTTGTCTTATGTTAATGATTGAAAGAAAAAAGATGAACTGACTCCTGAAATGGTGAGAAGCCAAGTAGGGAAGCTTTCAGACAGGTGGGTGCAGCCTCCAGAGTAACTGCACCCCAAGAGGCACCCTTTAGAGCAGGGGATACGCTAGTGTTTGAAAGTTATTTGCATGGAAAATATACTTTCAAGTTACTTTTAGTGAACACTGAAAGCTTAACTTTAAAATGCAAGGTATTTGTCAACATTATCTGAAACACCGGCCTGGAGGCAAATGTTCTAACATATTTGTTTTCTTACAATTAAAGCTAAGCTGACAAGTTGAAAAGATGGTCTTCAAAGACATTCAGAGGCTGCTAAATTTTTGTCAATAATTAGCCTTCACTTTGCTTTTAGACAAGAAAGTCATCTATGTTTCTCCCCATATTTGCCAAGTAAGGATTTTCACTTTTAAATTTCTTCATCCTGGTGTTTGCATTTAAGCATTTCAAACAGACTCTTCACCCTCAGCCACCATGTGTACTATTGCATTTATGCATTCAACTTCTTACTCAAGTGATGCTATTTTTTTCTGCCTCAGCCTGACAGCCACTAATAATAACACATGAGGACAGTCAGACAAAATGAAGACAAATGCTGCTTGTCGCTGCAGAATCATAATGTCTCCAGACTCAGTAAAGACAGTCTAACTGTATGTGGATGTTCTTTATAGCTTATTTAGACCTGTGGTTTTTTCCCTGTGTGTTTTTTTTAAAGCACAAACATTGTGCAGAAATACATTAAGGCAACATATGGGCCTGTTAGTTAGCCAAAACAATGTGGAACCATGGAGAATAGAGATTGCAAAGCACAGATGGATATTGTAAAAAATTCATGAGTGGCATAACAGATCTAAAAGGTAAATTTTAGTCAAAATTCAAGTGGCATGCATAGGAAATACTTAAGAATTTGGCTTTATGAGCTTTTTCAAATCACACAAGATGAAACATTGTGAATATTCTACAGATTTGTTTATGCCATAATGTGAAAATCAGAGCTCATCATTCAACAATAATTATGTCTATATAGATTCATGCCATCAGAAATAGATTGCTGATAAACAGTAGCGCTTTGCTTCTATTTGATGTAAGCGCTGCAGTATTAAATATCCATATTATTTCCAGCTCAATATTAGAAAGTGTCAGTCATTGTGACAAGTCAGACAAGAGGAGCTCATTGAACCATCCTCTGTGTAGCCAAGTGCTGTCGAATAACCAGGTTTTCATGCTGTACTACTTTGTTGTTAAAATTGAGTTCTAAGCAATAAATTGGCAAATCATTTTTTTCTCTTTTACATGTGATACTTTTAACCAAAACTGAAGCCTCAAGGAGACTGGATTCTTCTGTGCCCATCATCAAGGTGCACTTGCATTTTGCAGAACTCTTGTCTTTTGGAGTTCTCATCTCTGTGGCTTATTGCTGTTGTCTTAGGCGGGGAAAGTTCTCCAAATCTGTGAGACCAGCCTAATAAAGGTGTGCCTTTGATCCTCACTCTAGGCAATGCCATTCATAACATTTCCCTACAAGCAGTTCCCGAGCAGAGTATTCTGCCTAGTGTAATAATGAATTTGATCCCTAAATTTCCAGTGGAGGAGGGGCAGGAAGTGGAAAGGCAAGTCTGTACAGTCCACCATAGAAGCACTTGCCATTTGTGAGCTTTCTGATGTCTAGTTGAGAATGAGGCCGTGTAGAAATCAGATATGTTGTCTCTTTTTTTTGCTAGAAAGGAAAAGCATAAACTATTACCTGAATGAAAGTTTAGGTTATATTCAGAGCTATCTACTAGATACTTAAAATCTTAAGACTGGAGAGACGAGTTGCATTAGACTTACTTTTTTATAGTCAATGAGATTGTTCATGGAGAGATTTACTGAGGGTTCCATGATACCTTGAAAAGATATTAGTACATTCAAACAACAGGAAATTATTTGGTACTAAGAAGAAAGATTATTAGATTAAAAGCAGACATTATGGACAGAAAGTAAATTAGGTCACTTATTGATCTAGACTTTTTTTTCTATTTTTTTTTTTTTTTTTTTTTCTGTAGGTAGCATACAACAGAACAGGTTTTATAGCTGGCTCTTCATTCTTGGCACTAATGCCACTGCCGGGACCTTGAGACAGCAAATTGAACTCTCTGATAGTTGCCCTGTTAGTCTTTCCAGGCAGTTTTTGGTATCCTTAGTGAATTGAAGTTTGCATTAGAGAACCCACTGAGCAGCGACCAAGGCTAATTCCAGGCTCCGTATGACATTTCACACATTGTCAGTTCTCGGTAAGCGCTATGCGATAACATTTTGAGATCCTCATCTGAGAGTTGATAGGGAAATATCAAAGAGTGTCTATGAGATTTGCCAACTAAGTTGAGCCCAATTCAAAAGTATGCTGTAGGGGAAAGGGAAAGGTGGCAGTGTTGTGTCTCCTTTAACTAAAAGGTAGATTTACCCCTAAAATTTCACAATGAAGTCTGAGAAAGACAGCAAGCAAGGAAAAAGAATGAAGAGACACAGAAAGAGAGGAAAAAGTAAATGAGAGAAAGATGCAGATATAAGACAGGATGTAGAGCTGTCTCCCTTTCTTACCAATTATACACCCTGTCATTATGGAGAGCCTAAGAAACATGGAAAATATCCTGTGTATTTTACATATGTGTGTGTGTTTATATTTGTATCTTCTAATAAAATGTAAGCTTTGTGAGGAAGGCAGGGCCACCTTTATTCACTGCTATATTCCAAGCACCTTGTAGAGTACCTGCTACAGAGTACTGAATTTGTTGAATGAGTTTATTTCTTAAGAGGCGATTTTTCATATGTTCCCACTGTTATCTAAGAAATTATTAGTATAGATTTGTTAATCTCTCTTTAAAAGTGTTAGTTTGGTTAATACTTAGCAACTAAGATTGCTGCAAACTGACACATTTTAGCTCAGAGAGGTGCCATCTGGAGTGGGTGAAGGGAAATGGAATAGGAAACTTCTTAAATTCAGCTTAATGAATCTGTATTCGTTTCTCTGGTAGAGAAACCTGTAATGGTCAGATCATTTGGTTTGTTCAGTATATAACACACACAGGGTGGGGAACCATCCACAAGGAACGTATGATAGAGGCACATGTAACATTGTTCTAAGATAACTAAAAGTAGTCCATTACCTTCCTGTCTCTGTAATGTATAAAGAGCAGAATGCATTGGTCATTGTGAAGGCAGGTGAGAATTCTGCACTTAGCAGTTGCGTGCACAAGTTGAGTTGCCTGAAGAAGTCAGAAATTATAATTTCAGATCTATGTAACCAGAGACCAAGAAGGGCATAAAGAGTCTATTGATGGTCAAGACATTTTGAATTGATTTTCCCTGCTGACGATAGTCTTTTTGCCTTTTTATGGGATTTAAATTATTTAATTTAATTTAATTTTGCTTAATTTATGCGCTATCACTAGATTCACTCCAGGGAGATGTGAGATGTAATCGGTTGTATTTGACATTGGCTTCTAAAACAACAAAATTTTTTTTTTTGGGGGGGGAGAGCCTTACTGAAAGTCACCAAAAGCAGACTCTGTAACAGGAGATGCACATATTTACTCTGATCCTGCCTTGACCAATGTCAGAGTAGCATGCTTGAGAAGTTACTATACATATAATTACCCATTTTATTCATTATACCCTGCACAACATATATTTTTATATATAGAATTTTAAAGGAAATGTTGAAAAGAAGGAAAATACACTTTCATTCAACAAACATATTTTGAGTACCTGGTATATGGCACTGAGAGATTCAGTGGGAACAAGTAAAGGTCTTCATGTACCTTTTTGTCAAGGAAGAAAAAGAGACTTTAAACAAATAATTACAGATGTGATGGGTGTTAAGAGAAGGATGCTATAAATGTTTATAGCAAAGGAATTTAACTTAGGTCAAAAGCAAGTCAAAAGAGCTTGATAGTATCAAGGTCATTATGGTGTCTTGAGAGAGAGTGACAGGGAAAGACACCAACTTATCTACTTATCCTCCTTTTTCCCTTCTTCCCTCCCTCCTTCCCCCCTTCCCTCCCTCCTTCCCTTATTCCTTCCTTCCTTCTTGCCTTCCTTCCATAATTGGATATTTAACAAATATTGATTGAATGTGAGCCAGGGCTCAAGCTAAATGCTTCGCTCTGGTGAGCAAAAACGAACAATGAACATGGTTCCCGTGAAGGAGGAAATCATGCATTAGATTCTCCCACACAAAGACAAAACTGTAGTATTAGCAAGTGCTCCCAGAAAGAGGCAACTGGTGCCACATAAGCACAAGTTGACTTGATCTGGTTTGGAAGATCAAGTTTCAGTAAGAGTGATACTTGAGCTGATATCTAAAGCATAAAATGGAGTTAGCCAGGCGCCAAGGCAGGATAGGGCATTTTTGGCAAATAAAAATAGCCTATGCAAGGGTCTGGTGAAGGTAGAAGTACAACAAGTTGGAAAGGCTTAGAGGAAGGCTAATGTGGCTAGAACCAAGAGAACCAAAAGGCTAAAATGGCAGGCTCTCTGGGACCACTCATATAACCTTGAGGGACAGATTTGTATTCTGGGCTAAGAGCCAGGATGTCTTTGAAGGTTTTTGAGCTGAGTGTTGAGATCAAATGCAGCTACTCTGACTATAGTAAAGAAGGAGTCAGACAGAAACAAGCCTGGAGGTTAGGACACTGGTGGTGGTGGTGGCTTGCAATTATCTAGAGAATGCACGGTACTAGTCAAACCTAGGAACAGGGATGGAACTGGGAACTCAAGAGATATTAAGAAATAGAATTGATGACTAATTGGAAACAAGGGGATAAAGAAGAAGGATGCATGGATGATGCCCACATTTCTCACTTAGGCAGCTAAGGAAGATGCTGGCAGTCCATGAGGTAAGGACTGTGGGAGGAAGAAGAGGTATGAGAAGTCAGTGGGGGGGAGTAGTGAATTCAGTTTGGGTCACGTTGAGTTTGAGGTGTCTGAGGCATCAATTGGAAAAGAAAATACTTGGACATCAAGGCTTGGAGCTCACAGGAAGGACTTGTTAAGAGACACAGGTACCGTTTGCTATAAATGTAGTTGAAGCAACTCAAAGCATGGGTGAAACTGCGTGACTATAAATAAAAAAGAAAAATATTTCTTCACCCCCTCCATTCCATCAGACTTCTATTTATATATTTTTGGCTAGAGCTGAATTATGTGCCCATTCTAAATGAGCCATTAGTAGAGGAGAATGTGGTTATCAAGTATGATTAGACCAGGTGGTTCTCAAAGGATGGTCTTGAGACCAGTAGCATCACCAGTTCATGGAAACTCATTAGAGAAATGCAAACTCTTGACTCCATCTCAGTCAGGGCGAATGAGGAAACTCTGGAGTGGGGCCAGGAAATCTGTTTCAAACAATCCTTCTAAGCAAATCTGATGCTTTTTCAAGTTTGAGAACCATTGATTTAGACTAATCAGGTCAAATTCTGGCGCTAAGGCGAGAACTCATGTTCCATGAGCTTATTGCCTTTTTAGGAAGAATGGAGCATGGCTGCTGGTAGGTAAAGAAAGGTGTCTGCCATCCTTGACATTCAGCATTAAGAGGAATGAGCCAATAAAGAGAAAGGATGAAGATAAGAGGGGATAATTGACAAAGAAGATGAAAGTGGAGTAGATAAATGAACTCAGGTGGAAGGAATGGGCTTTCCTAATAGGATTCCACTCCTGTGTTTAAAAGACAGCTTGAAGAAAAGGGTGTATGCAGAAGCAGATGGGCTGATGGCAGGAAGGTTAGACGTTCCTCATCTTGGTCTCTGGGAATGGAGGTAAGTCATCTGCTGAGAGAGTGGGGGGAGATATGATTGAGGTAAGATATGAAAGAGCAGAAAAAGTTTAAAATACTTGTGGGGGAGGGGAAGAGATTACTAACTGGAACCTATTGGAAAGTGTATAGAGTTGTTAATCTGCTTGAGGTTGGTAAGCCTGAGTTCAGAGTGGGGTAATCTGCCAGGCTGCATAATATGCAACAAAGGGATATAGAGGGAAATCAAAGGTAGTCTGATTCCACTAGAGTTGTGGTTTTTCCAGAAGGATGTGACAGAATGTCATGGGCAAGGATATTTAGGATTTTGTTAAGAGAGAGATTGAAGTGATGAATCAAGCAGTTCATGCTGCAGGGTAAGGCGAGTGAAGATGGGTGGAGGGGATGGTGGTCCATGGGCCTGAAGTCAGGAGGCTGTCTTCCTCTTTAAACATTCGGTCAGAACCATTCTAAAGAATGGGTCAAACTGTTTCCACATTCTTAAAATGAAAATAAAGTCTTATTTGTATTATGTCCTCCTATCTTTTTATTAGGGAAGTTTGAGTACTGTTTGAAGGTGTCACATTTGCAGTGACTTATAGCAGATTTTCCTTATCACTCAGTTGTAGGACGTTGTGCAGGAAAATAAGCCAGAGGCTTTAATTTGGCTTACCTTGACTGCTTTTTGACCTGTTCTATTTTTCTTTATTGATGAATAACATTTTTTCCAGCATGATTTTTATAGGCCTTGCACAAATCTTAGTAAGTCATATGTATCATATAAGGTGGAAGACTGCTTTTTATCCAGCTGGATTTGTCATTCCCTTGGCCTAGCAGAGAGATAGTTGTATTTTCTAATGTACTTAATAACTTGGAAGATATTTAATATTTTATTTTATTTTTTAAATATATTTTATTGATTTTTTACAGAGAGGAGGGGAGAGGGATAGAGAGTTTGAAACATCGATGAGAGAGAAACATCGATCAGCTGCCTCCTGCACACCTCCCACTGGGGATGTGCCTGCAACCAAGGTACAACACAGTAGCATTGCTCTCTCCATGAATACGACTAAGGGAAAGTCAGCTACCACACCCAGATAGTCACAGCGTGAGGAGAACATAATGAGACCGTTCCCATGGAACTAGCCAAGGACTTTAAAAAAATATATTTTATTGATTTTTACAGCGAGGAAGGGGGAGGGACAGAGAGCTAGAAACATCAATGAGAGAGAATCATCAATCAGCTGCCTCCTGCACACCTGCTACTGGGGATGTACCCTCAACCAAGACACATGCCCTTGACCGGAATCGAACCCGGGACCCTTCAGTCCACAGGCTGACACTCTATCCACTGAGCCAAACCAGTTAGGGCTAGTCAAGGACTTTAAACGTCAACAAAATTGTTGGAATATAAGTTCCAGACAAGGATTGTGCTGATTTTTTCACTCCTGTCTTCCCAATGGTCAGAGCAGGGCCTGGCACCTAGGCACTCAATAAATATTTGTTGAAGAAATAAGAGACTCTTTGAAGATCAACATTCTACTGTAAATTCTGCTGTCTGCTAAGAAGATGGGTCTTATATACTGGTAATTATGTTTGTGGTGGAGACCACCACAGGGAACGGAAAAATGTACAATAAAGTCATTTACTTACTACTTTTATAACAACAATGATCACTAAAAGTTTATTGTTGGTTGAACTAAATTTTCAGCAGTATGATATGTGCCTACCTGCATATTACTTTGAATGATTATACATCTGTAAGCATTAGAACCCCTTGTAGTGACAGTGTGGGTATTTCATTTTAGTGCTAGTTTATGTGTCATAGTTAGGATTCATTGAGGGATAAGATGGACAATTGCAGTGACTTATAGCAGATTTTCTTATAGCAGTGTGGCCTCAACTCAGTACATGATAACTTAGAATCTACCCCAAGCCTACCACAGAGGCTGTTTACTCCATGGCAAGATGGTCCTTGCCACAGGACACTGCAGGGGAAGTACCATGGGTTGATCAAATGCATGGATATTCATGTTAGAGAGAATTTGGTTCAATTCTCCCACTCTCTACTACTTGTTAGTTGTGTGAGACCCTGGAAACATTTTTTTAACTTCTCTAAATTATAGTCTATTGATATAACCAAAATATTAATACTAATCTCATGGGATTATTGGGATTGGATGAAATATTACATGGAAAGCACTTAGTGTGCACAGTGCCTGGCACATAGTAACTACTTAATAAACATTAGCTGTAATTAATTCTTAAAATTGACATATTAATTTGTTTATTGGTATATAAAATATTTGGATAAATGTATATAAATATGTTTGCTGGTGCTAAATCTAGATAAAGTAGCATAAACTACAAGGTTGCTAGTGTTGAACATTAGTGTTTATTATAGACTAAAACATGAAGATATCACTTCTTTCAGCAACTTGCTTAATGTAGTTGATTAGGAAATGTTCTTTTATGAAAATGTTGCATTTACATTTTAGGTGGGTATTTACAAGAGTCCCATAGAGCAGTAGGCCAATCCTTAGATTAATGTTGGACTTCAAACAATGTTCTCAATGGCTTTTATCTCAATTTCCTGGGCATTGTGCTTGTCATTGACTCCTACAAGATGACCAGTCTTCTTTTCCAGGCTATACTATTGTCTTCGGGATTTTTATTAAGGTCAGTCACCTCTCACATAGGAAATCCTAACTCTACAATATAGTGCAGTCAGCTTCATAGCCCAGTTTTTCTCTATTCATATAGGATATCAGCCAAAGTAGAGACTATTTGGGGAAAGGAAACCAAGATACAGAGGAGCTTAGAAATCACGTTCTTAGATGAATGTTGGGGGAACTATGGCTATTTGAGCTAGAGAGAGGAAAAGAAAGACCAACTAGGACTGTGAAAGGAATTTCCATGTATTCCTAAGGATATCATTTAGAAGAGAACAAAAGTGTCATTTGTATTTATAGAGGAAAGATGAAAATAAATAGGTAGATATTAAGGGATGTCACATTTTTGGCAAGCTTTAGTCACATGGACCAGCATCTGTAATGATGTTCTTAGGTACTGGTCAGCTAATCTTCTTCCCAAAGTAAAACAGCTCATTAGGGATAGAGTCAAAACCCACCTTTTCTGACTTCAAATTCAAGTTGTTTTTGTTTATCTATGTGCTATCCCTTTGATCTTCATGCAGTTTAGTTAAGCTAGTTAGGGACTTGTATTGTTGATACCAATTCCAGGGATCCAGTTTTCTACTGGCAAATTAGTTTTATCCAATTCAGCAACCATAGGCCCTGTACTTAGCCATCTAGCTTCCAGTTGATGCTTTTAATTAAAACAAGGGACAGAGTATGAGGAGCACTCACCATTAATTAAAAAGCCATTTAAAGATACTTCCTTTTGAATGTAGCTCAGCGATGTAATCTTTATCTGAATTTGAAGGTAAGTTGTAAAAATTTTCCTAGTAACCCCTTATTTATGATCCCCTCTGATCTCTGTAAATGAGCATAAGCCATGAGGAATTCGAAAGAATGGACTTAGATAAATGGAACTGAAATGATGCGTTATGAAAGTTTGTTAGTGGTGCTGATGATTTGTGCCACCTGTTTCTCCCCTACTTCCAGGAATTTATTCTTGTAAATTATTTCTTATATGCAGAAAATCGCAAAGCTAAAATTTCTTCCATATTGCAGATGTCCTTCTGGGCTGAACCAAGAGTCTGGGGGCAGATGAAGCTCAGGATTCTCTGCAGAGCATTGGCTCATGGGCAAGGGACAGGGTGTGAGCCTTTGTCATTTAGGTATAGGCGAGTGTTGCTGGTGTCATTTCTTGAGCTGTTGCTTTAGAAAATTGCAGCATAATGTGGGTGGGTTTCCTGAAAACCCCACACATAAATCTTTCAAGGAAATGAGGCTTAATCCAGGTTGTAAAATAAGGGGTGCCTGCTATCACTCTTGCATGCTGGTGGAGCAGCATGGGGTCAGAATATGGTGGTGTAGGATGAAAACCAGAACCAGTTTTGGCCTATGTTTTTCCCTCCCTCTCTATCTCCCTCCTTTCTTTCTTTTCTCTTTTAAATAAAAGAGGAAATATTTTTTAGGAGTAGAGACTAAACTGGTAGTTTAAACTTGTCTGTGATTTTCTGACGATCACACAAAACGCTTCCCAAGTGTTGGCTCATGTGGTCACCTCTAGGAAGTGTTCAGATTCTTCAGGGCACGCAGGCCTCAGCAGAACACATGTTATGGCAGGATTCCAAGTATTCTTCCTTCTTCGCTCCCCCAACCACACTCCCACTCTTAGGGGTCTGCACTGTGACACAGCCCTTCCTAGCCTAGTGGATTGAAAGCGCAGAGTGGCTCACACTCTGATATTAATCCAGAGACATGAGTCAGGCAGCAGAATTGGCATCAGATTTCCTCAGAAACTGAGGTGAGCGCTCAGGGAAGGGTGTTGATTTCCACATCCATCTTCTCCCTGTAAATTAAATTATTAATTTTCCCACATGCCTTCTTGTTAATGAGAAGAGTGGTGGCCTTTATCTGTGCATGTGTGCAAACAAAACATCACAGCAGGAGCTCCTGAACTGCCCAGGCAAGCGGAGGGGTGAAGCAGTCAGCGGGAACTGCCCTGGTACAGCCTCGTCTGTGTCATTTGTGAAAGTCTGGCTGGCTGTTGGCATCGGAAACATGGAAGGACGCAGGCTCCACAGCACCTCCCCGCACAGCACGCACTCCCCCAAAGATGAAAGCTCCTTTTACAAATACAAAGGAAAGACCAAAAGAGGGAAAATAATAGCATTTAAAATGCACATGTGACATGCAAAATTGTGATTGTTTTCCCAGGTTCCATTAGAGCGGTTCTATTTTCTGAGATGATACAGTGTTGTTTGGCTCCTTTGCCATGTTTCAGACAATAAATACAACAACTTCACCGTAGATGCTCTACCCCACCTGGCTTTTCCAGTTTTTCACGGTAACATATTACTGGTTAAAGAGGGGTGTTAACTTTTTTGGTCCCTAGTGCCCCTGAATGTCACCAGTAATGCCTGGTCCTAACTTGACAAGGATAAACTAAAAAAAAATCACATATGTCTACATAGGTTGTTTCTGATAAGAAGTATGCAAACATTAAAAATTTACATATTAGCTTTTGTTTCAGGGCCATTAACTTTTGTTGTTGTTTTATTTCATGGATTTGAACATTGAAATTGCTCCCCACTGGAGAGCAGAGTGATTCCTAGACCCCGGTCTAGTGTCTGTGGCTGCATGACACAGAGCAAATTCCACTGCAGTGGTCATGGAGGATTGTAGATTGTTATTTTAAAGATTTATCGCTTGCCTTTGTTTTATAAATGTCAGTATCTTCTTTGGGGATCTAAAGTTCACTTTTTCTCAACAAGTGTCAGTGATATATCCATTTATTAAAATTAAATGCAAACTTTAAGGTTGAGCTGAATGAAGAGTCAATTTTGGTGAATCTTTATGATAACTTAGAAACTGTCTGTAATGCCCAGATGAAGCACATGATACTCTCTTTAAGTCCCTTCTCCCCATCAAATAGTTATTCCAATGAAACAAATATAATTTTTGGAGTTACTTTTCTCTTTTGGTAGCCTAAAAATGAAATCCATATGAAAAATATTGATTAGACGGATCACCATAGCACTTTTTATATCACTCGTGTGAGTAGATATAAAATAAACCCATCACATTTGAACATTAAAAAAACCATAATATTATATATAATGTATCATATTTACTTTTGTGGATATATAGTTATTTTTTAATTATGAGAAATAAGGATCACCATGTAAGGAGAAAATTATTTGTCTTATTATGTATATCTTATTAATTTATAAGGGAAAAATCTGCAGAATCCCCAACTCCCCTTCACCCTCCCAATTGTGGAGAAAGGGACAAGTTTTCAGTAACAACTCTAGTTTCTAATAAAAGGGGACAGTTTGTACAGTCTTTTTAAAATACAATATATTCATTTGGGGAAAGAAATTGTTCACCTTAAAAATATTTCTGTACATTTGCTTTGTGTTGCTATATGTCAGTGTAATGAAAATACAGTTTTTATATAGCTTGTGGGCACTTATAAGTTGGTTTTGCTTGCATTTCATTGAGGAATATACAATCTTAATCACTTTATATTTTCATAAGATGGGATCACAAAAATATCCCACTCATTCACTTATGAGTACATAAAATTACAATCTCGAGGGAAACGGATAGTAAACCATTGGCTGGTTTGGCATAAACCTTTGCTAAGCCTTAATATAGTTTATTAAAAGTACCATGTTGACTCCAGTGTGAATAGCAGCCTCATTTTTCACGTTCTGTTTCAAAGGAGCCCTCTGCTGGACAGCTCCACATGATGTCACAAGTACACACATATTTATATATGATTTATAGGCCATAGCTAATATAACCTAAAAGCCATTTGTGATCGAAACTCTGTCGTTGCAAATTGAATGCATCACTGAAGCCTGTTTTGTCATCATTTTTTCATATTTAATGAACACGCAATTGTCTAAAAATAAAATGTTCATCCTTAAAGTTTACGGTAAATCACTGTACATCAGCATATTCCCACACATGAGATAATCATATGAAATTAACATCCATTACCAATAATTTCAGTAATGAATTATTCAGCTGATATGCAATTATCACACACATTTTTAAAGCAATTACTTTATTACATAGGTACTCCATGTCTTTGATTTTACTTGTCTGTATTGCATATGTAAATGTAGGGAATATTTGTTCTTACCACACATTGCAAGGCAAAGGGGTTTTTTAACGCTTGTTTGTTCAATGCCATCGGGTTGTAGGGATGTATAGTTAGGATTAACTACATCTTAAGAAACTTTCAGTGTCAGAAAATTGCTGTGTTAAAATGAGGCAAAAACAACAAAAAGCAAACAAACAAATCCTGGACCATGAAGTTACAGGAATGAGATGTTTTCTGAGCATGATTTCAGTAGATTCATTTAAGCAATAATTGTATTCTAAAAATCTCCTATTATTCAGGACAATGATTAAAAATGACTTTAATTTACAATTCCTTCTGCATTTAGTCTTAGATTCTAGACTGAATTGGGAGACAATATAGCATCACAAAACAAACACAGGCTTTGAGGTTAGAGAGAACGAGTCCAAATCCTGCTTCTGTGACCCTCAGTTATTTAACCTTGTCTTCAGACAGGAAACAGTGACTGCCTAAATGTTGCGGGAAGGGTTAATGACATAATATATGTACAGTGCCTAGTACAGCATGCAGGGAATTGTGAGACATGCTGCTGTAGAAGATTCTCTGTAAGGTTGGAGGCAACCACTCTACTTTTTAGGGCATGTTTATGTTAATTTTGTTAGCAAGTAGCAGCTAGGATAGAGCCATATATTCTTGAACTTCATTTATATGTAGCACATTAATAATTGTGAAACAGAAATAATGAATAGTATAATAGTAGTTGTAGACATATCTTAATGTGCAGACTTTAGAGTTATACCCAATTCTTACTCAAAAGCCTGAAGCCAATCTTTTCTCTGAATCAGCCTAACCAATAGAAACCATGAAGATTTTATTCAATGCAGGCGTAGCTTTAAAAAAAAAATATTCAAAACAAAAAGAAATGGTTGTTTTGGATCTGTTTAGTAAATCACAGTAATCAAATTTCCATGGTTAAAAATGAAATATAAATAAGGGATGACATAATCTGAGATAGTACTATTAGGTCACCCACCCCCATACACACACACACACACACTTATTCTGTCTCTATTAGATTATTTACCTGTTAAAATTCATATCCCACCAAGTTGATTCTTTTTTTGAACACAGTTTAAGAAAAGGCTACACGTAGCTTTGTAGTAGTTTATACATGTGAGTGTATTTTTTCACAGAAATGTAAACAAGTACCCAGAATATGAATTGAATGAATTTTGTTTGAATGAATAAAAGAATGAACAAGTGGATCACTCGTTCTCCTAGTAGCTGATTTCAAAAGCTGATTTCAAAATATTCTTAGGTGGATCTTGAGCCAAGCCAGACTCTCACTAGGAATAAAATCGTCAGTACAGAGCCATTGACTCAAATCATTTGGCCAATTTTTTTAAGATATATATATACATATAGCAACAGCCAAAATGTTTTCCACATCCCCTGCAAAAAAAATTGGGGGAAATATACTCACCTACAGATTGAAATGTTTAATTCAGTGATCGAATAGAATATCACAGACTTCTGTAAAAGTTATAAGTCCAATATGAACAGAAACACATTAATTTTTAATTCATTCAGAAACATTTATTGAATATTTGATAATGTACCCAGTGCTCCGCTGTATGCTCTGAGGAAAATAATGAAGAATCAGTCTCATCGTTGTTGGCTTTTGAGGAACTCAACTTGGAGGAAGTATGAGTTACCATGACTAACAAGGTCCAGGCAGTATGGGCCAGGACATTGCTAATTAGTGTCAGCCTGGAAGGTTTCATGGAAGCTTAAGTGTTAGTAACTTAGATGGGCACTTGATGTTTACTTATGGGATCTATAAAATACTTGTCCAGTGTGAAATCCATCAGTCATAACCCATTAGCCATTATCTGTAGATCAGTTGTCAAACTCTAGACTCTAGATCAAAGGGCAAAATCTGGCCAAACAAGATCTGATAAAAAGCCTTAGATTTGATTAGTTTTGTTAGCATTAGATTGTTTGGGCACATTTATAAGCTTTTAAAATGTTAATACACTATCCTATAAAAATAAAATAATGTTATCAGTTTAGCTTTCTATTTCCAACCTGTTCTGGGGTCATCCTGCTATTAAGAATTTAGGATTTTCTGCCCTAACTGGTTTGGCTCAGTGGATAGAGCATCGGCCTGCAGACTGAAGGGTCCCAGGTTTGATTCCGGTCAAGGGCATGTACTTGGTTGCAAGCACATCCCCAGTAGCAGGTGTGCAGGAGGCAGCTGATTGATGTTTCTCTCTCATCAAGGTTTCTAACTCTCTATCCCTCTCCCTTCCTCTCTGTAAAATATCAATAAAATATATTTTAAAAAAAGAATTTAGGATTTTCTAAAGCCCTATCTTGGTGCCTCTCTTTGAAAAGAAACATTATTTTTTCACACATTTTAATAATTTCCTGGCTAAACATTTTAAGTGTTATAATAGCATTCTGGATATATATCACATAGAATGCTTGAATTATTCCAACACCCTTGGAGTTGCTAGTCAATCGGTATCAGATATTGGCTACTATAGTGCTCATATGCTTCTGAATTCTAGGCAATGGCTTAGGCCCTTTGAGAACATAAATTGGGTTTCTTTACCCAAGGGTGGAGGTAGGTAAGTGAGTATGATTTTAAAAGAGTAGGAGTGGTTTTATTTACCAACATGCTAAAACGTGCCTGCCTCAATGTGTCCTGTCCCTTTCAATGTATATAGTGTTACAATCACCAAAGCGTACCATTCTGTAGTTTCTAGTGCCAGGGCCGCCTTCAGCATCATGATACATTTCCTGTAACAATTTGTATAGAACAAGCCCTGATCCACTTCTTTCCACACAGAACAGTGCTCCTGGCCTCACAGCGATTACACGATGGTCTCAAAAGAGGCCACTGCTTCTGAGAGAAGCTGCTGGTGCCCCATTGTGGTGATTCCCCAGTTCCGCCAACCTCTCCCAGGAGAGGAGGCAGGTGCATTTGTCAGATCCAAATATCCCTTGGATCATTTCTTTGCAGTTACACAAATATCAGTATGCCTGGAGTTGAGTCTTCTACACCAGGGAAAAAGAGGGGCAGAAAGAAAGCATGAAGAACAGTGATTTAGAGAGATGATCCCTCTCTTACACACTAGTGAACCATGATGCTAACAAGACCTGTACTGACCAGTAGATGCATGCAACGATTACCTCTGTAAATAGATCAAACTAAACTTACAGATGAGCTTCATTATGCTTCAATAGATGCATGGATTTTTTTAAAAAATTCATAATAGCTAATTAAAGGGACCAAGAGGTAAACATGTTATGTTTCAACACACCTTTATATCTTCTGAAGTTAATATCTTGGACATATGACCTGCTTACTTGAGTGATCGCCATGCCCTGGACATCAGTGTGTTAGGTCACAGAATCTTAACGAAAACCACAAAAAGTTCCTCCTTGAAAATTCTACCCAAACATATCATCTTCATCTTTCATCCTGTTTAAGATCCTGGAAACGAAACTGCTGTTTTTATAAACTGGCGTTTCAAGGACTGCCTACCATTCCATACCCATGTTCCTAAAAGGTCAATGCATGTATTTAAATTTCTCCTGGATACCCAAGCGTTGCTGCCTGCTTTCACTCATTTTACAGCCTATTTCATCAGCGTAAACAATTAGTTTTCTTGAATAAATGTAGATATTTGGTTCAGATACCCTTGAGGCTCTCAAGGCACAATTCACATGCATGCATGGAAACTGTTTAACCAACTTGCAACTAGTTAGAAATCTGAGAAACTAAGAACATTCTCTTTTGATTAGGAAAAACAACTCTTCCTTATTGAGATTCTAGTGGCTGTGTCCTCATTTTCTAGTCTGATGTTTTCATTTTGAGGCTGCCTGTGGCCCAGGCTGCCTCTATGGTGTTTGCTTCCTAGTGGGCTTCTGAAAGACGTGTTAACAATCACCCAATGAGAAGAGCAACACTCACTCAGTAAAAAGGTCTAGCGGTGATCACAGCTTATGAGCCTGGAGGCTGCAGCACAGAGGAGGCTAGGAGTTAGAACAATGATTGATGGTGGTGGTTGAGTTTGTTTGTTTCTATCATTCAAAGCTATAACAGAAGATATGATCAGTTTCTGTTTTGTTTTGTGTTTCTTATAATTAGTTTATCTTGTCAGCAATCTAATCAGGGAATTGGTTTTAAAAATTCACAGACACAGAGATTTCTAATGTAGATACTTTCCAAAGCTAAGTAGAACAAATTTTTCCAAGCTTGCCTGCTGGGGAGAGAGAAAACGGTGCCAAGAAATTGCCTGATATATCTGTGGCCATAGAGAGAGTCAGGTGAAGAAGGATGGTACTTATAATTGAAACCCCGGGTCCCTAAGCTTTGATTCACTTAATAGTTTTGTACCATCTGGATTCTATAGTAAAGTATTGAAGGAATCCAATTGACTGCCCCGAATAGAGTGTCTGTCAATCTTCCCACAGGACTGTTAAAGAGAGGGAGGCCCTTTCCTGGCCTGGAATATGTAGTTCTTCCTTTTAAAAAGACAACCACCTTGGGGTTGTGCGGGGCTAAGGAATGGAAGAGAAAGGTGGCATAATATGACTTTGACCCTAACTTATTCAGTGATCCAAATATTTTATATACTTACAGCCACACAGATAAAGTCAAATTGGACATTATACCCCAATCCATTCCCACAGACTTGTTGAAATAAGGGCCACAGCTAGAGATGTGGCAGGAAGAGCATGTGTTCATGGACCAGGATTGGTAAGACCCTAGCCAAAACCACCATGCACTTCAATGCAGCCTGCTTCTCTTCCCTTACTTCTCAGTATATCTCCAGCATTGTCATTTTATAGTTGTTGTTAAAGTGTGCCAGGAATTTCATAATGAAGATGTAAAGGGGGGAAATTAAGCTAGAAGGTACTGAAGTGCTGAAAATACATGGAACGCATTTGGGAAATAATATATGTATGTCAGTCAAATGAAGATAGAAATTGTCTTGATATTTTAAAAAAACCATAACTGATAATGTGATTTCATGTGAAATTCATTGGTGGTTACTGAGCATGAGAGAGGTGATGTGCAGTATAGATCATGCTCTCACCCCATTTTTATTGTTTAGTAAAATAAAGTTGTGCATGTAAGCAGTTTTCATACAGTTAAAAGAAAGGAGACTCTAAAAGTGGCAGGGAAGTATAACTAGAAGAGGAACTGCTGCTGAGATTACCTTTACTGGGAAATTAGGGGAAGCAGAGGGGAAAATGCATGAGAGCAAGATTCCCCAGTATTTAAATCGTAGTATTTGCAGTGGGGCTGAATAGCAAGGCTGTGCCCTGGATACGAGGAGTACTGGAGTGTGACAGCAGAGTAGCTCAGAAAGGAAAAGAAGTCCTCTGCATGATGACTACAGGATGACTAGACGCATGCTGATCTGGATTCTTGTGTTATTAAAACTCAGCTGGGATATTTTTTTAATATTGACTTCACCCGCCCAGGGATAGGCATCTAGAATCCATATAAAGAGTCACTAAACTGCCTTGTCTCTATATCGTGATAGTAAATACATGATATAATATTTTACCATCAATTAGTGAAACATTAAGGTAATATAAAAAAAGTAATTCCCATGATGCGTAAAAAGTTTCCACATTGGCTAATAAATGACAAAGGTAAAGTGAATGGTGTGGTCACACCAAAAATAAATGCTTGTTTCTGCTGCTGTTTTGGCACCTCCAAGAAGCACTGTCTCATCTTAGTCTGTGGACTGTCAGTAACATACCTACTGATGAAAATCCTTGATGAATTGTTTTGATACCATGTAGATCAGTGGTGCTGTTTGGAAAAGTGCAAGATCTGCAGAAATTCCTATTTTGCAATTTTTCAATTTTCAAATTTACCCAAATTAAGAAAGGAATGAATGATATCATCTTGGGACTATAGTACCTTTTTTCCAAAGAAATCAAAGTGTTTTACAAAATAGGGTTTTCAAATGCATTTTTTTACTGTAGACTTTGTGAAGTAAACAAGGCATTGGTATGTAGTATTTGTTTCATGTGGTAAATGAGAAAACTACTATAGAGAGAGACTGAGGCTGTGCCTGCATTAGCTTCAAAAAGAAAGAGAATATTCACTTTTGTATATTGAGGTGTTATATGCATCTCCCGGAGGTGAAATATGCAGTTTGTCTAGATACAATGAACGGTTTTGTGAGTAATTAATGCTATAAAATTCTTCTGTAGTAAAGACACAAGGAAAAAGTGTGAGTCTTACCCCCTGGGCTGAGAGACTGTTCTCTTCACCATGTGGTGATGTAAGACACGAAGGTGATGCAGGGTCCTCAGGATTCGTTCTCCACATGGAATTGTGGCCACACTCATGACCAATCAGTGAATTTTAAGGAGGAAAAGTAATGGAAAATGAAAATTCTAATAAAAATAATTTTAACATTCCTTCAAATAATAAACCATTTTTAAAAATTAAAAATCTGCAGTGGTCAGCATTAGAAGGTAATTGCCAAGAAGTTATAATGGAAATTCTAATTGCTAGTTGTTTAAAAGAGGCTAGGAACAAACCCAAGTGAAAATGTCCTCAGTTTGGTCAAAAGTTGAGAAAGAAGATAAAAATGGAGTGCTTAATTTGGTGTGTGATTAAGAATTCCTGTGCAGCAAGGTCTTTGCATGCGTGAACTCCTACTCAGGCTATGATGCCAGCCGTTGGTGGAGGTGCCAAGGCATCAGACAGTTAGGTTTGTGCTGTGCACCCTCTGCTAGGCTTGGTCACCCCTGTGATCTAAAGGTGATAGTTAAGACCGTAATAGTTACGTGAGACGCTGAATGTTAGAGGTACATGGGACCTTCAAGTCACCCAGCACCTTGTTACACATGAGACTACTATACTAAGAGATCTGACTCTGAATCAGGGCCCGAATCACTGAGCCATGAGACACAAAGGATGCTGAGATGGAGGGGCTCCACTGGGTTATTTCAGATGGGCCCCCAAGCCTAGGTGGGGAACAAGTGCAGTGAATTCTAGTTGCAGCTCACTGCACCCCTTCCAGAGAGCGCTAACTGCTTTCAACAGGGTTTCGTGCCACAGGAGGTATTAACCAAACATGATTCAGGGTAAAATGACTTCCTTCATACCAGTGTGTGTGTGTGTGTGTGTGTGTGTGTGTTTTGTTTTGTTTTGTGTTGTTGTTTTTTGTTTTGGTAACTTAATAATTAGCTTTATATATTTCTTACAGTGCCAACTTTTTATCATAATGGTTTAAAAAATGTGCCTTCCCCAAGGAATAAGAAATACAGAAATTCTATCCAAAACAAACAAATAAGTGTTTGTTTGTTTTTTCATTTTTAAATATATTTTTACTAGAGGCCCGGTGCACAAAAATTTGTGCACTCGGGAGGAAGGGGGGGTCCCTCAGCCCGGCCTGTGCCCTCTCTCAGTCTGGGACCCCTCAGGAGATAACGACCTGCTGGCTTAGGCCTGCTCCCAGGTGGCAGAGGGCAGGCCCAATCCCTAGGTGCAGCCCCTGGTCGGGCTCAGAGCAGGGCCGATTGGGGAGTTGGGGCGCCGCCCCATCATGCACAGAGCAGGGCAGATTGGGAGGTTGTGATGCCACCCTCAGTCACGCTCAGGGTAGGGCCAATTGGGGGGTTGGGGCACCGTCCCCTGTCACACTCAAGGCAGGGTCGATGGGGAGGTTGCGGCACCACCCTCGGTCACGCACAGAGCAGGGCCCATCAGAGGGTTGGTGCACCACCCCCTGTCACACACAGAGCAGGGCCCATCAGAGGGTTGGTGCACCGCCCCCTGTCACACACAGAGCAGGGCCCAACAGGGGGTTGGGGGACCGCCCTCTGTCACCCACAGAGCAGGGCCGATCAGGGGGTTGGGGCGCCGCCACTCTTACACTCAGGGCAGGGCCGATGGGGAGGTTATGGCTCTACCCCATCACACACAGAGCAGGGCCCGTGGGGGGGGGGTGCGGAGTTCCCCCCTATCAGGCACAGAGCAGGGCTGCGCAGGGGGTTGTGGCCCCGCCCCCTGTCACACACAGAGCCGCAGGGTGATCAGGGGGTTTGGGAGCTGCCCCCTGTCACGCTGATCCCGGTGCCAGGAGGCATATTACCCTTTTACTGTATAGGGTAGAGGCCTGGTGCATGGGTGGGGCCGGCTGGTTTGCCCTGAACGGTGTCCTGGATCAGGGTGGGGGGTCCCCACTGGGGTGCCTGGCCAGTCTGGGTGAGGGGCTGAGGGCTGTTTTCAGGCTGGGACTGACTGAAGTTCCCAACCGCTCCTTTCTTTTTTTTTTTTTTTATTCTGGGCCAGCTTTACCTTGAGGATTGGCTCCAGCTCTTAGGCCTCCGTGCAGCTGAAAGTAGGTTTCTGGCCTTTGCTTACAACGTTGCGAATCTGCTGGCTGAAGTCTGGCGGTATTTGTTACAATGTTTCTTAAACTGCCCGCTCAGAGGCCTGCAGCTGCAGGTGAGGAACGTTGGTTTCCTCCGTCACTGAGGCAAGCAAGCCTCATGTTAGTTTCAAGCTGCCTGGCTGCCGGCCGCCATCTTGGCTGACAGTTAATTTGCATATCTCGCTGATTAGCCAATGAAAAGGGTAGCGGTCGTACGCCAATTACCATGTTTCTCTTTTATTAGTGTAGATTGTTGATATTATTACAGATATTTCCCATTTTACCCTCTTTAACCCTTCCCCCCTGGCCTTCATCACCCTATTCCCCATGTCCATGAGCTATGCATATAAATATTTAAGTTCTTTGGTTTATCTCTCCTTCTTTCAAGCATTTTTGTTGTTGTTGTTAAGGGTGTTTCCTAGTGTCCTACCTTAATAACAAACTTAGCAAATCATATAACCTCTAGAGATATTTGGTTTTTCATCAGTAAATTTTTGCCATTGGACCAAAATAGATGTATTTTGGCTCTGTAACTGTCCTGTGCACCAGAAGATCATGGAATAATGCTGGATAGCAGTTCTTTTACTTAATTTCTATGTTTCACTCTGGGCACTGTTAATCCCTTTAGAGAGAATTAGAAAAATATGTACACTAATAAAAGACAAAGATGCTAATTGACCATACCTTTGCTACGCCCAAGCCACACCCACCAGCCAATCAGAGCGACTATATGTAAATTAAACCAACCAAGATGGTGGCCAGCAGTCACAGAGCTGGAGCAAGCAGGAGGCTTGGTTGCCCCAGTGATGGAGGAAGCCAAGCTTCCTGCCTGTGCTGGCCAGCTGTGGCCTCCGCAAAAGGCAACAAAATTTCAATTATAGAAGCTAAATAAATCCCAGATACCTGCTTCCAGCCAGCCTCCACTGGGAGCTTGGGTGGCCCGGGGCTGTGGCCAACCTGCAAACAGCCATCAGCCCCTCACCCAGGATGGCCACACCCTCATGGGGTGAGGGTCCCTGCTGGGGAGCTTGGCCAGCCTGCAAACAGCCATCAGCCCCTCACCCAGGCTGCCCAGGCACCCCAGCGGGACCCCCACCCTGCAGGGGGTGTGGCCAGTCTAAAAACAGCCCTCAGTCCCTCATCCAGGCTGGCCAGCCACCCCAGCGGGACCCTCACCCTGATCCGGGACACCCTTCAGAGCAAACCAGCTGGCCCCCACCCATGCACCAGACCTCTATCCTATATAATAAAAGGGTAATATGCAAATTGACCCTAGCAGCAGAGCGACTGGGAATCACTGGTCTCTATGACCCACACTGACCACCAGGGGGCAGACACTCAATGCAGGAGCTGCTCCCTGGTGGTCAGTGTGCTCCCACAGGGGGAGCTCTGCTCAGCCACAAGCCAGGCTGATGGCTGCCAGTACAGTGGTGGTGGTCGGAGCCTCTCCTGCCTCCTCAGCACGCTAAGGATGTCCGACTTCAGCTTAGGCCTGCTGCCCGCTGGCAAGTGGACATCCCCAAGGGCTCCCGGGCTGCCAGAGAGATGTCTGACTGCCAGCTTAGCCAATCCCCCAGGAAGCAGGCCTAAGCCAGCAGATGGTCATTGCCTGAAGGGTCCCAGACTGCGAGAGGGCACAGGCCAGGCTGAGGGACCTTCCTGAGTGCACAAATTTTTGTGCACCAGGCCTCTAGTATATATGTAGTTGTGCAGATATTTTCTATAAACTTTCTAATGTTTAAATACAAATTAGCCTTGTTAAATGTGTTGCCTTTTCTAACATGAAATTCATAGATAGTTTTCCACAACATTCTTTCTTAAACCTAATTTTTTTTGTCCAGTATTTAATAGACAGTCTAGTATTGAAGCAATAGCATAAAAAGAATGGTGTACAATCTTAGAGTTGCAGGGAACTTCCTAGATAATCCAACACCTCCTTCCAATGCAAGAATCTCTTTCAAATTCCTGACAGAGTCATCTCCAAATATTTCCAAGGATCTCAAACTCACTTCCTCCCAAGGCAGCTCATCTGATTATTACATTCTTATTTTTAGAAATATTTTCACATTTTTCACTTTTGATCCCAGTTTTGTCTTTTTAACCAACATTTTTTTTTCTAAGAGCTCCCTTCCACAAGTTCTCTTTATTAAACTCCTTTGTGCTTGTTCATATGGCCTACTCTGCAGGTTTCTCAACGTATTCTGAAGTGACCCCATGTACTGATATGGTCCCAGTCAGACAGAGACAAGGGGAAGGACCCAATTCCTTGATTTGAAAATTACGCGTCTACTAATGTGGTTTAGAAATCACACCAGCGAATTAGCAGCCACTTAATTGTTGACTCTTGTCAAATTGGGGGTCATTAAGAGCTCCACTGTCACAGCACTGCCGGCAAGCCAGGTTTCCCATCTTACACACAGGAAGTGAGTCGTGAGCCTCAGTTCAGGACCTGAGGTTAAGCTTAGTGTCTTCTGAACCTCGTCCTGATTTATTGATATGTTTGAATTCTGATGCTTTAACTCTATGTGAGTTCTCCCTGTGAAACACATTCTATCTGTATATTGGAATATCTTTAAAAAGATATTGATAAAATATTGAGTGATTCAGTGTAAGTACAGAGCAAACTAATAGATGAGAGATCTTTCTTGGATGACACTCTTTTGTCAATTAACACCGAATTAAGTTGTGTGGGTAGGTATTATTCCATTCAACTATATTTTGCCTAGCTACTCTTCCTCAATTTCAAGTCCTGAAAACAATACTAGAGGAATTATTTGGCTACAAATATAGAAAAATCTATGAGTAAAGGAAAAAAAAAGTTAATTCATCTGGACTTGTAGTAGACACTTACTGGTTCCCAGTGAGCACTGGTTTCTTTTATAGATGTTCATTAAGCAATTTTAATAAAATTTCCCTGAGATTACCAACCATGGTACTAGAACTTAAAGTTATGGTTCTACATGGTGGAACGTGCACATATTTAATTTGGTTTACTTGTGTTTTGTATTCTTTTCAAGTATGTGAAGTGTGCATATAAAGAGTTACATATATATCGCTTCTCGGCCTTTTGGCTAAGATCAAGTGAAGAGATACATATATATCTATACAAATAAAAGCCTAGGTGGTCCTCGCGCTGGACATCGTCACAAGATGGCTGCCACAAGATGGACGAGCGCACAGTGAAGGCGGGGCCCAGCGGCTACTGTGCGCCTTGAGGCCTGGGGGTACTGCGGCTCCGCACAGCTTGGAGGAGGCTGATCAGGCCAGCAGAGGAGGGAGTTGGGGGCGAACGGGCAGGCAGGCAGGCAGACAAGCAGTTAGGAGCCAGGGGTCCTGGATTGTGAGAGGGATGTCTGACTGCCGGATTAGGCCCGATCCTGCAGGAGTCCCAGATTGGAGAGGGTGCAGGCTGGGGTGAGGGACACCCCCTCCTATGCACAAGTTTCCTACACCAGGACTCTAGTCTAATATAAGTAGATATGTATGCATATATACACATAAACAAACACACTATATAAATCCTTTATTCCTGTTCCTTTTTACTGATGCTCTTCAATATTTTTGTTGTTGTTTTACCTTTTTGGTCCTCTCTTTTTGATTATGTAATTGGCATTATATAATCTTGCCAATTAAGTGTTCCTGATCCTTCCTAACTTACTGTTATATACCAGCTCTTGGTGGATGAGTGTTTGTGTGTACATATGCATATGTGTACATACTTATTTTGCTATCTCTACAGGTTTTTATAAGTCTAAGATCATTCCAGACTGCAGTCTTACAGACACTATTTAGTTGCATGCCATTTTCTAAACTCATCCCAATTACTGTATTTCCTTCTTCATTTTACATGTCCTTTTAATGTCTGCATTAGTAAGCCTCTTTCCAGCTCAGCTACTTTTATTATTTTGCTTTCTTTCTCTTTTTTACTTTTTCAGGTAGATCATTCTAGCAGCACTTATTCTTTTAGAGTCTCCCAGTTGCCTTGAAAAATATTCAATTTTAGAATCTCGAGTCGTGGAATTATGCTTATCTATTCATTACATTTTTTAAATCTGTGTACCTAGAACTCAGGGCATATGACAACACATACCTATCCTCCCCTTCATAATAATGACCATGGTAATAATACAACTTCTTATTCGTTTTTGCCTACATCTCATCAATATGCCTCCCTCATTTTGTCCGGAAGAGCACAAGCATGGGTGGAAACATACAAACCAGTCATGTGAACAGTGGCTGAACCAAATGGGGCTTAAGCCTGGACAAAATAAAACTTGAGGGAATGTTTTCCCAGTCAGCGTGGCTCAGTGGTTGAGCATCAACCTATGAACCAGGAGGTCACAGTTTGATTCCTGGTCAGGGCACATGCCCAGGTTGCAGGCGCTCTCATCATTCTCTCTCATCATTGATGTTTCTATCTCTCTCCCCCTTTCCCTTCCTCTCTGAAATCAATAGAATATATTTTAATTAAAAAATAACCTTGAGAGAACATGAAATTGACTTCAAATATTTGAAGGACCAACTTGAGGAAAAGGAGTTACTTTTAATCTGTGTTCTCAGAGGAAGTAGTATTAAGACCAGTAAGCGAACTGATCATAATTTCACTATAAAGGCAACTCATTTTAAACTGGCCAAATATTATATGACCACTCTTATGACAGTCATGTCACCGGAAGTGTTCAGTGTTGGCCCAGCCATCACATGGTAGGTTCAGCATTGATGGGGTTGGCCTGGATGACATGTACGGTGTTTTTATATTCTAATTTCTTTACCTTCTTCACAAGAGATTTAAGGTATCTAAGAAAACCAGAGTGCATAGCTGTACACATTTCTTCCTTTCCTTCGGAAAGCTGAAATTGCCTGTGAGGCAGGAATTTATCAGATGTTCTGCTTTTAGCTGAGTATACTCCCAGCAGATATACCATTACTCCAGTTTCCTCTTCACCATATTATAATTCTGCTTCCCCGTTTGATAATCTGCTTTAGGAAATCACCCTCCTCATCTCCCATCAGGCACCTGTAATCCTCTCCCAAGGCAACTTCAGTTATTTCATACTCAACTCAAATGCTCTCCATTGTGTTTACATCTTCTAGAAATAGTTCTTCCTCTAGAATGACATGTAAGCATGATATATACATTTTTGTTTGCTTGTTCTAAACAGACTATACTACTGCTGCCCGATTTGTTGGTTGTATGTTGGGTCAGTGTGTTCCCTTATCACCATTCTCTGAGCACAAGCCACATCCCACTGAGTCTGGGTGTAATTGATATACTGCTCACTTCTCTGTGTTAAAATTTATATTATGTTTCTTTGTGCTAATATTTCAGTTTTATTTTATTGCCTGTACTTTACCCATTAGTATATATACTCCAAAAGCCGTAAGTATTGGGTACAAAACTTCTGTTATAATTTTACTAGAGGCACAAAATTCATGTACGGGGGTGGGGGGTCCCCTCAGCCCAGCCTGCACCCTCTCCAAACCGGGAACCCTCAGGGGATGTCCGATCGGGCCTAAACCAGCAGTCAGACATCCCTCTCACAATCCTGGACCACTGGCACTTAACTGCTCATCTGCCTGCCTGGTCGCCCCTAACTGCCCTCCCTCCCCCCGCTGGCCTGGTCACCCCAAACTGCCCCCCCACCAGCCTAGTTGCCCCTCACTGCCCCCACTGCCAGCCTAATCACCCCCAACTGAACCCTTCCACCGACCTGGTTGCCCCTAACTGCCCCCCCTGCCAGCCTGGTTGCCTTCAACTGCCCCTCTGCCGGCCTGGTCGCCCCTCATGGCCCCCCCCGCCAGCCTGGTTGCCCCACACAGTCTGCTTGTTCAGTCGTTTGATCATCCCTCACTAACCCCTTGCCGGCCTGGTCATAGGCAGCCATCTTGTGAGGGTGTGAGGGTTAATTTGCATATTGCCTCTTTATTATATAGGATGATTGTCAAACAGCCTGTCTTCTGCTGTACTCTCTTGGAACATTTCGCCCGGGCCCCACCCCAGCTCTCCCATGTGCCTCCAGTTTTCCCGTTAAACTCTCTTGGGCTGTCAATCACACATTTCCTAATCTTTATAACAGCTCCTCCATCTTGAGCCAGAAAAGTGAATTATAACTCTGTTACACAATTTAAAAAATATATTTTAATTGAAAAAAATATCTGTTAACTGCTTTTCCAACCAGTTTTCTCATATCAAATCATTACATCAAAAATAAAAATATTTCACCACTGCCTCCAATTTCAAGCCCAAGACTTTAAAACTTCTAGAGGCAAATTGAAGCATTTTCTCTAAGTATCATGTATTTAACGTTAGTCAACAGTAATGGGTAGGAGTTTGCAGATTGACTATCTTGAATCACCACCTTCAGCCAGTAAAGCGTCATCAAGGGACCCACCGCCCTCTTTCTCTGGAGGCTGCACCAGGGCCCTCCCTGAGCTGAAGCTGTGCCTCAGCTTTGGGCCCGGGTGCTGTGATCTTGTTAGAATATCTGAGCTCACCTGCAGTGGGCCATGCCATTTATAGATTTTATGGTTTTAGTGGAATCTATTTTTCTCTTCTTTTCCTTGATGATAGCCTCAATTCTCTAATCTTCTGATCCTCCATTTGATTCAATATCAACTTCACTGAAATCTTTTTCTTCCAGGTTTTATCTTGGATTATTTTTTCCATCTTCTCTAGGAATGCTTCATCCTTTCTAATAAGCTAAAGGATACATAGAAATTCCTCAAACTTTTTCACTTTCTTTACTGGACAGTTTTTCTCTCATTCCACCCTTAGGGAAATCGGGGGCAAACTTATTACCAATTTTAGCAGAAAAGTCTTAATTCAACTCAAGAGTTTCCATTAAATCACCCTGGGTTTTTGTTGTTGTTTGGTTTGTTTGTAACTAAGTAATTCTTATCTACTGTTTAGTCTCTTGTAGGTTTTATTTCCCCAAATCATTAAGTTCCACTCATGTTTTCTATGACTTTAATTATTGAAGACAAAACTACAGGTTTATTCATCCATGATCTGACCAATGCTGAAAAAAATAAAAGACAAGCTAATATTTTCCATGGTACCTAATGTTTGCTAATACTATGTTTACTTGAAATAAAATACTATATTTTAGGTTCATGGTAGGCTCATTAACTTATACAACTACAATTTCATGTAGCTGTTAATTGCATAATGTATCTTACAAATATTTACCAAGTAGCAATGGGCACCAGATGCTGCTCTGAGTGGTGGCGTACACTCATGAACAGGGCAAGTGTCCTCATCTAAAGGAGCTCACAATATGCAGAGAGAGAAGTAGACTTAGAATAAGAACTCAGTATGCCAAGTGCTATCATGTGGGCACACATACAGAATGATGGGCCATCCTAGCTTGGCGGTAGATGTCTGGAGAATCTTCATAGAGAAGGGTACTAAATGTGGATGCATGGATAAGATGTCCCATAATCACAGAATTCCAAATAGAATATTTTTTTTAATGTTTGGACAAAGGCACAGAAACACAAAAGAGGGTGGCATACAATGGGAGCTCTTAAGGTGTACAGCATGATTGGAATTAGGGGGGTGAAGAAGGAGAGAATGAGAGAGAGAGAGAGAGAGAGAGAGAGAGAGAGAGAGAGAGAGAGAGAGAGAGAGAGAAAAGTATTGACATCCCATGAGATGATACTGAACCTCATATGGCATGCTAAGAAATTTGAACATTCTATTCTAGGCAATGACTTTTTCAGTTTAGAAATGTAACTATAATATGAAGGATGGCTTAGAGATAAGAAGTAGGAAAACCAATTGGAGGGAAGAGAAAATTGTGAGGACCTGAAACTAAGGCAGAGTCAATGAGAATGGAGAAAAAGATGGATTCAAGTAACATTTAGAAAGTAGAAGAGACTGGATTTGAAGACTGAGTAGGTATATGTGTGGTGAAGGGGGCAGGCTGACGCCAGAGAGTCTGGCCAGAATACTCAGATAGATGGTGGTAAAAATTAACACAGTGGAGTCATATAGGAAATGACACAATTTGGGAAGGGTGGGGAATGTGATTAGTTCAATTGGAAATATAAAGAGTTTGAAGTACCCATGAGACAAGTAGATGGAAGTATACCTGATTAGGGTCTGACACTACAGTTTTGAGGCCATCTGCATTAGTGTACTTTATAGTAAAAGTCAGGGGTTTGGGCATAAGCATCCAAGAATATATAAAGTTTGAAGAAAAGAGAAACAAGGACCCAGAACCCTAGTGAATTTCATAATGTAAGAGGAAACTGGTTTTATTTCTCTAGGAGGCAGGGAAAAGATAGAAGTCTTGAAGAGATCAGTGAAGATTTGGAATGCCAGTTGGCAAGGAAGCTCAGGAATTCTGTGTGAAAGAGTTGCCGAGAGCCCATCCAGGTTCTGCTAGCACACGTTTGCCTCATTTTACACAACAAGTTATTCTTTTTGATACACAACGTTGCAGTGTCCTTACCAACTTAATTATGTTTCTCACTACCGTTGTTCCTAGTTGGCAAGATCATTTTAAACTGAGATTATCTGGCAAGGAAGAATTCTGTTTATACTCAAATTTTGGTGATCTGCAGTCAGAATAAGAGTCATAATGAGGATCATCTCTCTGCCATCATCTGGATCCTTGATGAAAATGTCAAAGAACCCCTGAGAACAGGATCAAACACTGCTGAAATCTGCTTTCCCACCTCCAAACCTCTGCACAGATGTGGTTGCAAAATAGCAGCATCTCAGCATATGGCCTGGCTTGGTCAGCACAGCCTCGGAGTGGGCAGGCCAAAATCTGTCAGCACCAGATACCAGCCAAGTCCAAGATAGCCGAAATGATCTGATTAGAAAGAGGAAATCATGACAGATTTGTGGCCAAAATAAGCAGCAGTGGAATTGAACAGGCACCTGGGGAGGGAGGGAAGAGGAGGAAGGAAGAGAAAGGCGACAACTTTTTTACAAAGTGTATCCCTGGGAGCCCCTGGAGAGTTAACTACCCCAGTGCTATCCAGGCCTGAAGGAGCACGTAAAGGTGACGCTGTGTGCAATATGTCCCCTAGAGCAAGACCACAGAAGATCTGCACAGGGTTCACCCCGAAGATAAGGCTGAGTCTTAGGATGACTGAGTATGTTTAAGGCCCATGTGCCCTCTCCAACTTCATCCATACACCTTTCATCCTTACCCCTGTTCATGTGGGGAGTTTTCTGGGTAGATGGAATAACCTTAATCTTAGTGCAGGAGTCAGCAAACTACTACTTACAGGGGCCAAATCCAGTCCTCTGCCATTTTTTAGAAATAAAGTTTTATTGGAACACAGCCATGCTCATTCATTTATGTATTGCTTTCACATAAAGTAGTAGAATTGAGCGGTTGCAACATAGAATATATGGTCTGCAAAACCTAAAGTATTATACTGTGGCCCTTTACAGAAAAATTTGCTGACCTCTGTCAGAATACGGAGACATTTTAGCTTAAAAAACAGCTGTGCCTAAATTCATCTTATATGGTCAAACCAGTCTATAGCATAAACACCCACACAGGAAACTGAGAATTAAATGGCTAAAAAGTGCATTCTAACTCTAAATTATATATTTTTTAAATGCTGCCTAGACTTTGTTCCGATTCCCCTCCTTTCCTTTGCCCCAGGTTTTGTCTTAATTTTCCCAAGCGAAATCTGTCCTTTGCTTCTTGTTGTCTTGTAACCGTATTTCAATAGCACTTAATCAGTGATAAAACTGTTTTGATTTATTCCCAGCTGTGGATATTATTGTTGAAATCTGTGTGAGTGTTCCGACGTGTTATGATTGGAGCAATAGCATTTAAGAGTCCAGAGGCAAGTCAGAAAATTAACAACTGTTCTGATGCCTAAATTAACTGCACAGACAGCGCTGAGTACAATGAGAAAGTTCTGTGGAAACTTACTCGGCAGTATGTAAAGTGTTCAAATGGCTCACCCATTAGAAGCATTATATCCTAAGGATAAGTTCTCATTGGATATACTCCCCAAAGGCAGTACCAGAATTTCAGATAAAGGACAGCTGGCTGCTCTTTTCTTCCGGGACGCGTGTCTTCCTGCAACGTATAGATTGTTGATGCTGTAGCATCTAATGTGACATTTCCTCACTCTGCAGCAAGAGTGAGGCCCCAGCATGTGCCTTGTAGTGGGCTCTGCTGATGCGTCTGAAGTTATCAGAAAAGAACAAAAGAAAACTTTTGTTGTTGTTGTTGTTGTTGTTGTTAAATGAAGAAAACTTAGATTAAAGAAATACAAAGAAGAGTAAAGGACCTGTAATCCTAACACCTAGCAGTATCAGCCCTTTAGAGTACAGTCTTCCAAAATATTGTTTTAATTATTGCATTAATCACAAAATGAGGTAGAAAAAATATCTGGCTCTAGATGACATTTAGCATAATTATCTTCCCAACTTCCCCATTCAACTTCTGGCACCGTATTTCTTCATGTAAATCTTACTTAAATGCTGTTTATATTTCACCGGCGGATTGCTTGTAGTTTGAGTTGTACTGTACTTTAGAATTGGTCATGACTCTGTCATAATTTGCTCTTTTTCTAAATTTTAATTTATGCAAATTGGAGAGAGAAGTTTTAATTACATATTTTAATTGTTATCGATTGGTTTTACTCAATTCTCTCCCTGCATTGTTTACAGATATTCTCACATATAGTTAGGTGTTGTCAGATAGCATTATTGATCACCATGGTTGCAAGGTATTTACTGGACTATCCTATATGTAAACTCAGTGATATTTGAACATTTCCTAACAAGAGCTTAAAATTGTCACACCATTAAGTTGTCTGGTATTACTCCATTGCTGTGGGTCAAATTGTACATCTCCCCAACTAGACTGTGAGCCCCTTGAAAGCCAAGACTACCAGTATATTTTATACCTTGATTTCTGGTAATTTTCCCAGTGTCCAGTTTCTGACATACAAGGAATGCATGCTTGACAAATGCCCAAGATCACCTACTATTATAGTGTCACAAGCCAACCCATGTGCCTTTACTTGTTTCTTTGTGCCACTGTATTTCCCTTTATGGTAAATACTGGTTAAGAAAGTAGGCTCTTTGGTTCAAAATCTATAGTCACAGTAAAGAAATCTGAGTTCTTCAACCTCTTAGCCATGTGACCTTGACCAAGTCTGTGGACCTCAGTCCCATCATTTGTAAAATGGTGACAACAATAGGACCTACCACATATGATTTTTTTAGGGTGAAATTAGGTCATTCCCTGCAGTGCCTTGTCTATTCTAAGTGTTCGGCAAATGTTAGCTTTTCTTTCTCCCTCTTTGGGTCATATTTATACATTGGAGTAAGCTGTTTTATAATAGGCACTTAGTTTTTAAAATGTTTTAAGTAGATAATAAATAATAAAAATAAGTGTCTGCTGCAAAAATGTGATTCATTATGATGCTGTTAGGTAAATTTCACATTTTTATTGTGGATTCACAGGCACTTGAATAGACTAGTTCACGCTGGCATGTTATTTTTGTGCCTTCTCTTGAACCCATTTTATATAGAGAGAAATTAAGGAATAAGGAAAAGCTACTTGGAATTATAAACTAGAAGAGACAGAAGTCCTATAACAACGTCCTCTAACTCCTACGTAAAATCTTCCTTTATTAAAACACTGTGCTGAAGTATCCACACAAGTCTCATTTACATCTATAGGCAGGTATGAGCTTCTGTGTCAGGTGGTGCATTTTGCTGAAGTCCGCTAACAGCCACTGCACTAAATTCATAATGAGATTAAAATCTCCTGTTCATAGAACAAGAAGAGTTGAGAATGTGTAGCAAAAGCCCTTTTGTCTCATCATATTAATGTTGATGCCCTTTTATCCCAGAACTTGGCTGAAGCTGGAGCCAAAATCTATACTGGTTTAATTTTAAGTGGCCTTGTGAGCAAGTGTGTACAGACAATGAAGAACTGAAAGGTACTTAGGGCACTCACGCTCCTGGCTGTGGGCTCTCAGATGGAGCTGGGCGTTCTCACAGCAGGTTGAATCCACATGCTTAATGTTTCTATGAAGGAGGAGCTGAATTTTTAGGTCTTTGCCACTTGTTTTTATTGCAACCACTAAGGCAAACTGGATCCATGAATGAGCTTAATAGGATTAGATATGGAAAAAACCCCAAATATTCTAATCTGATTTGAAAGGAGCTCTTCAGAAAGTAGACAAATGCTTTTCTTCTCTAATGTGTTTGAATAAAGAATGTATAGAGACTGTTTGATAAGATAAAAAATTAAGTCATAATATACAGTCTGATGATCTGCTAGACCAAAGATAGCAATTACTGTTTTTGTGTGTGTGTGTGTTTTAAGTAATACATATATTCCTATTCGAGTTTAAATTCTCTCTCTCTCTCTCTCTCTCTCTCTCTCTCTCTCTCTCTCTCTCTCTCTCTCTCTTTCTCTCTCTCTCTCTCTCTTTATTATTATGTTTGGAGAAGCATGGTTCTTCATTGTTGAAGGAAAAAAAAACAACATTAGGCACCACAGTGATTTCTCCCCTGCTGTAGGCCACCAACTAAATTAAATCATCATTGGCGACAGTGGCTGCCGATTCTCTCACAGACGTGCTTGTGGACTGGCTCAATTTGAAAGAGCCAGGCAAGCTCCAAGCTCATGCACAACCTCACTCAGGTGTGCTGGCCTGGTCAGGCCTCTGCTGCTAGGAGAGGTGAAGAGGGCTTGATCTCTTCTAGGAGCTCTCTCCAGGGGTCTATTGCTAAGATCTGCCTGAAAGCCAGCAAGTGACATTCCCTGGTGTGAATGAGTTTTAATGTAAGATTACAACCATAGATCAAAGTGAGGAGGACATTTGGGCAGGGGCTCTTAAGAATTTTAGAGCTGGAGCATAAAGAAGTTAATTATACCGTGTGATTCAGGGTTGTTTCTGCACATGTCACTCACTAGCAAGGCTTGTCCTCCAGCCTCTAAAGGGCTTTTGTCCTCCCCCCTCCCCGCCCCCATATTTCTTATCATGTAGTATCTAGAAGACCTTCTAAAGCCGTGATGAAAGAAATCAGAACTATCCTATAAATTGCTTTTCCCAATAATGAAGATCTGCTTTTTATACAAAAAGCATATTCTGGATTTGTTATCCCTGAACACTGGAACAAAACAAAAAAAAGGAACAAAATGGTGCCAGCAATCTGTTAGAGTCAAAGTCCTTTTGTTCTCACTTCACCAATTCAGATTTCATGATAATTCGACTCCAGCTGGGCTTACATTTGCTCTTGCATTGTTGACCTGTTTTTAGAGAGAGTTAGAATAACAGGATCCTGTTCCTTATCTGGAGACCTGTTTGGAAATTCAACTTCAGAGTTTCTGAAAAGTTGAACCTTCCTAATGATCAGCTCTGCTTCCTTTTATTAACTAAGGTTGCTCTGCAGCTCCGGCGGGTTCTCTTTTTGCCTTGGCTACCAGGGGCCAGGTTCCATGCTCAGTTACAATTGCCCCCTTTAGCCTGCGTTTCTGAAAAATGTACCCTTTTGGTAATTGGCTGGCTTCTTACCCAAGTAATAACAGGTTCGTGGTTATTTTTCTACAGTTATTACCAGTGAATGTCTGTTACATGAAATCCTCTTTATGAAATTTGTTTTTGAACTTTAAGCTTTTTGGTCATACAAGGCATAGGTGATCATTTTTTTCAATATTATTAGAAAATGTAGAAAAGCAAACAGAAAAGTGAAAATGACCCGTAATTTCACCAAATCAGGGAAAAATTTGCTTTTAACATTGTTGTGACTTAATCTTCTATGGCTCACCTCAAAATTGGGTTAATAAAGAGACTCTACCCATAATCCAGCCTCGTTGGGCTTCTGAGAGTATAAACCATGTTAATCCCTGAGCCATACTTAGGACATTCCAGGCTGAAATGAGTCGATGGGGCTTAGCGCTTATTGCTGGTATTGGTAGGCATTTTACTCCAGACCTTTTTTCTAGGCATATGTAAAATCCATTTTGGAAGTAAGTATGAGCATAAATTCAGTGGAATCATGGTTTTGAGAGCTGCAAGGGGTCTGAGTTATCTAATCTAGTTTCTCCACAGGGGATGTAGGAAATCAACTGGGGAGTTCTTTTCAAATGTCCTATTCCAAAATCCCATGCCAGCACCTACTGGGTCAGAAACTCTAGGAATACATATGTGGATGTGGAGGGGGGAATTAGACGATTCTGATGGGTGTGCCTAGTGGTGAGAGCCACTGAGTGGTAGCCCATCTCCTTTACCAGGTGCAGAGGGAAGCGCCCTGGAGGCCGAGTGAGGAGCCTCAAGATCACACAAGTGCTCCCTTAGAGCCGGGCTGAGCCCGTGTCTCCAAACCGTGTCTCCAAACCGGCCCTGGGGCTGCTACCACAGCTTAGCGGGGGGGGGGGGGGGGGGGGGGGGGTGTGACACCCGGCGTGTTCAGAGATAAGCATTTAGCAGCACAGTAATCTGTTCTATGCAGACAGTTGCGATGGTATTCCCTGTTAAGTTATGCCATAGTGTTTGCAAGCAGTCAGGTCAGGTTACCAAATATGCAGTTGTTGAAAGTGAAAACAGACAAAGGAAAAAAAAGCACTGTTTGCATTCATTTACTTATGCATTAGTGAAACATGAAAGCATTCATGTCTCACTAATTCAGTCTGACCTTCACGCGTCAGTCTTAGTGAAATTTCACTGCATTTCAGCTCCTACATTTAGATGATTCACCGAATGGGGAGAAGAGGAAGTTAGCTATGAATTTAAAACTCCTCATTGGGCACCTTGCAGTGAAACTCTCCGTGCCTCCGTTGAACAAAGAGGTGCCCTGCAGCAGGGAGTTCCCATCTGAAAACAGGTACCAGAATGTGGTGCTTCTTGTCCTTCAGGAAGCTCAGTTCCCCTTAAAAAATACAAAAACCTGTGTGCTGTGCCCTGGCCAGTTGCTCAGTGGTTAGAGTATTGGTCCATGAACCAAAGGGTTGTGGGTTCCATCCCAGCCCTGATGAGGCACCTGCAGGAGGCAACCAATGTCTCTGCCTCTCTCTTGTCACAAACCCTCCCTCTGTTGTGCTATAAGTTGACCTGTGTTTGAGAAACTACTAGAAGAAAAAGCCAAGCGCTTGAGGGCTGCAGGGACTAAGGCTGTGATGGGTGGTATGTAATGTTAACTATTACCCATACAGCAACAGGCTTGTATGACACTGCCCTCGCCACTGCACATGACTGATTCTGTGAGGCTCTACATGTAGGTGCTTAGATGTCTCACCGCGCCTGCCTGACATAAACTAATGATGTAGACGGCTAAACATGGTGACATGATTAAACAAGATGTTAATTAGTGGGTTCTCTAGGAGTCTTGATCCTTCCTTTTAACAGCCTTGCTAGGCATGTATGAAAGTTAAAGAGACAGAAATGGCTGTTCCCTGTTGCAGCATCTGTTCATGGCAAGGGGAATTCAAGAGAAAAGCATTTAAACTACCCAGTGAGACATATCAGGTCCATCTTCTTGTCCAGGGTTGTCCAGACCCATGTCTTTGTGGGAAGGGATATGGCAATTTTCCTGCAACCGGTAATCATTTGTACTATTACTTAGTTGTCATGTATTGATGATCCCATTTCAATCAAACATATCTCATTCAGAGAGCTTTTGATGGGAGAAATTTTTGGAAGGGTTTAGGAAGGTTAAATCTGTGAGACATGGCTTCCATCTGGAATGCATTAGCTGGGAAGATTTATTAGTCAGAGTGCCTCTGCATAATGTTCCATGGAAAGCAGGCCCTGCATCTCATTTCCAGCGTGATGTCTATATGAGGAGTGATCTTTGAAATATCATAGGTGACAATCAAGTTTGTTATAAAAATAGTAAATGCCCAGGATTTTTCATGGCGGCTATTTTAAATCCCTCATGAGGGCTGCTAAGCAGGTAGTTGATTTGTTGAAAAATGATAAAACTTGAGGAATAGCAACATGCATGAAATTTTAAAATGGAATGTCCTTTTTAAGCTGAAAAAGACTATTAGAAAAATGATGAACATTTAGTATTTTCATTTACTTTATCTAGGGACAAGATAGCCTTCGCAAATAATGAGGCCAGTACTCAACTATGTGAAGAAGTGCATTTCCTTCTGATTAAAATCCTTTTAAAGAGCTAGTGTTGTTGGTCAATAAGTGAGGCAGGGAAAGCTTTATAACTTCTCATACACTAGACAGCCTGAGACTACACTGTTCAGAGCTGTAGTGGGACTGGTTTAAGTTAGAGATTATGGAGGCGCTAGAATTTTCTACTCTACTGATCACTGTGTGGAAGGAAGGCAGAGCTAGGATGTAGCTCGGGCTTCTGTAAGATGCTGTACTTTTAAAAGACAAGAAACATAAAAGCAAATATGGGGAAAAGTTTGAGCTCGGGCTGCAGAAATTGAAATCAGATGGAGGCCACCGCCTCCTCAGCTTCTTACTGAAAAGGCAGCTCAAGCCCCGGGAAAGGGTTAGCTCCTCCTCACCTGCCTTATTCTCAGCGGCCAACATTGAGGTAACATAATGAGGCAGATCTGGTCCCACAAAAGCTTTTGATGGAGGCAATAATGACTTAAGGTGCCTTCCTGGCTGTAACATACCTTCCTGAAATTGAAGGGCAAAGGATTAATGCCAGGTGAAGGGCGAGTCACCGTCCAAATATTTATCTGTGAATTTAGGTCACACCACAATGCCCAGTTGTGTCATTCCCTCTCAACGTAGGAAAAAGTGTTCCGTTTCCTGGATACAAGTTCAGTGCCAAACTGTTCTCCAAGGACTGCAAGGGAAATACTGCATCTCAGCAGTTTTGTCTTACCCTCGCGCTGGGCTTCTGTGCCATGGGACAGCTCTGTGCCAGACAGCATGGAGCGGGAAGTAGCACCAGCCACAAGACGCATGTTAGAGCATGAAAAGAGGATTTACTGCAGGACCTCAAAGAGCAGTGCTTGGGTCTTTCACCTCCTGGGTGAATATTTACATGGTCCTCAGGTTGACAAGGCTCTTTCCCTTCTGCACACACTGCATGCTGGGAAGGCCACAGCCTCCCCCTAGCAAGAAAGACATTCCCAGGAACCATCTTGCAGTCAAAATCTTTTGTAGGTAGAATGCATTTGAAGACATCAGTTTCTTTTTGTCTTCCATTAGGCCTTAGCAGAGAATACCGTTTCTTCTTTCCTTTCAGGCAAAGTAATACAGGGTCTCCACACACACGTGCCTCAGACATACTTCCTCTAGCTCCGAATGGTGGGGTCCTTTGATACCCCGTACTGCAAACTTATTCTCACCACCTCACCCATGAGTCCAACTTGCTTTCTGGACCTGCCTTGATGGGGTTTGAGGGACTGTGCTGATCTCCTCCCCAGCTCATGCCTCCTTTACTAAGGCTGAACAGCACACAGGCCAATCTCCTGTCCACCCCTTCATTGCAGGAACCTTGCATTAATCAAGGTCTTACTGTATCCTGGCGTCTTTGTGTGTGATTTAATGTGAACTACGTAAAACCAAAATGGAAACCATGACAGATTCTCAAAGACACATCAGTTGGTCTTGCCTTTACCTTTGGCATATGGTTGGAAGTCCTTTCAACAACACAGCTATTGTGGAATAACTAATCCCAGAAGTTTAAATGTTATAGTAAGATCATCCTGGCCTTCCCAGTTGTCCAAGTTACTTCACTGCTCTGATGATATTTGTGTGAATTCCACTCTCCAACATCCACATCCCTCAAAGTAATAATTTGTTTTTATTCATTATTCATTTACTTCTAGGCAGATAAAGTCTTGGACAATTTGCTAAAGAAAAACTCCTCCTTTTGATTCAAATAGCATTTCATTTTTTAAAAACTTCAGTGAGTTGGAATTAAATTAATTGCTTAATTTAGACTTGAATGCATGGAAGTATTCTGAAGGAAATGCCAAAAAAAAAAAAACTATAAGGAGAAATAATCAGTCTTTCTTTCATGTCACAATATAAACTGTTTTGATATTTTGAATCACTTTAAAATTTTTCTATTTTGATAGTAATTAGTAAAGTTGGCATAGATTTTTTTCCCCATATATATCTTAGGTTTAAAAGTTCTTTCAAGTCACACAAAGGAAAAAAATATAAAGTCCTGTGACTAAAGTTCTATGAATAAAGAGATTAATTTCACTAAATCTAGCAAAAATTATTTTCATTACAATTAAAGTCTTGAAAATGGAAACATAACATTGCTAATTGTCATATCCGAAACATACACTTAATAGCTATGGGATAATATTAGATTTAAAGAGCTGTTCCGGTCATCCTCTCAACCCTTACACAGTATGAAATTTTAACTGAATGCTCTGTGTCTTATGAAAGACATCTACCAGTCATTTAAAAAATGATCAGTAATTAAATGGCAAAGAACGTTAACTTGGTTGTTTGCGTAAATTTAATAGTTATATGATAGTTGCCTGTGTAGGCATGGGATAAAAACAAAACTATAAAGTATTATACAGATATAAGGTGGTATTGATTCACATAACCTATGAGAAAGTCTGCATTATGAGTTGATTAGCATAATCCTAGAGACTTCCAGTAGAGACCATCAACAGTATTACAACATGGGCACTTACAGTCACTGTCATCTCAAATTCAAGACCTGGTTAGAATCAGAGATTCACCTAGTTGCGCAATCTGAGGTAAATCAGTTAATCTCTGACTCATCGGTAGAATGGTAATGCTTTTATCTCATAGTGTTACTAGGAAGATCAAAGGAGTGTTTTGTAAAGGCAGTGTACAAAAGTTAATTATTTCTCTTTTATAAACATGATCCACCCCTCTCATAGCAGCCTATCTTGAAAGAAACTACTTATAGCCCTCACTTAAATACCACTTTTTCTATAACACACACACACACACACACACACACACACACACACACAAACACTTGCATTTGGGTCAGGCTGCTTCCCTTTTGTGCAAATGCCCAGTAACCCTCTTTTTCCATATATAATTCATCATTGTACTAATCTGTTTACTCTCTGTCATATTTTCTAACCAACAGGTTCTTGAAGGTTAGAGATTATTTCTGCACAGTGCCCCACATGGTGCCTGGTACACAATTGTCATTCAGTGGTTATATGCTGAATGAATGAATGAATGAATGAATGAATGAATGAATGAAAAACTATACTTAAGGTGACTGCTAGATCCGTCTTCTTGTAGGAATTCATTGTAGCACCAAAGATGTAGCTTTCCACACAATGACTAGAAGGCCTAGTATAGGTTTACTTGTATACATACAATTCTGTTATGAGCATACTATTTTGTATTTTCTTATCAGTGACATTGGCAATGGAAAGAAAGGCGGTTTTATAATTGCCCTCAGGACTCCAAGTCTAAATGGTCCCTTTGTGCTAGTTTGCTGGAGTACAACCTAGGGATCTCTGGGTTTTAACACACACTTCCTTCTGGGCAGAGCGAGTTGTGTATTGCAAAGCCCTAGGAGGCATCCCTTATTTCACAGGTCAGGGTAGGCTGGCTTTAAATTACAACAGGAAAAAATAAAAGTTGATGACAGATAAAAATAAAATTAGCATGTATAGTGACACTAAAACAAGTAATAAAATCTAAGTTTCTCTCTCTGTGCTTTATTTTGCACTGTTTTCTAAATATGGTAACTAGGCAACTCCATGTTATAAAAGTAAATGTTTGGCTTCTGCACCTTCAGTATGCAATTATTTCCCCCCCCCCCCCCCGAGGCTACCACCCTGCCTCAGAATTCTAAGCTTTCCTATCGCATCCAAAATTTGTATAAGATGTTGATCCAGTTGTCTTCTGATCTTTCCCCATTGAGTTGGCCAAAAGAGGGAAATGTTCATCTGATTTTCAGTGCTTTTCAGGGTCTGGACAAATGAACTGAGAATCCTATTTTCATATTGTATAAATGATTTATATCAAAATTATTTCTGTAACGCTTCTGCCTATTTCAATAAAATAGTTTTACCCTGACATATTTAATTTTTAAGGAGGAGATTTAACTTTGGGTGGTGGGTACATGGTGCAATATAACAGATCTTGTAACATAGAAATCCACATATGAAACCTATAGATTCATGTTAACTAATATCACCCCAATCAATTTAATAAATAATTTTAAATATCTTGTCATTTGTAGCATTCTATATGATTGTTATTGTTAGATAGTAATAACTAACACCTATATACTCAATATGGTCCAAACATCTTAAAATATGTTTATAAAAGGTGTTATGAGTTCTAAGGGAAAATCACACCATTAGTGACGATTTCCTGAAGGAGGTGACATTTGCTTAGGGTGTTTATTCCCTGTGCGGATTTTCTTAAGCAGGACAATTGCCATGTTTACAAACTGACAAGTAGGTTCCATTGTGAAATCTGAGCTGTGCTTAGCATCCAGTGATTAGGCTGTAAAACTAGGAAACTACTTCTGAAGCAACCACTAGGAGGACGCCCAGCTCAGTGCTGGCTTGGCTCAGGCCCCTGATTCACACCCTGCTCTGTCATTTCCTCTTGGGGCAAATGGATTCATCTCTATGACTTTCAGTTTCATTATCTGTAAAATGGGGATGCTAATAATAGTTTCCTGACCGCAGGATAGTTGAGACAATAGTGATATAGTGATATAAGTGGAACCCAGGGTTGTGAATGGGTTGTGAATGTGTCCTAATACTTTCTAAGGGAAAAGCTAATTATGAGGAAACTCTTCCTGCCATTCAGTCACAAATAATGGTAACTCTAACTTGGTTTATTTTTAGCCCTATTCTTGTCAAGGTCAAGCACTGGGTAAACTGGAAACCATCATTATAGGAATTAGTTCACATGGGGATGTGTTGGAAAAGTTAAGTGGACTGTAGAAACCTGAGCTCTTGTCCCTCCTCTGTCTCCAGTTAGCTCAGCTGGGCAACATGAGGCAAGCCACACACCTTTCCAGCTACTTTTCTTACCTGTGTCCTAAAGGTGTTGGACTACATAATCCCCACAGTGCTGTGATAGTCACCTGGTTGTCCTCTCCTTTTGGGTGCTAGGAGAATTGAGCACCCTGCCCCCTTGTGGTTGGGTGGGACATCATAATAGTTCCAGCCTATGAACTGTGAGTGGAAATGGCATATTTCATTCAGTCTGACTCATTGAATCACAAGACCCTCTGAAGTTCTCCTTCCCTCTTCATGACAGAGTGGTAGCTGCTCTGCAGCCTGGGTCTAGAGGAAGGATAGTACGGAGCAGAGTCCCAGTGATCCATGCTGAACATGAGCTTGAGTGAGAAATAAGCTACCACTTGTTAAACTACTCATAAAATGAGGTTGTTACTGCAGCATAACCCATCTATCCTGAGTTGTCACAGGGACCTTCTAGCACAGGGCACGGGGGAAGACTTTAGCAGAAGGTAATGCCTGATTGAACTTACATGGTCCTGAGTATATGCTGTGGATTTAAATGATAGCTCCCACACTACCAGCCGTGTGATCTTTTGCTAGTTGCTCAGTCTCTCTGAACTTCCATTATCCTTTTACATAAAATGAGAGTAGTACTATTGGCTATCTTATTGAGCTGGATTAAATGAGATTTTACAATATATAAAATGCCTGGCAGAGAGCAGAGTAATTCTTATTATTCTAGTTTTAACATTCTGTAAGTTAATGATTTCATCATATTTCTGTCTTTCCTATTGAGGTAGGATGAGGAAGATTATAGGAAATTCAACAATGAACAGTGGCTTAGAAAGAAAGTTAAGGGGACTATGACTTTGCCCTTTTAAGACCAGAAGCTTCTGATGGGAATTGGAGGTGCCTCTGTTAGTGGGAGGTCATCACATCTTAGCCAGCCCGTCTCCAAAAAGAGGAGTCAGAGCCACTAAACAAACTTGAAGCAATCCTTTCCTCAGTAGCCACCATCCAACTAGTAATTTTTTCTTATCAAATCTTCTTTGGGAAAAGAAATTATGTATTTGTCTTACCTTGGATCTTGCAAATTTAAGTCACCTGCTGTGTTTTAAAACTTTCCAACAAACATTAAATTGAGTACATAATAAAGGCAGTCGCTCACTTGGGATATTTATAGGAAAACCCCCATAGAATGAGCATAATGGGAAAAATAATGAAGCAATAATTCTAATTCTCAAGGCTAATAATTTTAATAATAATTTATACTTAAACAACTCTATACCTACGGAGATCTCAAAAATTTCTAAATTTTAAGTTCCACATGCCTTACAGTTCCTAACACAATGCCTGAATCTAACATTCCTGAAACATTCAAACACCAGCAGTATTATTAACCTTATTTTATAGATGGTTAAACGGAGGCAAAGAAAATATGCCTGAAGTCATGTAATCCTTAGGAACAGATTTTTGACTCAAGTATCTATATCAAAGAGCAACCTGTTAGATCTTCACAGTGGAATAATTTATGTCTCAGTCTACTAAGGAGTTCAGCTGTGTTGCAGTAACAGCTGTAACTGGTTTATGTGATATGACCTATGGATTTTATTCAGAGTCATGGTATCTATGAAAATAGTTGCAATTGAGATGAAAGGTTTCCGCAGCACAAGGCCTGTTCTTGGTTGAAGTGCAAGGGAAGCTTCACATTGGATCCTTGGCATGGCCCATCCCAACTGCGGGTCCTAGCCAGAAGGTCACTGCCTGACATGCCCTCTTCCTTTTCAAGGTGAACCAGAGCCCATAAAAAGCTGTGGTCACTGCCCACCGTTTGTATAAGCTTATTTTTTTTTCTTTTCCACTGTGCTCATTCACACATGATATCCCAAAACAGTTAAATAAAATGAGGGATATTATATCTGTCACACATGAGAAAACGGCAGTTATGGATTCACTTAATGCATTCATTGCTTTTTGGACTCTGGAGTCCCCTGGGCAGTGCCACAAATCTCCTTAGTGGCCCTCGGTTCCATATTTGGTGTGGGACTCTCTTAGTGAAGCCAGCGTGTGTATAAAAGGTTCATTATTATTGTTGTTAATTTTTTTTATTTTTATAGCTCACATGAATCGGCCTTAACTCATGCTAACAGTAAGGGCTGCACCGGCCAAACACATTATAGTAATCTATTGTTGGAATAGCTAGCTCTCAGAGATACAGTGAGTGTGGGAGGCCTTGCCTTCTGAATTAATGCCAAAGCACATGTGTTATAGCCAGCACAGAGCAGGCAGCCTAAGCCACTGCTTCTCTAGGAAGTTTTTTGAGAGACCCAGCCCTCCTAATTTTCCAAAATTCAGTTCGGATAGATCCCTGTGATTTCTGTGGGCTCACAGCTTGCATTGTGAGGAAGGTGAAGCTGGTAGTCATTTGTTCCAGTAAACAGTGACTGTTGGTGGTTGCAGCGGTGACACAAGTTTGCAGAGCACGCTGTCCTTCCCACTGGCCGAGCCTGGGGGCTGCTCTTTGATTTATGGGCAGGAGGCTCCTTTTGGAGAGGAGCTGGGAACCGTTTGCACCTTCCTGTGCAACACCAAGCACAAAGCGTTTGTTCAGGGAACTGGTTAGTCCTGGATTGCATGGCAGGCTTCCTCTGGCAGCTTATGGAGTTGCCTGGACCCCCACACCTATGACCCAATGGACCTGGCACATCAGTAAGTGCTCAACGACTGTTCCCTGTTATTATTATCTTCATGCTGTTGTTATTATAGTCCTTCCATTCGCTGCAGAAAGAGTAAGCAGGGCCTGGATTTAATATATTTAATGTGTATATGAGCACCATTAATCACACACTATTAAATTCTCCCAAAGTTCTTTTCATTGGAATGGTCAATAATCAAACAATTTATGTATTTATAATATCCATTTGCACTTTTGTTTTTGAATAAGTAATGTTGGGGACAATCTGTTTTGGTTTGCAGAGGCAAATGTATTCTACTTTGCAGATAGTAGATGCTCAATGAATATTATTGAATGAATAAATAAGTAAATGAGATCTTTAACTTTGTCAACCCAATAAATTAAACTATTTTATTTGACCATGTTTAAGAAGTCCTTTTTAAAAATTTACCTTTATAGTTGAAAATATTACAGATGTCCCTCTTTCTTTTCCACACTGACCTCCATCCACCCTGCACCTGCCCCTCCCAGGCCTCCACCACACTGTTGTCTGTGTCCATGGGCTATGCATATATGCATATAAGTTCACCTGGTTAATCTCTCCCCACCCAACCCCCTCTGAAAGTCATCAGTCTGTTCTATGCTTCTATGTCTTTGGATCTATTTTGTTCATCAATTTATCTTATTCTTTAGATTCCACGTATGAGTGAGATCATGTGATACTTGTCTTTCTCTGACTGGATTTTTCTCTTAGCATAATAATCTCCAGGTCCCTCCATGCTGTCTCAAAGGGTAAGAGAGCCTTCTTTTTTTTACAGCTGCATAGTATTCCATGGTAGAATTGTACCATAACTGTTTTATCCATTCATTTACTGACGGGCACGCACTATTTCCAGATCTTATCTATTGTAAATTGTGCGTTGCTATGAACAGAGAGTTGCATATATTTTTTTCTGATTGGTGTTTCAATTTTTTTAAGATACATTCCTAGAAGTCAATCCCTGGGTCAAATGGGAGTTCAATTTTTAATTTTTTGAGGAAACTCCATACTGTTTTCCATAGTGGCTGTACCAGTCTGCATTCCTACCAGCAGTGCACTGGGGTTCCCTTTTCTCCACATTCTTGCCAACACTTGTTTGTTGATTTGTTGATGATAGCAGCTATTCTAAGAGGTGTGAGGTGATAACTCTTGGTCATTTTAATTTGCATCCCTCTGATGATTAGTGACTTTGAGCATTTTTTCATATATCTCTTGGCCTTCTGTATGTCAGCTTTGGAGAAGTATCTATTTAGATCCTTTGCCCATTTTTAAAAATTAGGTTGTCTTCCTTTGTTTAAGTTGTATGAGTTCCTTATATATTTTGGAGATTAAACCCTTATCTGAAATAGCATTGGCAAATATGTTCTCCAATGCAGTTGGCTTTCTTGTTGTTTTGTCGATGGTTCCTTTTGCTGTGCAAAAGCTTTTTATTTTGATGTAGTTCCATTTGTTTATTTTCTCCTTAGTTCCCTTTACCTTAGGAGACGTACCGGTAAATATATCGCTATGAGAGATGTCTGAGATTTTGCTATGGTTTCTTCTAGGATTTTTTTAGTTTCACGACTTACATTTAAGTCTTTTATCCATTTGAGTTTATTCCTGTGTGTGGTGTAAGTTGGGGGTCTAGTTTCATTTTTTTTTTTTTTGCCTGTGCCTGTCCAGTTTAAGTAGTTCTTAAAGCCCACTGTGCTCAGTAGAGAGGAAACGCTTTAAATATGGACCCTGTCTTTAAGAAGTTTACAGCAGTAAGGAGGTCAGTCACATGCACACAGGTAACTAAAAACCAAGATTATTTACTCAGTTATGATGGCTAGTGCTGTTGTTATTAGCTTTTGTTCCTGTGCGCCAGGTACTTTTTAAAAAGTCTACATTTATTATCTTGTTATATTCTCACCAAAAAATAATCTATTTCTATCATTCCTATTTTAAAACTGAAGGAAACGAAGCTTAGGAAAGTTATGTACATTGTCTAAGGTCCTATAGCCTCTGAGCAGTAGAGCTATAGGATATAATATGCTTAGCCTGAGTACTAAGTTTACAAATGGCCATTATGCTCTTTTATTTGTAAAACATATTTGATGTTCTATTTATTTATATTTTCCCTTGTTTTAATTCCACTAAATAGATGGTATATATCAATTCTATCATTATTCAGTTGTATGTGTTCTTAGTTTATCCTCAGTCATTTGTGGAATCGCACAAGACCAATTAGCTACATCACAGATAATAAAATGCTCAATCCTGTGTCATGTACAGTAAGTAAGATAACAGTTGGAAAAGGAGTGTCTGAGCAGTTGACACATGAGCTTCTTCAGAAGGATGAGTCCAATCAAAATGTGTAGCAGGTGGGGAGAGGGGTGCAGCGTGAACAAAAACATAGAAGCAGGATGAGCATGCTCTGGAGGCTGCCAGCAGAGAGACAGGCTGACTGCCCAGGCGTGGGAGAGAAGATGGAACGGTTTGGAAAAGCAAGAGATGGCCCATGGGACCCCCAACCCCCACCCCCTCCTTGAAACATGTCAGAGGCAGAATTAGAAACCAGGTTCTTTATATATATATTATTGATTTTTTACAGAGAGGAAGGGAGAAGGATAGAGAGTTAGAAACATCGATGAGAGAGAAACATCAATCAGCTGCCTCCTGCACACCCCCTACTGGGGATGTGCCCGCAACCAAGGAACATGCCCTTGACCGGAATTGAACCTAGGACCCTTCAGTCCGCAGGCCGATGCTCAATCCACTGAGCCAAACCAGTCAGGGCAGAAACCAGGTTCTTTTGAGCACCAAAGCCAGGATCATTCCTGGAGGCCCCTGCCTTTCCTAACAAGAGCCTCAAATTCTGGATGTTTAGATTAGAAAAACACGAACACTAGAAAAAACATGATGTTCAGTAAGAAGTTCGTGTTTTGCTTTTTTAACCTCTTCACAAATATTCACATAAAAGAAGTACAGTCACCAATTTGGTTATCAGATAAGTATTATTAGCATGAAATCACTGTTGTTCATCTAGCAACTGTTGGCCTTTAGGGAAGACAGGGGAAGGCTGAGGAATTTGCTTATCCTCCTTGAGGGCCTTGATAAAAAAAGTTAGGCTGAGAATTTCAGGACTGTAATATATTTGTTAATTGCAGTTCTTATGTATTGGTCCTCTTTTTCTAAATCTGTGAGCTGAAATAATATTAATGCTCCTAAAATTGCTGCCAGGCTCAGAATTGACCCTCAGAAACAGGCCACTTTAGTTAGTGTAAGCCTGGGCTGCCCCTGGGCCTGTGTGCACACACTCAGTAGCCAAATTTCCTACAAGAGAATTTAAGGAAAAAAAGACATAGATTTTGAAGCCCCGATTCTTCTGTATCTGGACTCAGCACATACCATGTCAAATACGTCTTTCCCTTTTTATACATCTATGCAGATGATGTCCTTATAAGAGTGTGTAAATTGACCAAAGAGCTAACTTTCACTCTCTGGGGGGAAGCAGATGGAAAATAATCTAGTTTTAATTAGAATTGAGATCCTGCTGGTAAACACTTAAAGGTTAAACTGCCCTGCACTGGAGGAGAAACCATGGGGTTCATTCTTACTCCAACTACTGTAGAGCTCACATTAGACAGGAAGTTCTAGCTACTTGATTTGGAGCAACAACAACAGCAAAAGAAACACATGAAAGCGCCTGTATTTCCAAAATCTAGTTGCTTTTAGGTGAGCAAAATACCTAAAAGTATAACTGAAATTTTCATACACTCTCCCCCCACCCCCAGCTATTTTGGCATTTCCATGTGTGGATCCTGGTGCCCTTTGAATGCTGTGGCAGTGACCTAGTTAAAATAGGCCTTGTGTAGCATATGCAGGGTGGCTCTGAGGCCTCTGAATCAATAAGGAACCTTTAGATTTAAAATTAATGATTTTCTGTGTTCAGCAAAAGTCAGAATCTCTCAAAGTTGTCATTGTTGGCTCTGACTTTTCCACAGAGAATAAGAGAAAGTGTGATAAATCATCATGCTCACAATGCAAATAAAATGCATGTCAGAAGAGACTTGAACTAGACTAGAGATGGATAATGTGAGTCTGAAACATCTTAATTATTTCTGTCTCAAGCAAAACCCCTAAACTAGCACTGTGGCCGCAGTGATTGTAACAGCAGTGGACAAACTGTCTGATCTGGCTGTCCTGCCCCCGGGAGTGCAAGTGTCACCTGTCTGTAAATGCATCTGTCATCATTTCCTCCCAGAAGCATTTTAAGCAATTTTGGTGACGTCAAATGCTTTTCAATGTATCTATAAACTCTGGCTGAATGTACATAAAATTTCCCCAGACTCTGATTTAAAGCCCTAGAGAAGGCCACCAGGCTCATATGGAAATTAGCTAAGCATAATTTATTCATGAAAGGCAGAAAAGCTGAATTAATAAATACATGAGTATGTAAACTTATAACTGCTTAAAGATCTGTAGAAAATATGAAAGCTAAGCTCCATGTGTGAACAGAAATTCTTAAGGTGTGGCTGCTTGGTTCTTTCTTGCAAACAATTCAATCTCCTATTTTGAAAGCCAAAGTGTAAATAAATAATAAGTAAAAGAGTACATTTATTTTTGGAGGGTCTCTTTTCCCCCCTAAAAATCTGAGCCTGCCTTGTGGATGCTGCTTTATTCACATAAGTCTAAGAGAATTATTTTTTTAAAATATTAATGAAGGCCCTAATTCTGGAGCTTCAGAACTGCTCAGCTGGTTTAACATAATCTTCTCTGTCTGGACCCAGTTTTCAGAGCAAAGTATCGTCTGTTATGAGACAAGGCCCCGCCTTATTACAAGAGTGGTCATCATTTTCCCCCTCATCCTTACTCTCCCGAGACATCATCATCTATATTAACATCATCAGCCCATCAACCATTGCATCCACCATGCAATTGTTAATGCAGGAGTTGGGGTAAAATAGGCGGTCACACTTAAAAATACTTTAAAGGGAGTCTTGCTTTGTATTGAATGCGTTATGGTGAAACTTTTCATTTGGGTTGACACTCAGTTAGACTGTGGAAGCCTGAATCTATATACAGGTCTACATGGCCTAGGATTTGATAACCAAGCAGTGAAATTGTCATTTCCTACAGATCTTGTAAGCTGGTCAGAATATTCCGAGGGAAACATACATGGTAACTCCATCTATCTTCATTGCTGATGATTTCCATCTACTAGTTGAAAACATTTCCTGAAAGTATGTTTTAGAAAGCATCAATCTAGTCAAGGGATGAGGATAGAACAAATGAATGTTTAGCATTTAAAAAATTTGTCTCAAATGAGAATTATAGTGGATACAGGATAAAAATGTAAATACTTTTCTATGCGCAGCCATGATTGAATAGAGAGGAGGTTAAGAAAAACAAAGCATAGCCACATGAGCTACTCATAAAGTACTTTATAAATATTGTTTCTTTAAATTATTGTGGCAAATCTATGAGGCAGGTGCAATTATATCCATTTGCAGGGGAAGGAAGTGGGGCACAAAGCAGCATATTACTCACTCAGGATCTCACAACTAGTGTGAAAAGGCTGGACGTCAGTGCTCATGTTGTGGGTAGTGATTTAAAGCAAATAGCCCTGACCGGCTTGGCTCAGTGGATAGAGCATCGACCTGCGGACTCGAGGGTCCCAGGTTCGATTCCGGTCAAGGGCATGGTTGCGGGAACATCCCCAGTGGGGGGTGTGCAGAAGGCAGCTGATTGATGTTTCTCTCTCATCGATGTTTCTAGCTCTCTGTCCCTCTCCCTTCCTCTCTGTAAAAAATCAATAAAACACATTAAAAAATAAATAAAAAGTAAAGCAAATAACAGGTCTACATGGCCTTCTGACCCCAATGCCTTATATGTTAATAGGTCCTAGTTTTTCTAGAATAAAGCTTTAAAAAAATAGGGGTGTGTGTTTATCGTAGCGCCGATCTTTACCATGACCCGGCTGAGAAATGTTAAGAGTGTCTGCTGAGTGCAGTGTTTCCACTCCTGCTCTGAAACACTGCCCTGTCATTAATGTGACTGTTGTCCAGCAGGCAGGCTTCAGGCTTCTAACTGATCAATGGAAATTCATATGTGAAAATAGGAAGAGTATTGCTGCATAAAAAACACCCCAAAACTTAGCGGTTAAAACAATTGCACCATTTATTTTGCTCATGAATCTGCCATTCAGACAGTGTTTGGCGGGGATAGCTTCTCTCTGCTTCACTTGGCATCAGTGGGACAGCTCGAAGACAAGGCTGGAGTCATCTGCAGGCACATCCCACACAGGTCTGGTGGTTGATGCTGCCTGTCAGCTCAGGACTCGTCTAGAACTTTGGTTGGGCCGTCTGTCTGTGGTCTTTCCATGTGACTGCCTAGCTGCCTTACCTCATGGTGCCTAAATTTCAAGGGTCAGGGTCCGAAGAAAAAGAGAACCAGGTGGAGAAAACAATCTCAGAAGTCATGTAGTGTCATCTCCATCATGTTCCTTTAGTTGCGGCTCTCACGGAGTTCTGCCCAGCTTCAGGAAGAGGGAATGTAGATCCTGCCTCTTGATGGAGGCGGTCAACATCACTTTGTAAGAAGATAGTGCGGGATGGATAAATTGGTTTAGCCATCTTTGGAAAACACTGTCTTCCATAACTTAGGTTTTATTAATGGGAATGTCAAATGAAAAAATGTTTTGCTAGAAGAAATCCCATTGCTGTAAGAATAGGGCCCCATTAAAGCATAAGCTTAGCAGAAATAACTTTTCAAAGAAACCAAGAAACTAACTTTCATATCAGATGGGAATACCCAAGAAGGAAGGAAAAAGCCTTCTAAAGTTAATTCTAGGCTTGTGCCTAATTCAAAGGAAAAATCTTTAGAGGTGGGAATTCCCTAAACATATGTAAGATGATTCATTTAGGCTGATCACATCTTTAGCAGTTGCCAAAGATCTTATACCAGATGTTAACATCCTAGTTTCTATCAAAGAGCTATGTTGGATATTTTTTCATCATTAATATAAGAACAATGGAAATGAACTTTTATGAAGTTTCTTCCCTGTAGACTCTAAGTTAACTAGACACACTTTTCAGAAAGATGGCAACATTTTAGAGAAATTCTATTTACTGAGTATCCAGCTGCAGTAGAAGTCGAATCTCAACCTTGAGAAACTTAAAAGCTAATGTAGGGCCGGAACCGGTTTGGCTCGGTGGATGGAGCGTCGGCCTGCAGACTGAAGGGTCCCGGGTTCGATTCCGGTCGAGGGCATGTGCCTGGGTTGCGGGCACATCCCCAGTGGGGGATGTGCAGCAGGCAGCTGATCGATGTTTCTCTCTCATCGATGTTTCTAACTCTCTATCCTTCTCCCTTCCTCTCTGTAAAAAATCAATAAAATATATTTTTTTAAAAAAAGCTAATGTAGGATTTGTGGAACACATGACAAAAATATTGAGGATTTTTCTTTCTTTATGTAAGGGGATACTGACAGACTACCAGGTGACTCTGAGCAACTCCTCCAGTTTTGTGCTAAATTTGCACTTTGCCAATTAGACACTGTTCTCCAGTATTTTTCAGAACAAAAGTTGTTCAGAGTTAATAACAAACTTATGCTAGCACAGTGCTTTATCAATTCCAAAATGCTTTCACATCCATGATCACATTGGATGCTCACAGCAAACCTGTAAGCTGGATAGAATCATTATCTCTGTTTCTTACATGAGGCCCTGAGAGGTAAGTCACACTAGCTGGGAGGAAGGAATTTAAGGAGTTATGTATTTATTCATTCAGCATGTATTTATTGAGCACCTACTGTTGTTCCAGGCACAAAAAGGCACAATAAATTCCCTGCCCTCATGGAGCATATATTCTAGTGGGAGGAGAGAACAGACAAGTGCAATACCTGTATATTAAATAATGAAAAGTGCTAGGGAGAGAAAGAGGGATCTGAAGTGCTGGGCGGGAAGTGACCACAGTCATACATGGCTGATGAGGGTAGGTCTCACTGTGAAAGTGACATTTGAGCAAAGCCCTGGCGGAGGCAGGGAACCTCTCATGCTCACGTCTGGGAGAAGAGCTGTCTAGACAAAGGGGTGTGGCTGACGGTGTGAGCTAGAGATGGAGGGGAAGGGGTCAGGTCAGAGAGAAAAGAGTGTTCTGCAGGATGTGTGGAGCCTGGAAGGTTTGTGTATGGAGTTTTGTTTTTATTCTGAGAGAGTTAGGGAACCACCATTAGTGGCATGATTTGACTGAAGTATTTGTTTTTTAAATACCTCTACTATGAAATGTATCTCAATAAAGCCATTTTTTTAAAAGCATCTCTAGCTGTCATTTTGTCAGTAGAGTAGACATTGGATGACAGTAAGCAATTGTGATCTTCTAGGCTGGAGATGGTGGTCACCTGGACCAGGTGGTAGCAGGGGAGGTGGTGAGCAATCATCAGATTCTATACAAATGAAAGTGAAGCCCGTAGGATTTGCTGGCTGGCGAGGGCAAGGATGACTAGATGGTTTTGCTGACCTGCAGGGCAGCTGGATGGATGGGGTTTCCTTTTACTCAGAGAAACCCCAGAGAAAGCTGGTTTGGCTGCGTGTGTGTATGTACGGGTGGGCTGTGCAGTGGATTACAAGCACAGGATATGTGCAAAGGCCACAGAAAGATGAAGACATGTATTATTAATGATTATGTTATTTTACTTTCCAAGAGGATTTGAAAAGGCTTATCATAAAAGGTACAGATAGAATAAGGATGGGAACCATTGAAAAAGAATAAAAGGTTAAAATCAACCAGAGCGTGGTGGACCTAACCCAAATTCCCTGCAGGTAACAGTGTTTGCTTGACCTTTGCAGTCAAAAATGAAAATATGGGTATAAAATGGAGGTAAGGTGCTTTACAAGACATGCAGAAGGAGTGTGCAGAGACCTGCAGGTTTCCAACAGGCTTGCAGGGGTTTGAGGAAGGTCACTTTTCCCTGTTAGGGGTGATTGCAGGAATGGGGAAGCTGAATACTGGGAAGGCCATAGGAGGCTTAGAAGACCCAGGTATGAGGAGGGCTGGCCTGGCGTGCCATGTTGGTAAGGGGGACTTAGAGATTGTTGATTGAAACTGGGAAGGTGGAAAAGAGATGAGGGCTGTCTATGACGGGAGCACGCCTCAGAATGACCTGATGGGCATAGAAAATGCCTTACCCAGACCTCCTCAATCCTAATCTCTGTGAGAAGACCCAGACTCTAGGTGATTTTCTATTTTAATTGATATAAGTAAACTTTTGGAGTAACATTGCTTAATACCGTGTTTTAAAGGCAACTCCTGATGAAGAAATGCTGGAGGAAGAACTTGTTGGACTTAACTAGCTCTTATATTGTGTGAATCACCAACTTAGAATGTTTTCTGGAGAGACAGACAGAGACAGAGAGAGGCAATAATTAAAAAAAGAATTTTGGAGACACGTGCATTTCTTCTTTTAATGAATATTTATTGAATGTTTAAGTGTTGTGAATGTAGGTGCTAGAGACACAGAGATGAAAGAAACATGGTTCCTGCCCTCAAGTGGTTATCAGTCTGTTGAAAGAAACAAACATACATTGATAGTTTTATAGGGCAATGTGTACATGTGTTGAGTGTTTTGGGAACTGGGTGGAAACTGAAGTATTAGATAAGGTTTTCTGGAAGGAGTGCCATCTTAGCCAAAAAGTTGTCTAGAACAAGAGGTGTCAAATCTAGCCTGCTGCCTGTTTTTGTAAACAAACATAGTTTTATTGGAACAATAACCATGTTTATTCATTTTCATATTGTCTGTGGCCACTTTAGCACTACAACCACAGAGTTCAGTAGTTGTGACAGGGACAGTATGATCCCTAGAGCCTCAAATATTTACTAGCTGGTTTATTACAAAATGTCTGCTAAACCCTGTTTCATAACAAAAGGGAGTGGAAAAGCCATTCTAGGAAGTGGAGACAATATGACATATGATACCATAAAAAGAACTACACCAAAATATTAAGGCAAAGGAAAGGAAGTGGTATGAAGCTGGAGAGGTAGGTGGGGACAAAATTATTGAAGACTCTGTACACCATCTCAGGGAACTTGAAATTTCTCCAGTGCAATGGGAATCAATGAAGGATTTTAAGCAGTAATACTAGAGTTAAACTTGAATTCTACATTGATTCTCCTGTGTTTGCTTCATAGAATATAGAGTTGAGGGAGGGGAAAAAACTGTATAGGAAGGGAAACCATTGGAAGGTTTGTAGGAGTATTTTATGCAAGAATTAATGAACTGATTAGAAGTTGGCCATAAATTTATAAAATGGAATATTATAAAATTATTGTAATGAGGTATATCTAAATTATACTGATAAGGATAATAACTGCAATATATTTAGCAAAAATAATCAAGGAAACTGAATAAATAAACTTAGAACATGTGTGTTAGTATATGCATAGAAAGAAAACACAATTTTTTTCCTGGGGAATAGACTTCTAAGAAGCAGCCACCTTAAATTTTATACATGTTAGAAATCTTCTTTCTCTTTTATAATAAAAATGTGTTGCTTTTGAATATGACAAAAAAGAAAAAGAATTAGATTTTTGGAGTGGTTTGTAAAGAGAGAGGATGAGGGCTCATACCATGACTTAGAGCAAGAAAAGACGAAAGGCGAGAAGAGCATACATTTGAGGATGATTTAGGAAGTTAAACTAGGGAAACTTGATTAAGTGACAGAAAGGAAAGTAGATTACACCCAGGTTTCTGGTTTGGGTAATTATGGTGCATTGCTGTATCAATAATTTAATTAAAACAGAATGAGAAAACCTTTACTAATCATTTATGATGTGCGAACTCTACTTAACACATTTTTAGTACATTTAAAATATCAACATATGAAGGAGGAATTTTAATTTTCCCCATTTTATAGATGAGGAAACTGAGACTCAGAGAGATTAAGTAGTTTCCCCAACGTAACATATCCTGTGAACAGAACAGCTGGGAATTGAACAAGAGTCTGATCAATTCCTAAACTGATAAGCACTTCCACCCCCAACCTTAAATGAATTTTTTAAAGAGTAGAATAGATGGAAAGATAAAATTAGTTTAGGATGTATTGAAATTCACCATAGCTAAGATCTGGAAACAGCCTAAGTGCCCATCAGTAGATGAATGGATTAGAAAACTGTGGTACATCTACACAATGGAATACTATGCTGCTGTAAAAAGGAAGGAACTCTTACCATTTGCAACGGCATGGATGGCACTGGAGAGCATTATGCTAAGTGAAATAAGCCAGTCAATGAAGGAAAAATACCACATGATCTCCCTCATTCATGGTTAATAGAGACCATTATAAACTTTTGAACAATAATAGATACAGAGGCAGAGCTGCCTCAAACAGATTGTCAAACTGCAGCGGGAAGGCCGGGAGGGTTGGGGGGCAGGAGGGAAGGGGGTATGAGATCAACCGAAGGACTTGTGTGCATGCATATAAGCATAACCAATGGACATAAGACACTGGGGGATAGGGGAGGCTAGGGGACTGTCAAGGGCGGGGGGGGGGGGGGAGGACACATATGTAATACCCTTTGTAATACTTTAAGCAATAAAAAAATAAATAAATAAATTAGTTTAGGATGTATTGAGTTGTTAACATAGAATTTTTGACCTAACATGATAATGTCTCAATAAATAAAACAAAGAAAATTGAAGCTCTCAGATTGAATTTTGGAGAATGTATAATTAATAGGTCTTAATAAACACTTTAAGTTTTAAGAAACTTAATATACTTATTGATGCAGTGAATCATGCACATAAAAATTAGAATAAAACAAATTTGATGCATTTATAGGTCTGATTTTGTCAGTTTTATTCAGTGAATATCTGTCCATTGTTCACTATGTGCCAAGCATATTGATGCTACATTTTTGCTTATTAATGTATCTAAAATTTCAGTAGTGCTAGGAAGAACTGAGACCTAACGGACACTTAATTTTCTAAACAGATCTTGAGCTGATATTAGTTCTGGAAATATCCAAAGTCATTTATGTTCCTCTGTTTTTCATCAGATCATTAAGGCATGTTTGTTGAGGAATTCTTTTTTTGAAGGAAATAGCCCCAGTTGTGCTTAGGATATTTGGGGTAAAGATAAACTGAACTTCCAGAGAAACCAGTGCGCTTGTGTGAGGGAGAGAGAAAATGACATGCCTCCCACTGAGAGGGAAGCAGTTTCTCATTGTGTCACTTCACCCTGGCATTCAGCCACAAGGAGGGGCATGGACCAGAGTGAAATAAATCCCGCCAGCTGCCTCCCTGCTCTCCTCCGCCCTCCAAAGAAGCTCCACAGCCACCCGCACTTTGAGGTCGTTATAGAGCTTCATTTCCCATTTGATGAGCAACTAAATGGTTTGCTGGTAGCCCTGGTTATACTTTCCCCAGTGAAAGCTAAGCCATGCCTTAAAGGTTCTAAGAGGTACAGGAGAATGTACTGTTAAAATTGTCCTGAAAATGCAATAATGGTTTTTATTAGTGCCATATCCCACATCCATGTTACTTAATTTCTAATGTTAATTTTTATTCAAATACAGATATGGGCTTTCAGAAAGTGAAATCAGGTTGTCGAATTGACCATTCAATATAAAGTTTGTATATCGCATAAAAATGTGTTTTTGACACAGTAAAATACATTCCCCTTATGCTCTTGTAATTCACTTTACAGTGACTTGCTTAATAGCATAATGTATATCATTTATACTGCTATCCTTCATGCTTTTAAGCTGTAATATCCTTTGCTCAATGACTACTTGTCAATTTCACTGATCTAGATTTGATTTCATAAATTAAGTAGGCCAATTAAGTAGAAAGTTATCATTAGAATAAGAAGTGGAAGCAAATAAATGTTAATCTTCCATCTCTGAATGTCAGTATTCAACACAACTTTGATCATACTTCAACACTACTTAATGGGAAAAATGCATTTCTTTGTTGTCAATTTAGTACTCCCCAATTTAAACATTATTTTTCATTCATTTTCTCATTCCATATCCATCTTTCTTTTAGGCAGTTATATTTCCATTTTATCAATATAAAATACTAGAGGCCTGATGCACAAAATTCATGCAAGAATAGGCCTTCCTTCCCCCAGCTGACACCAGCTTCCCTCCAGTACCCAGGACCCAGCTTCCCTCACAGAGGGAGGCCCCATTCACCCGCCACAGTCCACCAGGGGCCTCCCTCTGCTGGGTGATCATGGGGCAATGGCCAGGTCTGACCAATCACATCACACCCACTGTGGCTGGCCTGGTGCCAGTGGGTGTCATAGCGTAGTCCAGGATGGTCTCCCGGATGGTTGTTCCGCTGTTTGGCTGTTCAGTTGATTTGCATATTATGCTTTTATTATATAGGATATGGAATGAGCAAATATCAGAATTTCATTATGTAAAGATTCAGATCTTGCCTATTTGCTTGACTTCTCCTTCTGGTCCCTTTGCCTGGGGAGCATTTATTTCAGAGCCATGGAACCATATCATACATGTAGTACAGTAGAACTGCTACACAGTTCTTTATAGGTATTACTGTAGTCACTTGGTCCCCCTCACAGACTTTTGGAAATGACTCAGAGATGACTATGCTAGACAGAGAAGAACATTTTCAAAGGCAGCATGTTTTAAAGAGTGCTTCTTTTTAAAAACTGAGAGTCAGGCATTCCTTCTTCATCTCTCATTTAAATGATTTTTCTGATACTATTAGCATAAATCTCACTTCATCTTTCTCAGAGGTGGGGAAAAGTTTGTCAATACCTTTGTCATAAAAATATTTCATATACATGATGCAACGATAAAAATCTCCCATTAGACTTGGTTTCCCTCTGCATTTATTAACATTAACTCCTGCCCTTTTTTTCTAGACCCTATTCACAACCTGTCATCTTTTTTGGAGGGTGGAAGAAGTTGCTCCTCTTGGAAGCTTTTCAGCCTCTCCCTCCGTAATTATAGAGCCATGAGATTGCTGCAGTAAAGGCACATCTTCCCAGGTTGTCTCTGAACACGTGCCAAGAGGACATTATACAGGGATCCCTGAAAATTTAACTTGGGATGCCTGTGTATCAATGTTAACTCTGCTCTCACTGCTCATTGTAACTTTGAAAAGGGGTCATTTAATCACTACACACACACACACACACACACACACACTCCTCACACTCTCACATACACTCGCACTCACACACTCCCTGACAGTCACATAAGTAGCTAAGGGACATTTTGGGACCTAGGAGAGAGGGCAACACTGGATTTACATTTCACCACTTGTTCTGATTATACATTGCCTCTAAAAGCTGGCCAATCAGAGCTTTTTAGTCTCTCCAAGTCCACTTACCCCTTGCAGCCCTTCAAGCCTCAGTAGTTTCACCATAGTAATAGTTTTTCATGAAGAATTTTAAACAAGACTTTGCCATTGGACATCCTTTGAAATAGTTAGCTTCGCTTCACTATTTTTTGTAACTTGCCAAAATCACAAATAAAGGGTTCTGTGTCCTCTAATGCTTCTTCTCTGGTTATTATCTTCAAAAATATGCAGAGTTTGGTCCAAGCAGAGTGCTCCCCAAACCATGCTGTTGCTTTGAGAATAGTTTTAATGAGGCCTGCAGCTGAGCCAAGCTCTCCTGTTGGGTTAGTATTTGGGCATGTGGAAGCCCTAGTGATTGATCTGTATGGGGGAACTGGCAACACTCGCATGCCCTCTGGGCAGAGGCAGAGCCTCCAGCAGGAAAAATTAGGGTAAGAGAAAAAGAGAAGAGGAAATGTTTATCACCCATCTCCTAGCATTTTATGGCGGTGTTATGGTGAACTGGGAGATGGATTTGTATATTCATGGATTTTGCACCACTTTAAGCACTAATAACATTAAATCAACCTCAAACTTCATGCCAAATGTGCTCTAAAAGAGGGAATAATGGGAATTTTTGTTGACTTTAGTAAAGCATCAAAAGTTACACTGGAAACACATAAAATGCTACAATGCAGAGGTCACAATTATGCTAATATCATGATAATATAAAATATTAAGTCACCAAAATGACAGGATTTACAACCAACAATCCTCAGTCCCCAGAAATCTTAGCGCTAAGCTCATGGTAAACACAACAGCCAGTCCTCCCAAGGAGTCTGATTACAAATTTAAATATGTATATGATTAGAACTCTGCCAGTCTCCCAGCCCTAGAGACAGATGAAGTAAAATTTGATTTATATCATACCTGAAATCTACTGTGTTGAGTTTGCTCTGTTTTGCAGAACCACTACCAGGTCTGATGGATTTTGTGTGTTTAGTAAGTTGCTTATGGGAAAAACAGGAAATACTATTAATGATCACAAATAGCCATGTAATATTATCAACTAAAACTTAAACATTGCTATAGAGCCGTCAAATTTTTGAAAATGGTATACTGGCGAATGGAAAGGGCAGTGTGTGTGTGTGTTGCCATTTCTTTTGTTTATTTTATTTTTTGTTTTTAATATCTTGGTTTTTGTGCTAAGTCCCAGGGTTAGAAAGCATTTACCCTGATCTCATGGCCTTCAATTTACCATTAACTCTGTGATCCTGGTCCCATGCAGGTCTCTGCTTTCATGGAGTTTGGCACATAGTAACTGTCTGTGGTCATAGTTACCAGATGAGAGAGAGCCATAGCGGCTGCGCAGCTTTCCTCAGTATTCTCAGTTCTGGCCAATAACACTGACTTCTATGTAACTTAACTAATGTCATTATAGCAATAAAAGGCATAGGGAAATAAACATGCAGGGAAGGTATACTGTTATTGTAAACTGATGCTCTTTACGTCTCTGTGCAGAGGTCCCTGCTTTGGCTGATTTTGTTCTACCCGCTCCCGGCAGCAGATGCATGTTATAAGGCCCGTGCTTCTCCTTTGCAATGGGAAATGCATGCATGTTGCCTGAGTAATGCTCTAGCTCACTCTGTCAGGGCAACGAATAGATGTGCTCAGTCACCACGCACATATCTATTATTATTAAGTATATTATATGTCATATAAATAATAGTGTTATAGGTACTGTCATCACTAATTAGTCTCTGCCCGGAGAACTTGGACCGGCCTTGCCCCAAGCGGTGAGGCTCCCAGCCGGGAGAAAAGGCCCTGCTCACCCAGACGCTTCTCTAGGCCACCCCCTCACTCACCTGTCGCTGTCACATCATTAATGCTGGATTTATCGACTATGAAATAAAACAAGTTGCCCCCACAGGAATTCCTATGCCTGGGCCGTTAAGAAGAGCTGTGAAGCTATGTTTTTAAAGTGCAGCTTTCAGTCCCTAGAGGTTGCAGCCAAGTCCCTTTAGGAGTTGACAGCGTCAGAGGAACACTGAAACTCACCGGGCCCTTTCCCGCGGTCAATCCCTCCGTCTTAGCAACAGCCAATCAATATCTCTTGATCTCCAATTTTGTGCAAAACTCTGCTGTGCTTAACCCTTCTGGCAATCCCCTTTGCCAGTTCCCTCTTTTTTTGGGACAAAAGGACTGTGTTCTTTCTCTTAACAGGATAGAACTTTTGAACACATTAGTTTCTTTCATGACAAACTGGTTGGAGTTTGAGGGTTTCTATCATATATGTGTATGTATAGTAGGGAAAAAACATTTCCAACATTATGGAAATTTTATTTGTTTCCAAATAAATTGATTTGTTTCCCCCCTTTTCTCAGGAGGCTTGAGTTGGCTCCCTTCCCAAACACAACCTTTTGGATAATAAATTCCTTTTGAAAAGAGGCACGAAACCCTTTTGATGTTATAAATAGTATGTGTAGTAAGAGAAAGATCCTGGAATTGCAAAGCCTGAGAGAGGTCTATGGGATAAAGTAGATCTGACTCTTTACTCCACTATTAGTAGCAATTCATGAGTTTATATTAGAAACCATATTTTTAATAAACATTTTTGGCTAATTTTACTAATCTACTTGCCTCTAACACAGCACAGTTGATTCAGTGGTATACAGATACGCATCTGCATGTGCAGCTCAGTAAGGAGTTCAGTGAGGGTCCGATGATCTACTGCAATCATGGACCTTTAAACAATCTTCTGTAAGGCAAGTCGTAGTCTGGGATTAGACCCGAAAAGGCAGAAGATTTTGCCATTCCATGGAATACCTTAAGAACTGCCATTGCAATGAATTCATTCTTATTCTCCCTCTCCCTCCCCTAACCCTTCCCATCTTTCTCCCTCCCTCCCTCCCTCCCTCCCTCCCTCCCTCCCTCCCTCCCTCCCTCCCTCCCTCCCTCCATCTTTCTCCTTCTCCCTCTCTACTGTCCCTATGCACATCCAATACACACCTTTAAAAAAAATCACTTCTCAAGATGGCCTGTTAGCTTCCCCACTGTGACCCTCTTTGCCCCAAGTTCATGCTCTGTTTTTGGCAGGCATTTTAAAAAACTCTGAAGACATAAACCTCGCTATGTCAATGTGGCAGTTTGGCCAACACATCAGTAAATGTCACAGAGGTGTCAGCCCTTTACATCATAACTGCAGTTCATTTCTCCGCATTGACAGTGATGCTTATACCGGGCAAGGATTAGAATGGGCATATTTCCAGATCTTAATTACATCAGGCATAAGGATGAGCAACAGCATTTTTCTTTGGGGGAGAGGAGAGGAGGAGGGAGGAGGAGAGGGGAGAGGAATGCTGAATTTGGCCATCTACAGCCTCATGTGTCCCCGTTTATCAAGAGATAATAGGATTAAGCTAAGCTACGGGACTTTTCTGGCTAATGCTGCCTTCAGCAGGGGTCTAATAAGGATAGATATAATTGGGTAAATGGCGAATAAGAATGAAGAAGTGCAGAGTATAAGCACAATGCTTAGGAATAAATAATGACAAATTGGATTTCGTCCAATCTGTGCAGACTTGGTTAGAATCTGACATCCCACACTGAATTACAAGGGGTAACATCTATGTATCTTTCGTCTTGCCTAACTTGTCTCTGCTCATTACAGATATCAGAACGTATCCTCTCAAGTTTAACTGGGGTCTATCAGTCCTGCTCATTTGAAATCTAGTAGAAACTCTTAAGGAACATTCAAATAGGGTTAAAGAAACAGAGTAAATTAAGTGCCTAAAAACAAATGTGACACAAATTAGAGTTTGTTTCTTTGACCCTTCTCCATTTACAGAATTTACCCCCATTAACAGCTGGAAATTTATTTTCACTTTCTTCACCTCTCTAAGAGGAAAGCAAACATATAACATAGCGCCCTAAGGAGTAATTAATTAGATCATTTACTGACATGGGTTTGGATAGTTTATTTAAATACAAGTCTTATTTATTTATTTTACAACACTATGCAGGAGGTTGACACTCCTGTTCTAATTTGCACTTAGCAAGGATCTCTGAAAAAAAAAATATCACAGTGAAGGAAATAAACAAAGAACCAGTGATCAAAGGGCCACATTCAGAGATGCATAAAAGCATTTCACCAGGATGAATGTTTCAGTGATTTTAAAAAAATAGGGATTGGTTGGGTTGGGTTGGGGTGGAGGAGGATAACAAGACTGTTTTGTATTCCCATAGGCAAATTTTAACAAATATAATGAGTTCATTGATCGGCTGCTATATACAAGGGAAGGGGAATTGTAAAAAATAAAGGATGCCAATGTAGGTAAAAAAGGCACAAAGAATATGCAGATTATCACAACAAAAATGAAGACAGCTTTTGAAGACACTCAGAAACTCGTGAACTCAGAAGCATGTTAAAAAAAAATAACTGAGCAACCTCAAAAGTAACAGTAAGTTTTTCTCAGAAAAGCAAAAGCTCATGCAAGTATATTTTCACAAGCTGGAAGCGAAAGTTTGAAATTAGCTCCCCAAAGAGGAATATTGAATCTATTCTAAAATGAAGTAGGTATTTTTTTTAAAGATATGAAATGTTGGAATAGATGTTCATATTCAATTCCTTTGAATAGGTGAGTGGGTTTATAAATGCTTGTGTAAAATCATTTAAATGTTTTCATCTAATAGGCTTTTAGGAACATCCCTGACAAGACTGCCCTATACACACCTTTATACCTCCAGCCTGTGGGCTGTAATACTCTGATCACTAAAAATCTCCCCCTAGTGCTGTTACCCCATAGACAATTTAGGGATTAGAATAGTGAAAGAGCATGAAGATACTGAGATGGCATTTGGAAGAGGGAGTGGATAATAGGTACTCTAAAATTCATGATTTTAAGAGACCTGAGGAGTGAGGAGCAGAAAACACTCCCTCTGCCCCTCACCCCAAAGCCTCCTTTCTCTTCTCTGTCCCATCTTGTGTTCTTCCTCCTTTGTACATGTCCTCTCCTGGCCCCCCCTCAGGATTCCTCATACAACTGCTTGTGACTCACTATCTCCCTCTGTCGGAATGCCAAGGGGCTGCTTTTACCTTTCACCTTTTCTCTCCATTTTTTTTTCAACCATTTTACTTCCCTCAATTTTCTGTTTTTCTTTCTTGCACTCAGTTGGAACTAAGGCATTATTCTGGTTTTAGTTAACATTTTAAAAACATGACAATTGTATAACTAAATTAAAAACATGTTTATGAATACACAAATCAATTTTTAACGGTGGTCAAACATTCCTTATTGTTTAAGGAAAAAAAAATACAATGCTAGATTAAAAGACTTGTTTGGTGATCGAGTTGGGAAAAGGCAAAAGAAGCCCAGAGACAGGGACACTGGTCCTCAGGGTGCTTGTTGACCATGTAGTCTCGACTGTACAGCCAGGTGTTGCTTCAAGATGGGCATGCATTCTGAGAAGTGCATCGTTAGGCAATTTTGTCATTGTGTGAACATCACAGAGTGTGCTCCCAGAAACCTAGATGGTGTTCATAGCCAACTACACACACAGGCTGCATGGATGGCCTAATGCTTCTAAGCTGTAAACCTGTACAGTATGCCACTGTGCTGAATACTGTAGGCAGTTTCATGTGTTGCACTACATTACAGCACCTGCACAGCACAGGAAATGCCAGCAGCACAGCAGACACTTCATCTAATGAGATATTATGCATCAGGTCAACAGTGGTGTCATGTCGTAGGGGCTGAAGTCGCTTCAGCATTAGAAGGGTGACAGGGTTATGAAACTGCCTGTGGGTTGTCACCTCACATGCCTCCCTGTCACCAGGCCACTGCATGAACCAAGTACCTCTCTTGAACGGCTTTCCCCTTCCTCACACTATAACCCTCTTCTCAATTACAAGTCAGCTGTGACTGACCTCCTCCTCAGTGGTGGCAGCCCTCCACACCATTCCCATCAGAAATGTCCCTCCCACCAATAGCTAACCCTTTAAAACAGGGGTTCTGCCGAAACCGGTTTGGCTCAGTGGATAGAGCGTCGGCCTGTGGACTGAAAGGTCCCAGGTTTGATTCCGGTCAAGGGCATGTACCTGGGTTGCGGGCACATCCCCAGTAGGAGATGTGCAGGAGACAGCTGATCGATGTTTCTCTCTCATCGATGTTTCTAACTCTCTATCTCTCTCCCTCCCTTTCTATAAAAAATCAATAAAAAAAACACAAAAAAAACAAATAAATCAGGGGTTCTCAAACCTCTGGCCCTTTAAATACAGTTCCTCATGTTGTGACCCAACCATTAAATTATTTTTGTTGCTACTCCATAACTGTAATGTTGCTACTGTTATGAATCGTCATGTAAATATCTGATATGCAGGATGGTCTTAGTTGACCCCTGTGAAAGGGTCGTTCGACCGCCAAAGGGGTCGTGACCCACAGGTTGAGAACCGCTGCTTTAAAAGGAGTTTCATGTTTCCATAGACCTATACTAAACATTTTTCTGAGTTGCACTAAATAATTCCATGGTATATTTTCATTCAAAAAATTTATGAAATGCTTAGTGTATACCACGCGTTAGATTTCTGGGCCCTGGGAATACAGCAGTGGGCACAACATTCAAAAATTCTGCCTTCATGGAACTTACATTTCAACAAGGAATGTTAGACATTAAATAAAATAAGTAAGAGGATCATCTGGTATGTTGGAAGGCAGTAAATTCTATGGAAAAAGGTAAAGCAGAGAAAGGATGTGGGGCTGTCATGCATGGCATGGCTGTAATTGAGAATGGTGAGTGGGGCAGGGGACTGAGGAAGTGGTGAATGAACCCCGCATTGGGAGGCTCATCGGTTTATGCCCAGAGACCAGATTAGTGCCTGGCCCACAGTTCCCAGTCGTTCAATATTTGGTGAACAAAGGGCAACCTGTATTTGACAGGTCCTTTCTTTTCCTGCGGAACATTGCCTCATGATGGGGTCGGTGCCAATTCTGTTCTTCCTTCGTAGTGAGTTTTACAGAACTTTATGGGCAGGAAGCACTGGGTCATGATCTGACTTAAAGATAAAAATAGCCAGTGAGGATTGGTGGAATGATAACCCGGGCAGAGTGGCTCACCAGATGCGTTTATAAAAATTAATTCCACACATTTGTTCATGTGTGTGGGGAGATGGATAATACTTAGAGGAGTTTGGATTTCAGAGTAACCACCCAAATCATTTTCAAATTCAAGTTTTCCCGGACTTGAAATAGCTGGTCAGTAAATCATCGTTAATAGAAGGCTACCTTGATAGTGAAATAGTTTAGCCTGGTGAAAAGATCCTCATTCCAGAGATCTTTCCTGAACCGGCAGCCCGGCTCAGGCCTGTAATTGAAATAAAGGTAGCCCGGGGCCTGCTAACCTGTAGGACACAGATCAAGGCAGGAAGGGGCATGGCTCCTCCGGCCCGCTGCAGACTCCATTTCATTGTGGCCCTGCTGCCACACTGAGGCAGGAAACCCTGTTTACCAAGAGGTAGAGTCATCTTTATTAAAAGCAAAACCCCGTTTACTGTAAGGATGGAAACACCTGCTTTGGGTAAATAGAACTCATTCATATACACGGTTAGTAAAAAGTGCCATTGCAGAGGTAAATAGGTGTAACTGGACAACTAGAAAATAAAATCCCAGTTCTCTCTCACACAGACAGCTCTGCCTCTCAGGTTAGTGATAAGAATCTCTTATGGATTCCTCACGTGCTTAGCTCCATCTTGGTGTGAAATTGGGCAGCATTCCAAATCATCCCCAAGAATCCATCTTCCTGAAGATGAGACACCAGGAGCCACGGAGATTGGCTAAACAGGAGATGTTTTGAATGAAATGCAGAGTTTAATCACATTCTACTTTCAGAAAACTACTTCATTTAAGTTGGTGCTTGCCTGGGGTAATAATTTATGCTCCACACTTGAGTAATCACCGGGAAGATTGCTCAGAACCCATCCCATCACGCACGTAGCCACCAATATGCATGGCCTAAAGGGAACTTCGGCAAACTTCGGATCTGCACAATCTCAGCCAAAGTCGGACCTCTGGGTTTGTTTGTCCCCACCCCCTTTTGGGCAGAATCATTTTATGTCTCATGCTCTGTGTTACTATTTAGGAGTAAAGTTTGTCTTCTTTTCTCCTAACCAACAAATTTTAAAAGGTACCACTTTTGAGCATTAAAAATGCCCAACTTTCTAAGTATATTTTGTCTCATGGAAATTGAACCCGACAGAAGGTAAATAAAGATCATTTATTTCTAAATTTGATTTTTTTTTTTCCACAAAACCCCCAAGGCCTTGGCTCTCTCCACGTACAACTCATCCGAACCCATGAAGCACTGGGGTTTGTGTTTGTTCTCAACTCTGTCCTGTCTCCCCCAGGGAGAGTCGCCAGGCGTGGGGGTTCAGGTTGGCTACCGAACAAGGCCCTGCCGCGAGTCCTGGTGGCCGAGCGGTAGGTGCAGCCTGTGCAGCTGTGTGCTGTGCGGGGAGCAGGGGAGGGTGGGGACAGGGCCTGCGGTGCCCGCACCCAAACAGACCCCGCGCTTGGGCGCTGGGAGCGACACCAAGAGAATGACCTTGCGTGCTGTATGGCTGTTGAAGTCCTGTGACATATCATCACATAAATATCTGTTGCATGGTGTCCTGATTCTTACAAAGTCCCATATGGCCTGGCTGCTGCTCTGGTGTCCATGCAGGTCAGGGGGAAATAGCCAGTTTACTGGCTGCCCATGAGGAGCCGTGTTTTCCCATGATCCCCAAATCCCTGCTTTACTAGTAAAAATGGTTCCTTCCTCCCAGCATCCTCTCTTGAATTTTCCTCTGCAAATCTCAACCCCAAACATGCCTTCCGCTCTAAGCTACTACTAAGACTGGCGGAACAGACCGCATTACTAAATTGCCCCAGAAGCTGACAGGGTGCATGCAGTCAAACAGTTGGTTAAGCCACTTATGGAAGCAGTGCAGTTCGGGACCCACAGAAAGGAGGCTGCGCTTGGCAGTGACTTGACTGTTCACTCAGTGAACCTCGCAGAGCTGCAGTGCCCATTCTGTAATCTGAGGGGGCGTCATTAGCTCCCAAGCACGCTCAGTTCTGAAACTCTCAAGTAGTCTGGCTTGACAAGATGTTCAAGTTGGTTCGCCCTCAGTCAGAGCACATCCTAGTGGCAGACTCCTGGGCCCAGCATGGCCAGGAGCCTAGCAGGGCCTGACGCACAGGGACCTCTGCACACAAACCTCTACTCCCCCTTTCCCAGCGTAATTTTTCTTCCCCTAACCTTTAAACTTTCAGGTTATTAAGTTACCTCATCAATCCCGACCAAACTCAGTAGACATTTCACTAAAAAGAATAGAGACAAAGAATATCCTTTTCCTTGCAAGTGCTCAGCAATTTCCAAGGCGCTTGGGCCTCCTGTTGGGAGACTTCATGCTTCGTTTGTTTATGCTCTCAGATGACTCCTCAGTGTGTTTTGAGGTGTTTATTCCAGTGGTTAAATTTGAAGAGGTGAAGAAAAGTCAAACTCTCCCCAATATTGCCTAGGAGGAGTCTAAAATAATTGGAACACAGTGAAAATGTTTTTACATCTGAGGAAAGAAGAGAAGGTTTTGTTTGCTCAAAACAGCAGTTTTCCAGAATCCTAGGCCAGAGAACCTAAAGAATAAATTTCCTTTTTCTCCAAATGTAAGGGTGCTGATTTTTTTTTTCCTTAGCATGCATTGCATATATTATGTTTTTTAATATAATTGCCCACTTAAGTTTTTGTTTCATGTTTCTTTATTCCCTTAACCAAGTCCCAGACATAATGGTTAAAATTAGTAGATCATCTTTCTAAAATTATACATTTTAATTATGATTATTTGATAAGCATTTCAGACATACTCACTCATATATCACATAAAATCAGAAATAAGTGTGTATATCAATAGCAGTTTAATCCCAAATGGAGGCTTTATTTAAACTATCAAGGACTTGATTACAGGAGCTTTGAGATTAGAAATGAGATTTACAAGTGGCTAGAGGGAAATATTTAAGTATCTTTGCTAGAGCAAATTATAGTCATTTTTAAAAAGACTTAAAATATGAGTGAACTGAGAATTTCATCTAAGATATCCTATTACTGAATTATGCCTTTTTTGTAGTCACCTCTTCAGCTATTTAGAAAACAGCTTGATCAGAAGCAAGGAACATCTACTTTGCATTTTACTTCTAGCAAAGTAACCCTTTCATGGAAAACAGTAACCCTTTCGTGTTAAGTGATTTCTTCTTTGAAATATCATATTAAATGGAGGGTGGACTTTTTCCAATGTACTAAAAGAACCAAATAAGTTTAGTTTCTAAATATCTTTGGCTTCAAAACAATGCTCATGAGTTAACCATAAAGTGTTGAGAATAAAATCCCTGATGCAGTTGTACTTTTCTTTCCAATTTAAGGGTCCACATGATCTGGTTCTCACTACCAATCACCCTGATGTCTGATGGGCTTTCCCACAACCCAGGGCTGTGTGACTGCACTGCCCAGGATGCTTGCAATGCAGGCTCTTTGGATGTGCTGTTTCTATTTCCTGAAATTCCCTCTTCTGGAAAGCTCTAAGTCTGGCCTTCTTTTTGCAAGTCTCTGTTCAAATGCCATGTCATCAGAGGTCTTTCCCAATCACTCCTCAAATAAAGGAGCAACCCCCTGATCCCAGCATTTCCCATCACCCTTTGTCTACTTTGTTTTCCATAGCATTCAGTGGCATGTGGTGTATTATGTGCCCTTTGATATTGTTTATTATTCATCTCTCCCTATCTCTCTCTCTTCAACTAGAGCTGAGACTTATCTGTTCTTTTTTTTTTTTTAAATATATTTTATTGATTTTTTTACAGAGAGAAAGAGAGAGAGATAGAGAGTTAGAAACATCGATGAGAGAGAAACATCGATCAGCTGCCTCCCGCACATCTCCCACTGGGGATGTGCCCGCAACCCAGGCACATGCCCTTGACCGGAATCGAACCTGGGACCTTTCAGTCCGCAGGCCGACGCTCTATCCACTGAGCCAAACCGGTTTCGGCAGACTTATCTGTTCTTTTGTATTGCTATAGCTCCTATGTTTGCGAGTATATATTGATTGACTGCATGGATTTAATTCTACAGATATTAAGCATTCCCTATATACAAGGCACTGTGAGATGGTACAGAGTTATGAAGATGAGTTTCAGGTTGCCTAAGAGAAAGAACCATAAGTCAAACACAAAGGAAGATAAAAATACTGTAAGAAGGGTCTGATCAAAGTGCCATGTGTGTCAGAGAAGAGAGAACTTAGACCTAGTCCAGGTGGCCAAAAGGCTAATAGAAGGAGGGAGCGTCTCCAGAGGGACCGTGAAAACTGGGCAGGGGGACCTTTCGCTGGTGGAGGTAACAAAGGAGGATATTTCAGGGATGAACAAATTTGAGCCCAAATGGACAGGAGTGTTGTTAGTGTTTGGGAAGTAATTTTTGATGGAGGCCTAGGCTTATGTGTAGAGGAGTAGATTTGAAGGTGATGGAAGAGGGTTGTGAAGTACCCTATGGAAGCTCGGAGAATGTGAAATGATAAGCAGTGAGGAGGCATGCAGCTTTCTGAGGAGTGACATGATAAAGGATGGGCTTCAGGAAAAGTCACCTGGCAGCGATGTGTGCAGTGGTCAGAGGAGAAGCAATGAAGCCCAATTTGGAGTTTGTTGCTGTGAGACAGAGAGGGGGTGACCTGGAAAGAAGGAGGTGGAAATGACCATGAGGACTTAGCCATGAAAAGTAAGGGATAGGAGGGGGTTTAGGAGAAATTGATGGCGTCAAGCTTCATAATTGGGAGAGGTGTTGCCATTATTACTTTTCTTACAGGAAAGTAGGAAGGAGGGCCTGATTTGGAGCGTGAGATGACAAGCTTCTGTAGGGGTATTAAGATTAAGATGTAACCAGGATATCTAGGTAGGTGGGCTATCAAGGCATTTTGAAATGTGAAACACACCCTGAGGTGCTAGGTGGGGGGTAGAGATAGGGACTCAGGTATCACCTGGGTGGAGAAGACTGGTGAGGTAGTGAATGGGCTGGCACAGCTGAAAGAGAGGAAGCAGAGATAGGAGCCAAGTAGACCCTGCAGGGAAGACTGTGTGGAGGGAGGGAGAGAAGGGCTCCAGGGAATGAGCCACAGGGGGTGGGGCCTGGATTAGCAGCCTCCTAACAACATGGGCACAGAGAAGGTGTGGATGGTCAAGAGAGTCAGTAATCCTGAGAAGTGTGGAAAACAAGAAAAATATTTCCAGGTTTCTAAGTTTAATTTTATTGATCACCAGTTGCAGAACAGCATATTTAGAATGGTGGGAATAAACTCAAACTGTAAGCAACCACAGAGAAAATGGATTAAAGCAGTAGAATTACAAAATAAGGTTATTTTCTTCAAGAAATATACTCAAAAGAAAAGAGAAAAATAGGTTGGCACCAGAATGATAGGAAGATATTTTTTGAATAGAGGAGAGAAGCATAGCTTTCTCTAGATGCAAAACAATCATTATCCTGTTGGGAAAAGCCCTCCCATTTCATTTTGCCAATGACCCAGGAAGAGTGGTAAGATGAGGATTGTATCTGCCTTTGACAGATGAGAACAAGGATGCTAAGCAGGGTGGAAGGACACTCATTCATTCATGCAACATGTCATATCCAGTGCCTGCCGAATTCCAGGAACCATATTAAGGCTGGAGATTAAATGATAAACTGACTGGGCTTACATTCTGGGAGAGCAGAGTTCACACCCTCCCACAATCACCCCAAACTGATCAACTGTGTCAGTGCTATGAAGATAATCAAGGGCCGAGATGGGAGCTCAAAAGGGAAAGCCTCTTGCCCACTGGTGTGGCTCAGTGGTTGAGCATCAGTCCAAGCACTAAAAGGTTGCTGGTTTGATCCCCAGCAGGGGGTGTGCAGGAGGCAGCCAATCCGTGTTGATGTTTCTCTCTCATCAATGTTTTTATCTCTCTCCCCCTCTCCTGTTCTCTCTCTCTCTCTCTCTCTCTCTCTCTCTCTCTCTCTCTCTCTCTCTCTCATCAATAAAAACATTTTTTTTTTAAAGGGAAAACCTCTTTTCCTTTTTTTACTTCTCTGAAAAAGTGATGTGTGGAGAACTGAAGGGTAAGAAGGCCCTGGGGTAGCAAAATGAATTGCAAGAGAGAAAAGAGCAAAAAATATATATATATATCCTGAAGCTGAAGAGAGCCTTGAAGGTTTGGGAAACTGAAGGAAATAAGCATGACCATGATTTGGTGAACAAGCAGGAAGGTAGCACAATACACATCGGGAGAAAGAGGAGAATCACAGAGGGCCCTACTGGGTAGGTGAGGCTTTGGGTTTAATGTCAAGTGCAATGGAAAGCCATGGCAGTGTTTGGCAGCAGGGTAGTGACACCCACTTTATGTTTCTAGAAGACCATCCCTTTGTCTATAATCAGAACAGGTTGTAGAGGGGGAGGGAGAGAAGGGAGTGCAGAGAGAGGAGTTAGGAGGCTCTCATACACATCCCAAGAGAGAAGTGGGGAGCTGAACTAGGGCAGGGCCGCAGAGGTAGTGAAAAGTGAAATGGTTCAAGATAAGCTTTCCCAAGTACAATTAATTCAAGTTATTGGACTCTGTGTGTGTCCATGTAGATTCATCCACTCCGGTGATGGCTGTTAATAATGGGAGAGGCTATCGATGTGTGGGGGTAGGAGGCATATGGAAAATTTCTAGACATTGCTCTTAATTTTTGTTCTGAACCTAAAATTGTTCTAAACTAAAATCTATTATTTCAAAAAATAAAATAAAAATTTAAAAAAGCGCCATTTTGTATATGTTAAGTTTGAGAAGACTTGAGATATCATGGAGAGGTCAGAGAGGCACTGAGGTGTGTGAGTCTGGGGGTCAGAGGAGTGGTCGGGTCTGGAGAGGTGCAGCAAGAGAGAGGGACAAGAGAGGATATTTGAAATCATGGGACTGGATGGGAAAGAGAAGAGCAAGGGTGGGACGGGCCGTGGTGCGCTCCAGTGCTGGGGGCCACAGCGAGGAGTGTGGGAGGACCTGAGGAGGAAAGGCACTGGGGGAGGCCAGCACAGAATGGCTATGCAGGCCTCGTGACTCCGCACTCAGGGTTCCCTACTGCCCGCGCACCTAGGAACCAAATTGAAAACGGTGCTCAGAACTGTTCCTGCTAACACCCACTTGAGTTTTAGATAGATGATAGCGTATGGGAAACCTCAGTGATTCTCATTCTCTCTCTCTCTCTCTCTCTCTCTCTCTCTCTCTCTCTCTCTCTCTCTCTCTCTCTCTCTCTCTCCGTGCACTCTGCTCCCCCGCCCCATTGTGCACAGTCTCAAAGCCACTATTTCATGTGCTCCGTAGACCTGCATGAGGACACTACTTCAGATTAGTCTGAGAAGGAGGTTGTTTGGTTCCCAGGAAGTTCCCCCAAATCCAGCTACTGGGGCCTGGGCAACTCAAAATGAACACACAGCAGGTGAGGGCTATTCTGTCAGAAGACAGTAAAAATTACAGATACGGTTTTCCTGAATGAGTCGTCATACTCCTAGAACTGGCTCAGGGCATTTCGGGGTTGTACTGAACAGGGCTGTTTGTCCTACAGATGCGAAGACTTGTTCCCGCTTATGCCTGTACAGTGGATGTCACCTGGGCTGGGAAGCCCAGTAGCAAGCCTCCCTGCCGCTTCGCTGGCACAGGCGCAGGCGTGCACGGAGCGGGCAGAGCCGGGGGAATGAGCGTTAGTTCTAGTTCACATTCCTACCCACGGGTACTGTGTGTGTTGAAGAAGCGCTTTCCATGCTGAGGCAGCGTCTGAAAGTGTGAAACACCAGTATGTGCAGGGAGTGTGAATACAGGCAGTGATGGTGGCTGTTCTTTTTAAAGATGCTCATCTTGGAAGGCAAGCAGGCTGAAAACTGTGCCCATTCCACCTGACCGTTCAGCAGGAGGCCCTTCATCTGCTTTGAAGGGAACAGCTAAATTGCTAACTGGAACTTTGAATGCCCTGGTGATATTTGGTGTCAGAGAGGGCTTTGTTTTGCTTTCCTTTCATAGGTGTCTGATGTGCATTAAGGACATGGGCTAGGATTAAACTGTGTTTAATTTTTAGTGGAATTGAATTTAAATAAATTACCAGACAGAATACGAATACTCTACATGCGATTTCCACTCTTTGGGATTGACTCCTTTATAGGACTTTTATTTCCATGAATTCAGACTTCATAGGAGCACACAGCAGACACTGCCTACAGCACTAAATAGAGGAATATGCTTGTCTCAGAAGGAATTTTGATAGAGTCCTGTGGCTGAGATTGCTTTCATTGAAAGCAGACACTGTGTCAATACAGAAAACGTTATATATTTTATTTTCAAAAAAACAGCAAAAAGTTATTCAATAAAAACCGTACATTCCAATAATGGAAAAAGAAAATACATCAGCAAAAACCATGCTAATAAAATACAGCATCGCTCTCCCACTTTCAGGAAGGCGCACTTGCACTCCAATACTTACCAAATCCATTTGTGATTACTCAGATTGGTTATGCTTTAACAGAACATTTTATAACTCATTATTGTTTTAGTTGAAACAATATTTTGTGCTACATTTTGGCAGATATGAATGCTGCTGTTTCAAGTGCAAGAAGAGTAACCTCCAGAACATATTATAAATTGGCTGGCCTCGGAATCGGGGAGATGATTAGATTGTCGGGTTTCCTGCTGAGTGGTACATGCTTGTTTTGTAAGACTGTTTCATAAGTCAGAGATTCAAACAGAACATGTAGGTCCAATTCAATACCTCAGCATTGTTGATCTGCTTTTTATTGATTTTTTCATCTGCTCAATTCTAGAGTTCTTGGTAGGTTTTGGGAATGGTGGAGCCAAAGGTTGCAGTAGAGGAGTTTTAATTAGAAATGCATTGTTCTCACTCAAATACCATGAGCTGTTTTGTTGCTTGGGGGCTTGGCTTTACCATATTCACAAAATAGGATCTTTTCCATTAACAGAAAAACTTCTCTTATGTGAGGCAAAGTCAGAGTAATAAGGGCTTATAGATTTTGTGTCTGAGCATCACCGAAGATAGTGACTTACCCTGTACATGTTTGTTTCATGGACAGGTACACAATCCCATATTAAATATGGAGACATGTTACCTATAAATTATGAGCCCATTATTTGCCTGATCAATTTTTCATAGTTTTTTGTTGGGGGGAGTGGGTTATCTTACTAAATAATTACCTTATGACCTTGAAGGGAAAATTGCTAAACATTTTTATGCCGTTTGAAATTACTGTCTAAAATCCAGTTGTATTTCCCTTTTTCCTTCCTTCTCGTTGCCTCTGTTAATTTTTTATCAGGATCCATTGAACAGTGTACAGTGACATTGTCAGTGGGCTGTACTTCCTCACACCACTGCCTCGTTAATACCCTTCATTAATCTGGAACCTTGAGCTTGTTCAGCGATGGTTAGACATTCCATATTTCCATGGATTTTAGGGTAGGGTGACAGCTTACTTACAGCTTCTGCAGCCAGACCTCGTAGGTTGTCATGTCATTTTTAATACTGATAAAATAGGAGGGCATGCACATGAACTTGGAGCCTCTGAAGGCAGGAAGAGAGGCTCGGTGGCACACATGCAGCGTACACAGCCATTCCATCACCCATCACTAGGCTGGGCAAAGCTGTCTTTTTGGATTTGTTTGCCTCTGTGTTTGCTTTCCGCACAGACAGAGAATGAATTCCGGCCCAGGAGCAGACCCCTTCCTAGAGAGCCTTGGGTGCCGCTTCCAGTGGCCCCACAGGGCCCAGCAGCTCTGAAGCATATTTATCCTAGGAGACCAGCTAGAGCTGACCCAGACAGCTGAATCCGAGTCCACAGAGCATAAATCTGGGTCTTCCCTGCAGCAGCAGCAGTCTCTTGTCTGTTCTACTTTCCATCTTTTAACCTCAGCAGAGGTTCCTTGGTTCTACTATAATCCTATATAATAAAAGGGTAATATGCAAATAGACCAAACGGTGGAATGACCGGTCACTATGACACGCACTGATCACCAAGGGGCAGACGCTCAATGCAGGAGCTACCCCCTGGTGGTTAGTGCTCCAAAAATCAGGCCCATGGCTGGCGAGCGCAGTGGCAACGGCAGGAACCTCTCCCGCCTCCGTGGCAGCGCTGAGAATGTCCTACTGACGGCTTAGGCCCAGGGGAGCAGGCCTAAGCCATCAGTCAGACATCCCCCAAGGGCTCCCAAACAGCGAGAGGGTGCAGGTCGGGCTGAGGGACCCCCCCGCCCCAAGTGCATGAATTTAGTGCACCAGGCCTCTAGTTTAAGTATAAGACAAACAACTTAAGGAGAGATGCATTTTTGGACTTGGTGAAGAGTTATTGTTAAAAAATCCCCCAAAATGTGGATGAAAATTGATACAAATAGAATAACCATTTCTTTGATATTTCCCAAATCAGTCCTTTTGCTGCACTTACTGTAAGAGATGAATATTTGGAGTTGTTTGTTGTTGTTCTCATCGCCTAGAGAGAGATGTAGAGAAGAAACTGACTCAGCATTAGTTAGAGGTTAAAGGTAGAGCCAAGGTGTCTAGATCTCAGACTAGGCTATGCAAGTCCTTAATGAGGCAAGACTGTGCAAGGTCTCTAGACAGTGTTGTCCAGTGGAATTTCCTGGGTAGTGGAAATGTTTTACTCTGCACTAATATGACGGGCACTAGCTGTGTGTGGCTGTTGAGCCTTGGGAATGTGGCTAGTGCAACTGAGAAACTGATTTTTAAATTTTCTTTAATTTTACTTAACTTAAATAGCCAACTGTGGCCACTGGCTTACCATATTGGTGCAGTGCTAACATCATAATCACAAAATGTTTAAAACTTCTCTAAATAAATATCCTGAGTTATTCACCTTCAGAGGACAAGCACAAAAACACAGTTTAATTCCTAAGAGCAATAATACTTTCTTCTTCACTATAATACTTTATTCTTCTTAGCCCCTAAGCATTGATTGTGGGAGTAAATGGCGGCCAAGCATATTAATTTTTTAGACTGAAAATGTTTGTGAGTGTGTGTTTTAATTATTTCTGTTGAATTGTGCACATAACCAAACATCCAACATTTTATTTTTCACCCAACTTTATTGTAATTATGTAAATCATTGCTGTATATTGCCCAAACTACTGGGAATGGGTCCACTAGGCTGACATTTGAGTTTTTTCTTGGGGTTATGTCAAGAAAGTCCTATAATAAAAGTGCTGTGCAAACACTCAGAAGATGTCCTCACAGGAGTGATAATCGCACTCAGGGATCTCTGCTGCCTGCAGTCCAGACGTGTAACCCATTAACATTAACAGGACATACACTCCCATACTGATGGAGAGAAAATCCCTCATTAACAGTGAGAACTGTTGTCACCCCCGCTGTAATAATACCTCTGAACGATTTCAATGTTGCTGTGATAAAAGATGCGTCTTTAAACTTTTTTTAAAACAATGCAAAAGTTGGCACACAATCACCATGAGATTTATATACCTCTGACTGCCACAGCTCAATGCTTTACTAATGGAGTCTGACCCCGAATCTGATAAGAGCAAGTAGAGGAGGAGTTGGTTCTTTTATTTACTCAGGGGGGACATGACTGTTTCTCTCCTGCTAAGAGGAGAGTTGCTTGTGCTTTTTCCACCCAGGATGGCACTTATTCTACAAAGATTCGTGGAGGCTTTCGGTGAAGGACTGATATTTAAAGCAGTGGCCTTTCATTGTGTTTAGCATGTGATATGTAAATAGGATGTCCGTTGGACATGGTGTGGCTGCCCTTGGTAATGGACGGGCCATGGATTGAAGCAGGAGCTTCCTGTCCACAGCATCGTGTTATTGATGAGCTGGCATTTGCCCTGTGGCCCTCCCAGAGGATTGCTTACATCTATTACTCACACACATCGATTGGTTAATTTGATAATTCTATCACCAATCGGCTGGTGTCTGACCTTTCGCCATGGCGATGATGGCAGGCTCTTCATTTTTACATTGCAGACCAGTTAAATTGACCTTTTTGAGGAGAATGTCAAGGTATCCCTTGATCTTAACCTGTCACTGTATTTGTTAGACCTACACTGTCCCTTAACCTTGATTTATGGTATTCCAGCCCTCAGGATATACATTTTGTTTGTTTTAAAAATTCCTCCTAAAATATGATCTAAGGAGAAGAGTTTAACAATTAAAGTAATTTTTTCTTATCCTGTGAGCTTCATGTTCAGAAACCATCAACTGCTCTGCCTTTCTTTCCTTTGACAAGTCAGTTTCCACATCCCAGGGAACTTCCAGTAATTGTTTTAGTGGCAAATTGAAATGCAAGCCCAATTTTTGTGGTGTTTTCTGAAATTGCTTTCTTCTACCCTCTCATATGTTAATGAAACTAGCAAAACCTCTTTAACTACCTTCTGAAAGGCCAGAGAAGGTGTTACAGTCAAGTTCTGTTTGCACTCACAGTTTTTCATTCTTTTCTTCACCCTCCTAATTTATACTCTTGCCAGGGGGAAGAAATTGTCTTTTTGTCTCTGAGCTGCTCCTTGGGGAGCTATACAGGGCCATCACTCTGACTCTGAAACCCGCAGATTTGCTCTTCAGTTCAACTAGAGGCAGAATGAAAGGAACTTTCTCCCCGATCTCCCCGTGTGTTTTACACCCACGTGTTGCGTACATGCAAACACATGTTCAGGCATGCTCCGTGCTACCTCAGCCTGCTGCGAGAAGCGAGCAGAGAAACGGCATATAATTAAGGCCCTGTCATTATCTAGTTGAAACTAGAGGGAGGAGCTAGATAGACCTTTTGCTTCCTTGTGACTAAAAACCAGCCAAACCAATTTCACTAAAATTTAGTAAAATAAAAACTGTGCTCCCAGGATGAGAAGTTGCATGCCAAATTTCAGCCTAAAGCGAATTTAAATGGCTGAGTTATAAACCTTCCATAAAGGATGCTTTGTCACTCACTAAAGATAAAAAGACTCCTTTTTTGAAAAGGAAATTATCTAAGCACATAGTCTTTAGCGGGGATTGTTGCCATTTATTTAAAGAAAACACAATTTTAAATGACTGGGTTTTTGAGAACTGAAAGCAGCAACTGTGTCTGAGCAGTAATTATGTTTCATAATTTTGTTTAGCAAGTATTACATATTATATGAATAGCATCATCGCAAAAATGATTAGCATTCACACTGTGTAAAATTCCGCATATTAAGAGCTTCACAGTAGTGTCCTACATACAATACATTGTAATGGCGCCAAATTACATTGTGTCAGTGGGAGCTCTATGTGCCCACGTGGCCCTGAAGCCCAGCTCAGTGTCAGAGCTGAGGGCAGGCCTCCACTTCACACTGAGTGTCAAGAGAACTGGTGCTTCCAAAACAGCCTTAGGAAAACCCCTAAAGTCAAGCAACAGTTTCATCCATGATGTTGGCGGGGTTTTGTTGTTTTTGTTTTTTGTTTTTATTCTGCCAGCCTAGAAAAATACCTGTTAGTCCTGCTACGGGGGTGCTGGGGTGGGAACCAGGTACATAGGCCCTGCGCTTTGCAAACGACCCCTAGAGAATGATGGGGTTTGTGGACTTGCATGTTTCTGCCTTGGGTCTTGTGTTTGGAGACCCTTGGGGATCAGGCTGTGCAGCCAGACTCATGACTTTTCAGACAGGGAGACCCTCCCTCGCTGGGGATGGTGGCCCGGGCCCACCCGCACCTGCAGGGACCCACCCTCTGCAGGAGACTCGGTCTGAACAGTGCAGAGTTTCTGGGGTCACAAACATCCTATACAATAAAAGCTGTTTTATTGTTATACACTTGTTTAAAAATATGGGTATGCGCTTCTGTTTTTATTTTAATTTTTTATAGTAAGCAACATTCCTTATAAAATCAAAAATTAATGATATATATCTATATAAACATATACACATAAATAATTAATATGCTATATAATACACACACAGGGATAGATATGTAGATGAAAGAGACAGCTGTGATGGGTTAAAGAACTTGTGTGATCACACAGGAAAAAATTCCTGTAAGAACATTAACCCTTTAGCCAAAGTCCTGAAACGAGTGATGATCTTCATAGTTAAACTTACCTAGAAACTTAACTCCCCCCAAACAGCACCATGTCCAGGCCTGATTCTTTTCCAGACCTCAGAGACTTTTAAGACTCTTTTGGTTTGATTCTATAAATGAGTCCCCAGAAAACATAGAAAATGAAACGTGAAAGCCGTTAGTTAGTAAATTAACTTTCTTTTGTAAAAGCCCTCCAAATCCCGAATGGTAGATTTTAAGCTTTAACTATTTTTTTAAAACAAAGAGGGAGCGGGTAAAACAAGTCTAGACTCCTTTTTTTCCCACGGTGCTTAAAGGTGTAGCTCCATTTTCCCACCGCAACCCACTGGAGAGCGAGCAGCATAGTCTGAGATCACGAGTAAGCAAGAACGCCAGGCAAGGTCTGGCAATCCTGGGCCGCAGGAAGCTGAGTCAGCATGGTTTTGATCTGAGTGTGCCTCTTGGTTAGTTTAAATCTGCCGTTGGCCCCTGGGGCAGGAGTTTTAACCAATTAAAGCAGAAGCCTTTTAATCTGTTACTGATAATGCACATCCATCCAATATTAGTGACACCGTTCACTGAACAGCGTTTCACACTCTCCAACATGCTGATCCTTCCGCTGCCCGGATGTTGTCTTTCTCATTTTTCTTCGTTTCCCACTACTTCCAGCAGTTTGTCTCTGACAGCCTGCTCACAGCGAGGCATAGAAAGAAGAATCCTGTTCTGTGTTTCTTTTTCTTCTCTGCCCATCTCTAATCCCTGTTCTGCTTCTGTCTTGTGGAGTCTGAACAGGAGAAAATAAAGAAATCCAGGGTTCATTGCATTTCTCCTACATGCTCCCCATTGTCACTGCCCTCCCCGACTTCTATGAAATTTTTTGCTTCGGGGTCATAGTACCACATACAAGACAAAAAAACACAACATATAAAGGCCTTGGGTCTTCGTGGTTATTCTGCAAAGGAAGAGAGTTTGAGGAAGGCGCCCAACCACTTGGTGTCCCGCCATCACTGAGCCATACACAGCCAGTCAAACCCAGAGCCTGAGTTGGGGTTTTCTTTAGGAACTGCAATACCACATAAGGGAGACTTATTTTTAAAACCTAGGAAGTGGGTGGAAGAAAGGCTTTTAAGAATCTCAAGTAGCGGCATTTTTAGTTTGAAGCTAAAGATGTGAATTTCCCCGTGGGATGCCTTTCAAAGTAGGCTTCTGTGCTCTGAGGATAGGGTGCGGGGATTAGGGGACACCCTTAGACTGGCTTTGCACGTTCAGAGGCTGAGTGTACCCAAACCATTCAGAGGCTGACACCGATGAGCCAGGGACGGAGGTGACAGGAATGATGGAGCTAGTGAAAGGTTTTAGTCTGGGATTGCACTTTTCCTGAGACCAAACTGTTGTTTTTATTTTCATTAGGAAAAGAGTAACCAGAGGAGAATACAGCCTGATTCATAGAAACACCATGCAAACTTCCTTAGGTGGGATGCTTGTCTGGCCTGGCTGTTGGTGACATCAGCTTTTTCACCTGCAGTTGTGAGCTGTAACTTTTGGAGAGAAAGCCCTGTGGGACAGGGTAATTGGCAGCAGGGTTGGTTGGCTTGTTTTTGTAAATCTGATCTCCAAGCACATGCAAATGGTCACTACGCTGGGTTTATAAACGTAAGCCATGAGAAGAGGAAGGCTGGTGGGCCAGTGTAAAGCTATATTTATTTCACAGGATTAGAACATACTTCCCTGCTGCTTGGAGCAGTTTAGAAAATAAATGTTTTAGATATGTATTTTAATGTTGATACTTAAAACACTATCTTTCTCTTTTATTTACATCAAAATAAATTACTTTTGTGATTCTAATATTTAGCATTAGCCACTAAAAGACATGAATGTATAATTTTATATCTCCTTAAAAATAGATTCTTACAAAAATGCTGTTAAATGGTATGTGCTAACCATGCACCCATATGTCTATTCTCTCTGTTAGGGGCTATTTTAATAAAGATTTCCTTTACATGCCAAAACAAAGAGTGAATCTGGAGACTAAAGGTAACAATAAAAGCAACAACATCCCTATTTAAGGTGGCAGCCTGGAAGGTCAGCAGCTCTGTAGCGTGTATTTTGCATAATATGTAAATAACTTGATTTATTGTCTGTAAGGGGCAATAGTAGTAAAGGTGAAATTGAAATGCAAGGCTGTTATTCTCCTTAAAATGTAGCATTTTCTTAGAAGGTAATGCTATGTCCTACTAAATATTGACAACTCTACAACGAAGAACACGTTGCAACCTTCCTATCATACTCTGTCCTTTTTTCTCTCACCAGGTCTTTTGAATATGATCTTTCAGATTCCTCTTCCTTGTTTCATATTGGTCTCCTCTCTGGAGTCCATGTTTCGTTAGCCTTGGAAAATGGCTCCTGTGTCTAGATTTCAGGTTCGAGCCCCAGGAGCAGGGGTAGCCTGCAGCAGCTCCACCAGGAAAGGCACTCTCTTAAGACCCCCTTTAAGGGATCTGGGTGTTGATGTCTGTTTTCTATGTTGGGCTCTCACGTGCTAGGTGTCTCAGTCACTAGAATTTGCATGTCACAAAAGGAGACACCTGTGCTGGGAACTTTCCCTGGAGCCAATTTCTGTAACCAGGGAACCCTCATTCAGAACTGAGTGAGTAAGCTCTCTGTGAGCTGCAGTGCCACCATTTCCTCTAGTCCATCCGGTTGCTCCCCATCCAAAAATGAACTTCAAGGCAGAGGGTAGTATAAGAAAATAAAATATTATTTGTAGGCTCCCAAATCTATAATAGCATTAAAAACTAACTTTGTACCTATCCTAACACTACAAGTAGCAGAGACTAAAAATTCTATTAAATGAAAGCCTCTGGCAGCTAAAAGTAGTGGGAATCCTGGGGTGATACTCCCCAAATACCCCCTTTCATTTTTCTTTTGCTTTCTATCTATGTTTATCTAACTCTAGTTTAAGTGCATTTTCTTCTTTTTAAAAAACACTTTGTCTTTCTCTTTCCCATGTCTCCCTTACCTTTCTTGGTGGAGAAGATCTTTACCTTTTGGTGGGTCTTGGCTGAAGTAAGAACACCCGATCCCAGAATGATGGACACTCCCAAGGACATGGAAGGGTCTAGTACACTCCAGTCGCATCTACACACAGGCAGCTACACTTCTTAGACTCTCTCTGTCACCATCTTCTTCCTGAGCTGTAATCCAGGCAATCACTTCAACAGATAATATGCATTAGGCTCTCTCAAGATTTACTTCTTTCAAAGTTTCCACAGTTGTCAGACTATAACTGGGAATACATATGAAATCATAGCAGAAAATAATGTTAATGTCAAAACCAGAAGAAGTTTCTTTTGTTCTCTTAAAGAGATAAGTAAGATTCTGACTGGGCTACATAATAATATCAACAATTTCAATAACACCTGCTAATGCACACTATGTAATTCTATAGTATTAGCCACAATATTGTAAATGGCTTGAGTTTTCCTGCCAGTCAAGCCATTTACGGACTCAGAGATAAGATACTTACTTTTACATTGATAATAAAAGTTCATACTATAGCACTGTTTAAGGGGTTAGAGATAATGTATGAAAAACACATGGGGGCCGAAACCGGTTTGGCTCAGTGGATAGAGCGTCGGCCTGCGGACTGAAAGGTCCCAGGTTCGATTCCGGCCAAGGGCATGTACCTGGGTTGCGGGCATATCCCCAGTAGGAGATGTGCAGGAGGCAGCTGATCGATGTTTCTCTCTCATCGATGTTTCTAACTCTCTATCTCTCTCCCTTCCTCTCTGTAAAAAATCAATAAAATATATTTAAAAAAAAAAAAGAAAAGAAAAACACATGGGGCATGTGGTAGTTGCTCAATACATGAAGAAAAAAAGAAAATAACAGGACCCTAATTGATAAGATAGAAGGGTACCCTCGGATTCCGTGGCTCTGGTGTGTTTAATGTAACCCATTGACACAGAACTTCTATAGACCACATGTGCTTTTTCTTGCCTCTTTACAAAAGACAACATGGCAATGGGACAGAGTCTTACATCCTTATATATAGTTTATTAAACCCAATAAAAAATGTGATTCTTGAAAAAAATGCATGTTCCATAGAGGTTGATAGGAAATATGACTTGACATCTGGGAGAAAGGTGACCCCTGCCAGAAAAGATGGATTGAAGGTAAAGCTGAAAAAGGAAATTACTATCAACTGAACCTTTGTTCTATTTCGCTTCATTCATCCTTTCTCTTTACCTTTCATTTTTCTCTCTTTGGAAGGAGAACTTATGTGGATATACAAGGAAACATTCATTACTCAGTAGGAAAGTATTAATTGTTCTGCCATGAGCTGATTGGTGGAAAGGATGCTTAACTAAACATTTTGCATAAAATCTCATGCAGAGGAATCTTGACATTATGTTATCTAGATATTACTCCAGAGTTGCATAAAAGCAGTCTCAGTACAAAACTATCATGGCTGTTACCCACACCACATACGGTATTGACCGTTGCTTCCAAAAATTTTCTTGCAGGAAGTATGGAAAAGCTTAGTAACACTAATACCTTAGGTCTGATATTTTGGGAGGTGAGAGCTGCAAGTGGATATGAGTTTCGTTCTTGATCATAAACGAAAGCCCAATTACCTATAGCATGGATTGAGCAGGCTGCCATTTTGAATTCTCCTGTGAACTGATTTTCACGCCAGCCCTTTTCCTCATACGTGTTACTGTGCTTGGCAGGAGATGTTTATATTGCATGTGCTTTGAAGACTTCACAAATACCATAGAACATGTAATGCATTTACAAAACTACCAACAATAAAAGCTGGCATAAGCTGTAACAAATGTGATTCCCAGGACTTGTATATGTCTAATTGTACACAGAACAAACTGGTTTACTTAGCTTCCTTGGCATATGGGATGGAAATTCCCTAACAGTCCCTGGGTAGCATTTTAAATTGGCTGCCTATTTTAAAGGGTAATAGCCCTTTTGCAATAGAACTAAATGAATTAAATTGTTAGGCTTGAGGATTCTGTGAATTCACATATTTTTTATTCAGAGCTGCATCCTCAAGTGCTGATTTAAGCAAATATTTTTTTAGCTCCTACTATGTGTTGGCAAGTTTTCTGGTCTTCGGGGGAACAGTGGTGAGCAAGTTACACACAGTGCTGCAAGGGTGGTGCTCACAGCCTTTGGGGGAGTCACAGACAGTAAATAGGCAATTCCAGTTACTGTTATGATAGCAGAAGACCAGCATGCCATGGATCCAATAGAAAGAGCACTCCATAACCCAGACTTGGAAGAAAGCTGACAGCTCCGGGGACAGTTGGGAATGAAGGAGAGAACATATGGAAAAGCAAGCCAATGATTTGTTTCTCTCCAAAATCAATAAATATTTTAGACAAATATTTGCCTTCAGTGCTTTCAGTATAAATATTGGAAGTTTGGCAAGCATGCCATTTAATGTGCACAAGCAATTTCTAAGGTATCATAGTCAGACTATTCTTAGTACTTTTAATAAAACTTTATGAATAACAGAAATATATATCAGCCGGTAAAATATTAATTCCAGAGAATTAATGTATTTTCATATTTTGAAACTATAATTTATAATTAAAGTTGATACCTCCATATTAGCAACACAGTAGGTCCTAAATTGATGATGGTCAAATATTCAGTGGGAATAAGTGGATAAAAATGTACAGCATCTAGCAAAACATCCCCAACTGTCTTCAAACCAACTGTAGCAATTTCTGTTGTGATAGCCTACAGGCATGTTCTCAACAAGTTTTGAAGAAAGCCTGCTTACTAGAAATTGACATGAGGTAAAATAACATATGAGTTATTACAAGGACTTTCAGCTGAAGTGGGGTTAATTTCCATACTGCTCAGGAGCCCATCTGTACTACCTAATCACACAAATGGAGTTTTGGTGGGTAGGTTAACAAGTAGTTACCAAAAATTAAATTAAAAATAACTGAGCCATACTCAAATTGGCCAGATTTGTCTAGTTTACTTATCTATTTATTTAAAATAGTAAAGAAAAATAGGTTTTTCCAAACTATAACATTTATTTTGTATCTGCTACTATCAAAGATACATAGTTGAAAACAAGTACATAATGGCATTCAAATAACCTGATGTCCCATGGACCCCAATATTCTTTACGATCGACCCCCCTTTCCTGCCCAAGCCATCTCTCTGCGTTCCACCACTTTCTCCCTTGTCCACCTTCTCTGGCTCACTGACCTCTTTGCTGGTCGAACATGCCAAGCTCACCCTTCTTCAGGACTGTTACATGGCTTTTCTCTTTGTCAGAGTACTTCCTCCACCCCTATATCCATGCCCTGTTTCTTCTTGGCACCCTCTGATCAAAAGGCATCTTTTTTAATAATATATTTTTATTGATTTCAGAGAGGAAAAGAGAAGGAGAGAGAGATAGAAACATCAATGATGAGAGAGAATCATTGATTGGCTGCCTCCTGCAAGCCCCCAATGGGGATCGAGCCTGCAACCCAGGCATGTGCCCCTGGCTGGAATCAAACCTGGGACCCTTCAGTCTGCAGGCCCACACTCTTATCTACTGAGCCAAAACAGATAGGGCCAAATGGCATCTTATAAGAAGCCTTCCCTGGCCAGCCAGGATAAAAGAGCAACACTCCCCTCTTTACGCTGTTGCCCTGCCTTGCCACAACCTGTCCTCCTCTTTACCCAGCCTTATTTTGCACCATGACCCTCATTGCCACCTGAAATACTAAACACTTACTTATTGTCTGTCTCTCCAAACCAGATATAAGCTTTGTAAGGGAAAAAAATTGTTTTATTGTTCTTTCCCCCAATCCTAGAACAGGGTCTGGCACATTGTAGAGTCCAGTAAATAGTTGTTGAATAAATGAATGCTTGCTAATTGCAGAAGCAGGAGTCATCTTTCCATGCAGACCTTCTGCAATCTGCGGTACTATTCTTAAATGAAAAATACAGTCAAAGTCAGTAATTTTTAACCTTTTCATCTCATGACACACATAAACTAATTATTAACATTCTGTGGCACACCAAAAATGTTATATTTTTTGGTGATCTGAAAAAAAAATAGGTATAATTTTGATTGAGTCGCACTGGATGGCTAGTCTGTTGGAGGTTGTCATTTTTTAATTTGACAGTCTAAAGGAAAAGAGGTCAGTGACCCTGACTAAATAGTCAGGTTTTGCATGTTTTAAAAATTATATGGCACACCGGTTGAAAATTGCTGGTCTATGTGATTAAATGGAAGAACTAAAAGAAAGACAATTTCCTTATATTTAGAAGTATGATTGGATGTGTTTTATTTTGGTTGTTTGTTTATTTTCACAGTACCAAACACGCTCCACTAAATGTTAACAAATAACATTCTGATTATAACATTGTTTTCTGACATTTTCCCATACCAACTATCTTCTGCTAACTGAAATAAATCTACAGATTTTATATAAACATCATTCAAAGCTGTATTTTTATGGACAATCCCACTAGATGGTAAGCATCTAGAAGACATAGACTGTGGCCCTGTTAACCCTGTAACTTATAATCACAATAATCATCAAATATTCATTGACTCTCCTGATACAAGGGGAAAAAACTCAGATATAGGTAGAGTACTGTATAGGGCAGTGATGGCAAACCTTTTGAGCTCAGCGTATCAGCATTTTGAAAAATCCTAACTTAACTCTGGTGCCGTGTCACATATAGAAATTTTTTGATATTTGCAACCATAGTAAAACAAAGATTTATATTTTTGATATTTATTTTATATATTTAAATGCCATTTAACAAAGAAAAATCAACCAAAAAAATGAGTTCGCGTGTCACCTCTGACACACGTGTCATAGGTTCGCCATCACTGGTATAGGGTGACACTTTCTACCCTGTTGCCATGCTTGAAGTAGAAGCTGTATGTTCTCTATTTTCTTTTTGTTTAACACCTCAGAGTTCAGATTTCTGTGGAAGTTCATATTTCCCATGTTGTTGACTTTGAAAAGTTCCTTTCATTCAATTGTGAACTTTCTCAAGATCATTGTTGAGAAAATTGAATTCAGCTATTAGCTTTTCAAGTTTATCCAGGCCAAATAATATCAACAATAGACTCAAATTAAAAAGAATAAATTACTTTGTTCTGTAAGAAGTTATATAAAAGAGTCATCTCTACTTCAGCACATGAATTGCTGTAGATCTAATGTCCATTAGGGATATGATGTCCATTTTATAGATTATGAATTAGTGTGTGGGATGACCCACCTCTTCCTAAAGATGTAAGAATATTTCTGGTGTATTTGGGATGTTAGTCCAAATGGAGAATATAATGACAGACTGAAATTATTTGATTACTGAAGAGAAGATAATAGAGGAAGTATCCGGTCATAGAATTTGCTGCTTTTTAAATATATTATTTATTTCTAGTAATATTTATTCATGACCAAATAGAAATACCACAGACTGCCATCTTGTGGAATTAAAAGAATTTGGCATTGAATTAAGTATAAATAGACCTCGAGAATTTTATGTCTCCACTAGAGGCCTGGTGCACGAATTCGTGCATGGGTGGGTTTCCTCTGGGTGGCCTGTGGGGATTGGGCCAAAACCCGAAGTCCCACCTTGCCTGCAGCTCCTACCTGCTGCTTCTGCTCATCCCAACTCCACTGCACCTGCAGCGGGCTCCCGCCCAATCAGTCCAGATCTGGAGAGGCTTGAGCTGCTGCAGCAGTGCTCACCAGCCGTGAGCCCTGCATCTGGTGCCCTCCCAAGGGAAGTGGCCTGCAGGATCAGGCTGAAACTGGCTCTCTCACAGCCCCCAAGGGGTCCTGGATTGCGAGAGGACGCAGTCCAGGCTGAGGGACCCCACCAGTGCACGATCGGGCTGAGGAGGGACTGCAGGAGGGCTCCAGGATATGTCCAGCCTCGTCTCACCCAGTCCTGATTGGGGCCGGCTGGCCGGGGAGGGATGCAGGAGGGCTCCAGGGCATGTCTGGCCCATCTCACTCAGTCCCAATCATCCAGATCCCAGCAGCAAGCTAACCTACCAGTCGGAGCTTCTGCCCCCTGGTGGTCAGTGCACATCATAGCGAGTGGTTGAGTAGCCTTAGCATATCATTAGAATATTATGCTTTGATCGATTAACAGTCAACCGGTCATTAGATGACCAGACACTTAGCATATTAGGCTTTTGTTATATAAGATTTCTAGCCAATGAAACCTGCTTAATATTTTCAGTCTTTTTTATTCTAAAGATGGCTATTCCCTCTTCATAGTCTGTTCCCTGAATTGCTCACAGTGTGGTTTCTTCCTAAGCATAGCCAAATTCTTTTTCTATTATGTCACTGGTAGTAAGAGGCTTTGTAAAGTTTTCATCTTCAAATGGAATCCAATTCAGTTTTAGCCTCTTCTCCCATTGTGGAATATGCCTGACCATGGAACATGGAATTTCTTTCCAATTTCATAGGCTTCCAATTATCTGGTTTTGGTTTGCAAAATTTTCTTGCTAATTTTCTTTGTTTACTAAATATCGATTTACTTCAAGACAGGTAATTTTCCTGTGACATGCTATTCTCTTTTGCTTCTAGTTTTGAATCTGATTTTCTTTTCTTGATTTTTGGTACTTTTTATTTGTTTACGGAACAAATCCATACATGCACACTTTGCTTGTGATGTAGAATTAGGTTCCATTTTTGATATGTGTGTGTGGGAGGTGTCTCTGGCAGTTTTAAGAATGGGCTTCTCCCTGTCTACTCTCTGTTCACATCAGGACTCTAAGAGGCTGAAGTTGCCACCAAGAGGCCCTTCCGTGAGAGGGCTCAGCTTGCCACGGAAAAGTCTGCTGAGGTTTCATTCAACCTCCGAGTCTCCATAGCATATAGTATCGTCACTGATCCCCTGGGAAGGAGCAGCCTCCATTCAGGTTTCCGGGTTTCCCACGCTACAGCAAAACCAGCGGAGAAACGTTTGCAGCCCAAGGAGCAGAACAAAATTTATAAGCAGTGTGCTTGGCAAAGGAGCCAGCTGCACACACAGCACCTGTTATTAAATTCAGAACAAAGTTATACCTGGCCTTATAATTACATGGCAAATCATCACTTCCAGGTACATTAGCAGGTGTCTGCAGGGGTGAGGCCTGGATCCCCCTCAGAACTAGAAACAAAGAAAGTGATGTCAAAAAAAAAAAAAAGAAAGAAAGAAAGAAAAGAGGGTTGTAGGGGTATCCTGGGAAAGAAGAGGGAAGTGTGAGGTGGATTAGCCAGGGAAAGTGAAGCTTATTCAATGTGTTGTCATTTTGTACCACGGAAATCCAAAAGCCTACAGAAAGCACCCTTCCCTTCCACAGAAAAGTGCAAATACCTCTGGGGCACCTCCTCTCAGTGTCTAGGAAGCAGGTGCACACAGCCCACAGAATAGCCTGGCTGCAGGCCGCGTTGTCCTCGCAGGCCTGGGCAAATGGAGAGGCCGCTGAAAGCCATGAAGCGGGGAGCCATGTAACACACTCACGGCCCAAGTGAGAGGGTCTATGGCAGTGATGACGAACCTTTTGAGCTCGGCCTGTCAGCATTTTGAAAAACCCTAACTTAACTCTGGTGCCGTGTCACATATAGAAATTTTTTTGATATTTACAACCATAGTAAAACAAAGATTTATATTTTTGATATTTAGTATGTATATTTAAATGCCATTTAACAAAAAAAATCAACCAAAGAAAATGAGTTCGCGTGTCACCTCTGACACGCGTGTCATAGGTTCGCCATCACTGGTCTATGGTCTTTTTAAGTTGTATTTGATTGTATTCATGACCCACACAATTTCCTAGGCTTTCCTTAACTGTGGTACAGCTCAGAGAAGAAAACATTCCCATCTAAGGGGGTCAGAGGACCTGGTGAGCATGGGGATCTACAGCCGCAGCCACTTTGCTGAGGAGGCTGACGGCACTATCAGCCCGGCACCCATCCCCTCGGGCCCAGGAGGCCTGTGGGCTCTGCCTTGGGACCTCTGCATGGGGAGGTGGCACCTGCTCAGCCTGGAAGAGTGACATTACTGATTGAGAGGCTGGAGGTCTCTTTGTCTTTCTTGGGAAAGTTGTGATTTAGCTCAATTGAACCTAAATGCTTACTTGACCTTATTTTAAAACTGAGATTATGTCCTCTGTATGTATAATAAATAGAAGTATTGAGGGGGTGGCATTATTAACATTATTGCTTGTATTGTTATTATTAGCTCCTGATCATATATGGCTTTGTTTTGTCTCCTGGCAAATTGCCTTATGTTAGGGTCTCTTCTGCTTTTATTTAACTTGCTGCATTTTCTTATCTGACTTCCCAGTGCAGAGTAGAAAGTCCTCAAGAGCAAGAGGAGAAGAGGATCTCTAAGGGAGTTGAGCAGGCACTTGGCTTCCTCTTTTCCTTCCTCACCATCCACTTTGCAGATGAAAAACCCGAGTGCCCAGGGCCTTTCAGTCACCTGGCCTGACCTGGCAGCTAGTTGGCAGCAGACAGAACTAAGGTGTGGATCTTCCTCTGAGTCTCACTGTCCTCTGCAACTCTCATCTGGTTTCTTCGTGTACAAAATCACTGTGTAATTATGTGCTTAATTGTGCGGGTTTTGTAGTCTAGAGATTTAGACCAGGATGGCTGCGTGGGGAGATTACTCCCAGGGACCTGGAGCAGCAGGGGGGCTCCCTCTCGGCTTGCCTAATTGAATAGGCACTTGGAGCGAGGTAGTGACAGTTCACTTCACTGGTCTCCAGTGGGAGAGCAAAACCGTTGAGCGAATGTACGGAGGCCTTCCTCACCATGCAGTGGGGCAAGACGCCTCTCAGGTCCTCAGGACTTCCCGAGCCTACAAAATGGAGCTTAGAAGACCCTATGCATCTATGATTGGGTCATTAGAGTCTCTTCTGTGCCAAATTCAACTTAAAGAAAGAGTTGTTTGATCCCTGAGTTGGCCTCTCCATTTGTTTTAAATGGGAAACAGCATCGGATTGAAGGCCTACTCTCCGAAGAAAGCTTTTCTATCCTGAACCCGTGTGTGCACACCCGCTCTTTCTTTCCCCTCTCCCAGCATGCCGCAGGATAATAAAAGTCAGAAAGGTCTGACAAAGAGAGAGCTCTCAGGACATGCTCCTCCATGAGGGTCCGCAATTTCCAACGATAGCTGGAGCAGTGTGGTGCGGTGTGCGGTTGGAAACGCGGTACGTTCTCGGCTAATGGTGGCTGTGGGTTCTGAAATGAGGCACAGCAGGTGGGACAGTGGCACTCAATTTTCAAAATCTGTGCCCTAAAATGTGTTTGCTTAAACCTTGTCTCCCCCATCCTTTAGGGGCCTCCATATCTATCAAAACCAGACCCGAGGAAAGAAATTCAAGGCTTCTATTTCTTACAACGCTTTCACAATTGCCACTATGATTCAGAGGTTGTCTGGAAAGTTCAGTAGCCAAAAGCTCCCTCCTTCTCTCCAGAGCGATAAATTAAATCACTTCTAGGTCACCGGGAGAAGGGGGAGTGTGTGGGGCGGGGGGGGGGGGGGGGGGGGAGGGACTGGCTTTGCCCAGGTATCAACAATAACTTTGAAAAGGACACGCAATTCCTCATAGCCATGACTAACGGCATTATGTCATAAGGAATTCATTCTCAAAATAATGCATGTGTAAGGTGTTAATAATGTCATTGTCTGTTTTCTGAAAGCCATGAGTAAGGCAAGAGAAGTTTGCATTGCTTGTGCATTGGAAGATTTTCAGCGTTTTTTAGTTTAGTGTGTTACTGATTCTTAGATGGACGCTCTATATAACCCGCTAACTGGGGGGGGGGGGGGAACTGGCCCCCAGTCCCACTTAGGTGAACATGGATGTGTGTGTAGGTTTGCTAGAGTATTAATAAGGTGTTTATAAAATCAAAGGCAAAAGGTGGCCCCTCAAACAAGTCTATTGATGGTTTGTATGTTCTTCTTTACTATTGTGTCAAACATCCTGTTTTGTTCCCCGCCCCCTCCCCCCCCCCCCCCGTTATGTTTTCAGTGGTCACTTGGGCATAGGGAGAGGGGCTAATGAGCTTGAAGCTCCTGCCTGAGCAGTTCCTTAGATGGGGCGCGTCTGGTAACTCTGGGGTTATGTTGTTTTGTTTTTAAGCCAGTGCTGAATAGTTTCGTTATGTTATGAGTGCTGTTTTTCTTCAAGAATAAAGAGTTCAGCACAGCTCAGGGACCTCAGTGGGGAGAACTCCCTGAGCGCCATGTACCCTTGGGGAGACGGCAGTGGTACCCTTGTGAATTCCACGGACTTTACCAAGAAGCTTTGGGGTCTTCAAATCCAATGCATGATCTTTCCATGTAATTCAGTCACCTGTTATTTTATTGCTCTGTTTGCTTTGATTAAAACCTCAGCAACCAAATAACTTGTATTGTAAATTATACAACTTCCTGTTTTTATTTCCATCACTTTTAATCCCTTAAGGCATGTTTCACTGGATGATTCAATTACAGGCTGTTTTAGAAAAATTGCAATTTAATCAATAAGAAAAAGGGCCAGATTTCTAAAGAAGATCAAAGGACATAAAATACCGTGGAAATCTCTATGTTAACAGGTGTGTTTGGTGACATTTTGGGCGTGATTCTTGGGCGTGCTGTTATATAACTTTTGGTGTTTAGATAGATGATTCCCACCAGTTCCTTGTGCATGAAAAAAAAATATGATGGATAAAAGACTTGATTAAAATGGAAAGAGACCTGCCTATTCACTGGTGTCCAGTGGGCTCCACTGAGAATGCCAGATGAAATATATAAAGCACCTGATCTGAACAAGGGTCAAAAAATGGCAGCATGCTTCCATGGAAGACTACTTCTTGTCTGAAAAGAACCAATTTTTTTCCATAGAGTGTTTGCTATGGTATCAGATGTATTTGCTTTTGCATTCCACTTCAGGGCTTCTCAAACTTTAGCATGCATCAGAATTGCATGGAGGGTTTATTAAAACTCAATTGCTGAGCCCATCCTCAGAAATTCTGATTCCTTTGGGTCTGGGATGTAAACTGGTCAAGCTTCCAGTTTATATTCAGGATGCTGGTCCACCCAGCATGACTTGAGTAGCTCCACTCTGTGTCAGAATGACTTTTAAACAGCCAGCCCACTTTTTTATTAGCCTCTCTCATTTCCACTGTGACAGAAAAAAATGCTTCTCCAATAAGTGAACAGCACAAGCTTAAACAAAATAAAAAAAAACTAGGCTGAATCGTTTAGTCTTCTTTCTGTGTTAACATGTACTTCTTTGTTTACATTATTTTTAATACCGTCCGAATTTTTAATCTTGGATTCAAGCTGGTTTGCTCCACGAGTTTGTAAATAGTTTTTCACATCAAATTGGTAGCACATCTTTTTTTCCAGCGAGGTCAGTATAATCTGTGACAGGACACGTTGCTTTCCTGCCAATACAGAGAAGTGAAGAAATTCATTCAACACCCTAGAAAAGTTCTGTAGGACTCTGCAGTGTTCCTGCTTTGATCTGAAATGAGATGGAGCTGACATTAGTCATGTATTTTACTTTAGACAGCTACTTCCAGATTTGTCAGATCAAAATATCTTATAAATGACTCAAATGTTATAACAAATGGTTCAAACCTCATGGCATTTGTGGAAAACAATTTAATAGGGTCCCCGGGCAGCTCCAGGATAAAGAAATTTGAGTTATGAACTCTCGCAGCATTTTGATGTGGGTTTGCATCCCAGCGTGTCTCTGTTTTGCTGAGAAGTGCTTCTCTCTCTCTGCAGGATGACTTCTGGTTCCTTGTGTGGCAAGGTCAGAAGCAGGCAGCCTGGGTTTTCTATAGCTAGGCAAGGAATTTTTTCTCATCTATGTGAAACTATTACGTTGAGACTTAGTCTTATAGAATTGTAAAGATGGAACCAACCTCAAGTAACATCAATTCTAGTGTCCTTGTTTTGCAGAAGAGAAAACATATACAGCCTAGTGCTTTTCATATGACCCATACTTTAAAATCCTGTTTCTAATTTTCAGAAGGTCTTGAAAATGAATTTCAAGGTATATTTTTATGAAAAGTGAGTTGTGACTGCAATGTTTGTGGGTTTGATGCTCTCTCTTCAGCACACAGAAGTTTCAGCTTGAATTCAATGAATGGAAAACCCGTCTCCCTAGCACAACTGTCTTTCTATTTGGTGGGTGGTGGAGCTTTGAAAAGGAGGAATTAGACCTACTCACCTACTGGCAGAAGGGTTGTAGGGCACCAGCCATGTAGTGCCTAGACCAGTCAAATGTACTTGGCATCAAGTTTAACGTGAAATCAAGAAATGTTTTTATTTTGATATTCATGAGCTAAGATCATGAGACATTAGGATATTTCAAATTCTAATGAGTATCTGGTGAATGATACACACTGATCTGAAGGACCCTGCTTGCCAACAATTTGGGGTTCTATTATAAGGTGGTCAATCTAACAATAATGCAAGCTATCATTTCTTAAGTTCTTATGTGCCAGGTACTGTACTAAGTACTTTAGCATGATTTGTTCTCTTTTAATTGTCACAACTTCCCCATGAGTACAATAGGTATTGGTATTAGAATTATATAATGCTATTAGTACTATCATTATCCTCATTCTGCAAATGAAGAACTATAGCTTAGGGAGATCAAGTAACTGGCCCAAGGGCACACAGCTAAGAAGTAGTAACACCAGTATTAAAAGCTAGGCCTTTTCATCACTGCAATCTGTCCGATTTCCACTAAACTCTGCTATCTTCCAAGGGAGTAGGAAAGATTATGTTCCTAAGAATGAGAGTTGAGTATAGATTTAAGCTGAATGAGCACATGGTTCTTTTCTCTTGTCTCTTAGCATTTGCTTCCCAATTGTCTGACAAAGAAAAAGCTCACACTGTGGATTTTTATGGTTAGGAAAGGTCATACTTCATTTTTACTGGCAACACTGAATGTGTTTTTAACATGGGTCGGGGGTGGGGGGCAGAAGAAGGACTGGGAGGGGTCTGGGGTTAAAACCAATTGGAGAAGTCCTGCCTGCCCAGGCTTGATGAAAAGCATGTATCCCAGGCTCAAGAGTAATTGCTTAAGAATTCTTCATTCTAATACATTCATATCCACAGGGGGCAGTTGGAGATATGATTAGGTCACAAGTGAAATGAGTTTGGCGGGCTAGCATAATCCCTGTTGGACTCACACAGTTAAGGCCCACTTTTGTCTGCGTCATCATCTGCTTCCACTCCGAGATGCTCAGAACTGAATTAACAAGGGGCCTCTGGTCAGCTGGAGGTTTCCTCCTGTATAAGGAATAATGCCTTGTCCAGGAAGCTGCACATACACAGGTCTGTTTGTCCCTCACCCATCTGTGTTTGAATCCAACCTCCTGCCCCTCTCAAGTACATGACAGTATTCCTCTCTAAATTGCCACACTCCCAGGCAAGTGAGATCAGCTGAGTCATAAGAAAGGGTCTTTCAGGTTGTGCCTGCTTCACAATTAGATTGATTTGGATATGTGAACGTAACTGAGATCATTTTGATGCCCAAATTGGTTATGCCATTTCCCTCAGTGAATATTCTCCCCTTAAAAAGGCATAAGTAAACTGATTAGGAAACAAAATCCCCTGAGAAGTTAAAAGTAATTTATCTGACCTAATCACATCAAGAAAGTTCCACAAAATTTAACAAATTAAAATTTACAATATAACATGTAATAAAGAAATTATATCATGAAATAAACCTCTGTCAAATGACTAAAATATCTTATTTTACCTTAATCTGAAAACTTGCCACTGAATAATGAGAACCTTTAAGGTTGAACTGATGTACCTGTGATTACTTAATTATATAATTATTATAAACTTCTGGATAAATTACCCATTAAAGTCATTTTCTCATCCAATTAAAATCATGACAGTTCTAGTTGACTCAATCCAGTTTCCTAAATCATCTGTAGGAAATACTGTAGAATATATTAGGTGCCCAACAGTTAAAGCCTTCTGCACAATATTTTATATTCTTAGGTGTTTAGGGATAAAAGGGACCTCCTATTTGTCATATTCAATTTTATCAAAAGTAAATTGAAGGACAGAGATCCTAACTTGTCCGACATTACATAGCCAATCAGTGACTAAGAACCAAATCTCTTTAATTTTAGTTTAGTTCTGGTTCCATCAAGCCAGTTATTCTTATGTGTGTGTGTTTTTAGCTTTACTATGCATGTGTGTGCATGTATGCATGTACACACACACACACACGCACACACACACACGCGCACACACACAATATAGCTATGCCATGCCCATTACATACATATCCAGGGCTACACACAATTCCCAGCATTCTGGCAACAACTTCATCCCATTCCCTTCCACTCAGGAAAATATATGGAATGGAAATAAATCAGAGTGGCATTATTATGAGGATTATTTTAAATGGGAAGATTTATATACATACACACATACAGGTACAAATGGTTCCCAACTTTGGAGTGGTTTGACTTACAATAGTTCAATTTTAGAGTGGTGCAAAAGCAATGCACATCATAAATTAAATGAGATATTCAACACTCTATTTTAAATTAGGTTTGTATTAGATGATTTTGCCCAATTATAGGCTAGTGTAAGTATTCTAAGCCTGTTTAAGGTAGGTGTGGCTAAGCTATGATGTTTGGAAGCTTAGATGTATTAAATGTATTTCTGACTTAAAAATATTTTCAATTTACAATAGGATTATGGGAACGTAACCCCATCCTAAGTTGAAGAGCATCTGTATATGCATATTTTATGTATATAAAGTAATTTTGCCCTACGGTTTGGCTTAGTGGATACAACATTGGTCTGTGGACCAAAGGGTCCTGGGTTCGATTCTGGTCAAGAGCACGTACTTTGGTTGCAGACCCCTCCCTGGCCCAGGCCTTGGTTAGGGCTCATGCAGGAGTCAACCAATCAATGTGTTTCTCTCCTATCAATGTTTCTCTCTGTCTTTCTCCCTCTCTGCCACTCTCCCTAAAAATCAATGAAAAAATATCCTCCAATGAGGATTAGCAACAACAAAAAATAATAATTTCTAGACTTTGGTACTCAAATTCTTATTAATAGCAATTACTAATGAAACTCATTAAATCAGTAACCTCCAGCCCCTGACAGCAAATTAGGCCTGCCACCTATTTGTGTGTGTGTGTGTGGGGGGGGGGGGGGGGTTGCGAATAAAGTTTTTGGGAATGCAGCCACACCCATTTACTTGAGTATTTTACTAGCTGCTTTCATGCTACCACAACAGAGCTGAATAGGTGAACAGATCATATGGCCACAAAGCCTGAAATATTTACTATTTGTTCCTTTACAAATAAAGATTGCAGACCCCTGCATTAGTCCATTTTTCTAACTGAAGGAACATAAAGCCATATTTTTTGCTTTGTTCTCTTGCTCTTAACCACTCAACTGCACTGGTTACCATTGCTTATGAGCCCATCTTTTAGAAAGTTTCCCATAATCTATTGCTCTTCTTGGATCACCTCCAATAACTTTTGCTATCCCCTTTTCTTCCTCTGTTTTTCTTTTATATATTTTATTGATTTTTTACAGAGAGGAAGGGAGAGAGATAGAGAGTTAGAAACATCGATGAGAGAGAAACATCGATCAGCTGCCTCCTGCACATCTCCCACTGGGGATGTGCCCACAACCCAGGTACATGCCCTTGACCGGAATCGAACCTGGGACTTTTCAGTCCGCAGGCCAATGCTCTATCCACTGAGCCAAGCCGGTTTTGGCCTTCCTCTGTTTTTAAACAGCTTTGTACTTTATTTACACATTCCCCAAAGATTGGTATAGCACACTAAACATGTCTATACCTAAATGGCCTGGGCACATAACTGTGTGCTTAATACAAGGAAAGTTGAATAGGAATAGTAGCTATCCCTTTTGTAACACTTTTTATGAGGCCTGATAAAAATACACACACACATACAAACACACTGGATTCCACATAACATCTTCACCAGGTCTGCTAAGTAGAGACTTTTTAATCAAGCCCATTGAACAGATGAGAAGACTGAAGTCACATACACTTACCCAAGGTTACACAGTTCATCCTCACAGTCAGTTACAGAGTTGGGATTTGACATGCCTTTCATTTCCAGAGCTCATGTGTTGAATTTTTCTCTGGTACTATACTTAATTTCATAAAGTGAGATAGATAATAGATAGATAGATAGATAGATAGATAGATAGATAGATAGATAGATAGATAGATAGATAATAGATAGAATTAGAAAATATTTCAGTTAAATGTCCCCATTTTCCTGTCACAGGAGGTTTTAAAGGAGCCTTTTGGATTTAAAAAGGAGAAAGGTATCCTGTACTTGGTCTGCTTTCATTCTAACACCACTTTCTGAGTGCAGGACATCTCCTCCCCATTTTCCCCATGAAACTACACATGATGGCTAGATGGGAGCTACATGAGTCTTTCCCCTTTGGGAACAAAATATAACTAGGTATAGAGTGAAGGTCCAGAGCAGATTATCTAGATTCAGGTCCCAGCTCTATCACTTAATATCTGCATGCCCTTGGGCCAGTTATATAACCACTTGGAGCCTCAATTTCTTTATCCTTAAGAGGGGGTTGCTAATAATAAGCACGGTATACAGGTGTTGTATTTATTAAATAGTTATACATGCAAAGCCCTTGGAATGCATCTTGGTATATAGTGAGCTCTTGATATTCGTTAAAAATTGTAATGGTGGTTGTAATGATGATGGTGATGATTACACTGAGAACTATTAGGAAGAATTAGTGTGGAATCTTACTAATTGCCCCCTGGCAGCCTAGCCTTTGGTATTTCTTCAGCATAAAGAATGTACAGGTAAAGTGGACAACTGCTGGGAGAAAATTCTTCTCCATTCTCTTAGCTCACCCTCCACATTCTGTATCCAGAGCTTGGTCTCCCAGCATGGAATTATTTAGTTACCATCTACCAAGGCAGCGGAACAGACTGTATTGAATATAAAGGAGGTAGTGAATAAATATTAAACAATTCTGACATTGTTGATGGAGGAAATGCTGTGGCTTCTTGCATTAGGTATTCGGTATTGACTTCTTGTGCTCACTGAAAGCCCCCAGTGGTTTTGGGAGAGTAAACACAAACATGGTAATGTTCATGATACCGGCCAACTTCTAAACCAGGTAATTATATTTTGCTTATCTTAATTGGATTTCTGATGGGCTCTTCCTGACGCGTCCTAAAACGGGGGTCAACAACCTCTCGCAAACAGGATCAATTCAATCCCTCTGAGACTCCCTGAAGTCCACTTCCAGGGAACCAGGAGACGGCTGAAATGATAGTCATAAAATATATTACATTTGCATGGGGCAACTGTGGCTTTCATGTGAATTATATCGTTAGACCTTTACAACTTCCTGGAGTTATGGAAGCTCTGAGTTCTGGGGGAGTTGCCTGCCAATATAGCATAGGGAGCGTGGGCTGACTTTCCCATGGGTGTCTTGCTGTTTCATGTTTCAGGGCCAGTGCTTATGCTGTTCTTTCTTCCTGAAACACCCTTCTCTCTCCCCTGCTTTCTTACCTGCAAAGCTTCTCCTTCAAGATCCAACTCAGACATTATTTCATTTAGGAGAAGTTCTCTGGCAGCCTCCTGACTCCGCCCGTTAGCTTAGCACCCCTTCTTTGCACTTTGATCATGTCTGGGCACCTAGGGCTCAAGACCCTTACCATAGCCACCATATTAAATCACCATTATCTATCTATCTATTTTCCCATGGAGATCCCACCAGCCTGTTATACAGTACAGGTGATCACAATAAAGCTATTTGTTTCCATTGACCTTTTCATTCCCAGCACAGAGAGGAGCACTTGGCATACAGTAGGTGCTCAGTAAATGTGTAATGTAGGGAACATAACCTGATTCTAAATTCTGGGCTCTCCTCAGCATTCTGACCTCTGAGCCAATATAAGCGCCCTCCTGCCAGCCCAAGGTGGCTGTCAGACATCACCATGTGCCAGAGACTATAAAGTGAAAGCAGATGAAGCAATTCCTGACTGCTGGCAAAAGATGATATCACTCATTTGGGGAGTAATAAGTGAAATAGCTGAAGAATGCTTTCATGATATGACATATCAAGTCCCAATTAAGTTTACCATTTATTCAGTGTAGACATGCTAAGAGGATGTGGGCAGCTCAGTCGGCCAGGGAGGCTCAAGGCGATAGGAGGTTTTCCACTGTGTGCTCAAAAAATGAGGCCGAAGCCCTGAAGGCACACAGCCAGGGGAAAGGTAAACCCAAGGAAAGGGGTTCAGTTCAGCTAGGATGGCAAAGATTAGGAGGATTTTCAATTTCAGGGTAAATAATTGAGTTTGATATTAGAATTGAGGTGCTTGTGTAAGTGCATGAAGATAACCCTGGAGCCTGACCCTTCCAAGCCCTCACCATTCCCTGAGAGCTCGCAAGGTTCCAGGTCCAGGCGTGAACAGGACGGAGACTGTGGGCTCCGCACTCCGCAGTTCTCCTTTCCCTGCCCACTCACACCACACAAGGTGCATACAGATGTCAGAGTTTTTGTGTGTCGCCATGCCTTTGCTAAACATGAAATTTCTTCAAGTTGCAGTAAATGCTCCTTCCCCCACCCTTTCCATCCCTCTAATGCCTGCATATTCCTCAGGGCTCAAGTCAAGTCTCTGACCAGCCTCAGCCGGCAGAAATTCCGGGCTTTGATTTCACTCTCCTTTTGTGCTAGTTTCACTTTTGATCCTCCTCCTCAGACTTCTCAGCCTCAGTATCTCAGAACCTTCTCTGAGCTTTGTTTGCTCTTTTATTCGCCTCTTCTGTTCCCCAGCTTCCCTCTGCTCCCCTCATCACTCTCCTGGACTTCTGCCTCGCCTGTGTCTCCTTACTCTCAGCATCTGCTGCTTGCCTTCTGGAGGTCCAGTAAGTGCTGCCAACTTCCCCAGACTTCACCCGAGGGTGGAATAGTGGAGTAGAACTGGCGTGGGATTTGAAGTCACAGCCATGTACATCCCAATTCAGGCTTTGCCACCCGCTGGTAATATAACACAGGACCACTAAGTTCTCCAAACCTCAGTGTGCTCAGATGTAAAATGGAAATAAGAGCATAAATACATATCTTGTAAGGTTGGTGGTCGATTAAGAGAGATATAAGGTACTTGAAACATAAATATGTGGAAAGTGGTAGCTTTGATTGGGATGGTCCCTTACTGCATCTTCCTCACAGACATAATACAACAGTCCAGGAATAACATCATTTCATTCAATGTCATGTCTTTGTAATGTTTATGAGATACCATAGGAACTTAACTCTTGTTTATATCAATTAGCCTGTGTTAACATTGGTTTCATTAAACATCATTTCGCCACAGTTCTGAGAACCTATTGACAATGTTAAATGAGGACTTAGTATAGTGGATGCACTTGTATTCATAAAGCCATTCATTTTAGTAGACTATACATTGTAAAGTAACTGGCACCTGCATTTGTATTGAATCCAAATAATGCCAGTGCTTCTTGCAGTGATTCAAAGTGGCTGCATTGAGCTTGACAGTTGCTTTCTTGGAATGTCCATTTCTAGGTCAGGGACCTGTCCCACCTCCAGCTCAGGGTTTCACTCTCCTTTGGTGCTAGTTCATGATCGTGTTCAGACAAGTTAGAAGCATTAGAGGTGGTAGAGCCCCAGTCAGATCTGAGCCTCATGCACCTCCTATTGTCTCTCCTTGCTTGTCTTTCCCCAACTTCTGGTTGAATTCGTGGTTGGCTTGATCTCCCTGAACTTAGAAGGTTCTGGTGTTGGAATTCCATCTTTAGCTTGCAGAACTGGGAGAGATTGGACCAGGGTTGAAACTCTGAGCTACCGCTATAGTAAAAAAGGTCGCCTACCCTTGCCCTCAAGAATGACTGTTTTTCCTGGTTATATAGTGTCTGTGCCTCAGAGCAGGCAACATTTTAGTGGTGGATAAGGTGACCCATATGTATTGTTTATGCCAAGAAAGCACTTTGAGATGAAATGTGGTCCATTAATCTCAGATGTTGTGCATGCCTCTTTGCTGTCTGAGTTTGGTTGTTTTGTTTAATCTGCTGAGGGAGGTTTGTTTTGATTTTTTAAATCTGCGATGAAATAAGAATTCCACATTTACTGTGATTTATCTGTGGGAAGAAGAAAAGTGAGACGGGAAATGTTTACCCTTAGGAGATTTGTGTAAAGTTCTGTCAGATGATGTCGTTGAGAGGGAAATGGGCAGGAAAGATGAGGAAGCGATAAGTGCCTTTCAAGTTTGTGAATCGAATCAAGTTTCAATTATGACAACAGTTAAACACAGTGATTTTTCTGTATTTTCAGGAATAAAAGCACACAATTATTTCTTCTGCAGTGCCCAATAATCTCTAACAATTTATCCGTTTTCACTTAATGCCTCCAAAATGGCCAAGGAGAGTTATGCACGGCCTGCAACATGTAATAACATGGTCAGCATCAGCACAGCTATTGAGTGGGAGGCCAGGCGAGGTTCGCTGCTCAGAGAGGCGCTGGGTACTGTGCACATGAATCAATAAGCCAACGCCGAGTCCTGCTAGATCGTCATTTACCCTTGACAAAACAAGCAATGATAATTGGATGATAATGTAGTAATTTACCTTTATACATTTTACCCTTGTTGGGTTTTTAGAGGTTATTGTTGTAGCTGATAAATTTTAGTGTAGAATTCCAGCTTTTTCCCGAGCAAGTCCAGTATTGTCTAATTCTGCATTTTGCTGCTTCTGCCTTCAAATAACAGGATCTTACAAATTAGCCTTTGCATTATATTTGTTTCTAGGAAGTCCGATGCCAGTTTCTGTCAGGGTGCTTTTCTATTCTAGGGAGATCTGTGGGGGCACTTAACCTACGTTCGACCTAAGAGGTCCGAGAGTTCTTCAGAAGACAAAGAATTTCTAGATACTTTCCTTGAGGATGTGTCAAGGGCAATACAGACAAAAGACTGATGTCTCCTTTAACAGCTTGATAAGTATCTCAGGATATTCTGCAGGAATCAGTTCTGCTCCTGCAAAGTACTGTATTCCCATTCAGCATGATATGGCTGAATGTGTGTGCTCCCTGTGACAATGGGGGAGACTTATCTTTGCCCTGAGGGCTGAGCGCTGCAACACTGCTCAAGCGATAGGCTTGACAGAAGTGACGATTTGGAGAGATGATCTGCTTAAAAACACATGCACACATTAGAGATGTGTAAGAATTAAAAATGTGGTGCTCTGTTTATCTGGATTGCATAACTTCCAAAGGCATTTCTATGCGCGGCGTCAAAATCCCTTGTAAAAGTAAAGTAAATCATTCTTGTATTGACCATTTTTTTCATGTTGTTCTATTGAGACATCTTCCCAACAGAGTTTCTTATTGAATTGTATTTCTATAAGGGTATTGTAGGTTAGCAGCACATTTTTATGGTACACAAAAGATGTGCCTGCTGAATTTCCAATGCCTTGCATATTGTTCCCCACAGAAGAAACATCTCAGAAATGCTAAATAAATCAAAACAGAAACATTTGGCTCTTGACTTGCTGCTGCTGCTTTTTTTTCCCTCTCGGTTTACATTGGCTGGAATATCTATTACGATCCATCTTAACTATTTGATTAATTTGTAATAAATTCGGCCCTTTGGAAATCTCTTGCTGGAATGCTAGCTGGGTTACTCTTGTAGAGGGTTTATTTAATATGTGTCTCTGTGTACCTATATGGATGAAAATTTAATATGGTTTAGAAGCCTTTAAAAACACACACTCACATAGTGTTTGCTCTGAATTAAGTGCTCATATTTGACAGAGCCTTGTGGTAAAAATCCATAAATGTTCGGGCAGACAAAAGTATTGAGAGGGGGATTTCTTCTGAAATTGATGTGACACATAATTTCATTTCAGGGGACAAAATATCATCATATTTCCGATGACCAGTAAAGGTAATGATAAATATTGGATTGGAATCCTATATTTTATCTTTTTAAAAAATATTTTCTTCTTCTGATGGCCTGTGTTATTTGAAGTGCCATCGCCACATCTCAGGGTTCACCTTGAATTTGATGCAGTCCTGTGGCGGTGTCCCTGTGGGGGAGAAATGTTCCCCTCCAGATAACTGTAGCAGCATAGCAGGAGTGGTTTGATGCAGCCTTCTCTGTATTACAACAACATAATAAAAACGCCTCTCCTCCTAACCATCACCGTGCACTGAGGAGGGCATCACAGATTCATCCCCTGCTCTTGGAAATGAGATCCAGGTAGGAAATAGACCCCCATGTTTAAGACAAAGACTTTTAGTCCCAGAAAGGTGCATTATAAAGATAAGCTAAGTGTCTTTTATAGCAAAACTAAGGAAAAGGACATTAGCCATTTTTGCTGTATGTATCCCACCTACTCCTTTGCTTATATTCATCACCACTGTATATATTAAGAAAGCAAAGGAAAATGATTTTCCCACAGGTGTGTTTTGTGCTCACTGAAACAAACAATGAATGGGAAGTGCATGCTGTGTGGGAAGAAGGAAAGACGGGTTAATCGGCACTTTGAACTCCTCTCTGATTCCTAATCTGAATGTTTTATATTCATATGTAATGTGGAAATATGTAATGCTTGTGCTTACTAATTCTGGCTGACATGTCTTTCTTAACTTTACTACTTCCTTAGAATGTCCATATAAGCATGAGTCCTGTGACCATTAATTCTACCCATACTCTGAGCCACACCACATTCTTCTCAGCACTTAAGATAGTTAGACAAAGGAAGTTATTTATGATCCAGTAGGAAAGATAAAACAAATACAATAATAAGTAAATTAGTATAGACTAAAGTACATTTGGTATAGATTCTGTGTTTTGGTAATTTCGAAGAGGAAGAAGATTCTGTTCGACCTCAGAAATGCTTTATGCCTGGATGTGGGTAGACTGGCATAATCATGATAGCCATGGTGGGGAAAATTTCAAAAGAAAACAGCATGATTCAAGGGATGGGGACTAAAAATCTGGGGGAAAGTTATAGAAAATAGAGAGTAATTTAATATGGATCTGGTGTCATATAGGGAGACAAAGGGGAAATCTTAGATATTATAAAAAGACCTCAGCAAAGGAGAGACCAATGAATTAAACTCTTGCTATAGAGAAAGCAGATCAATGCCTGCCAGTGATCCATGGTGGGCTTGCCTTAGAGGCCAAGGGAGACCTGCACCTTGAGGCAAGAGAAAGACGAGAGAAAGAAATGTCATGGAGGACCTTGAGTGCCAGGCTGATGGATGCTGGGTCCCCACAAAATAGATCCCAGTACTAGACATGTAATCGCCAGAAAATAACTCTGTCTTTAATCAAATACCTACTCTGGCTCCGATGGAATACTGGCACTTCACTCAGGTTATCGTCTCAAGGTTTCCTCCTGCTTATCCATTAGATCTCAGCTTAAATGTCACTTAGTCCTCGAAAGGCCTGACCTGGCCACACCACTGAAGGTGCCACCTCTCCAAGGCCTCCTCACTCTCTACAGTCACACCTATTCCTTTCTTTCATAGCACTTAACATAGTTTTAATTGCATGTGTATGTGTTTGTAAATGTGTGTTTCTGTCTCCTCCTGATAAACTATTAGCTCCGTAAGGGCAGGAATGAGATCTGTTTTGTTCATCATCCTATCCCAGCGCCTAAAGTCTCTCTATATATTAGGCACTCAAAATTGGTAAAATGTTAATATTTATGACAACCTAATAAAGTATATACCATCATCTTCACTTCACAATAAAGGAAATTGGCATTCAAAGAATTACTTGCCTCGGTTAATCAATAATCAGCAGACTTTGATTCAAACTCAGTCTCTAAGATTCAGACGCTCCTGGTTCTATCCTTGGAGTGCCATGACTCTTCCATTAAAAGGAAGATAAAATCCATATCAGTTTGGTAGAGCTGCCTTTAAAAAGCATGAGAAGCGTATTTATTTATTTTTTATTTTTTTAGTAAATCTTTATTGTTCAGATTATTACATTTGTTCCTCTTTTTTTCCCCCCATAGCTCCCCTCCACCCAGTTCCCACCCCACCCTCTGCCCTTACCCCCCCACTGTCCTCATCCCTAGGTGCACAATTTTTGTCCAGTCTCTTCCCGCATCTCCCACACCCCTTTCCCCCCCCAAGAATAGTGAGTCCATTCCCTTTCTATGTCCCTGATTCTATTATAATCACCAGTTCATTCTGTTCATCAGATTATTTATTCACTTGATTCTTAGATTCTTATTGATAGATGCATATTTGTTGTTCATAATTAGTATCTTTACCTTTTTCTTCTTCTTCCTCTTCTTAAAGGATACCTTTCAGCATTTCATATAATACTGGTTTGGTGGTGATGAACTCCTTTAGCTTTTCCTTATCTGTGAAGCTCTTTATCTGACCTTCAATTCTGAATGATAGCTTTGCTGGATAAAGTAATCTTGGTTGTAGGTTCTTGGCATTCATCACTTTGAATATTTCTTGCCACTCCCTTCTGGCCTGCAAAGTTTCTGTTGAGAAATCAGCTGACAGTCATATGGGTATTCCCTTGTAGGTAACTGAGTTTCTTTCTCTTGCTGCTTTTAAGATTCTCTCTTTGTCTTTTGCTCTTGGCATTTTAATTATGATGTGTCTTGGTGTGGTCCTCTTTGGATTCCTTTTGTTTGGGGTTCTCTGCGCTTCCTGGACTTGTAAGTCTATTTCTTTCACCAGGTAGGGGAAGTTTTCTGTCATTATTTCTTCAAATAGATTTTAAATATCTTGCTCTCTCTCATCTTCTGGCACTCCTATAATTCTGATGTTGGGACGCTTGAAGCTGTCCCAGAGGCTGCTTACACTATCTTCGTATTTTCGGATTCTTTTTTCATTTTGCTTTTCTGGTTGGGTGTTTTTTGCTTCTTCGCATTTCAAATCTTTGCCTTGATTCTTGCGCTCCTCTGGTCTGCTGTTGGGAGTCTGTATAATATTCGTTATTTCAGTCCGTGTATGCTTAATTTCTAGTTGGTTCTTTATCACAACATCGAGGGTCTCATTAGATTTCTTGAGGATCTCAATAACTTTATCGGCGGCTTCTAGACAGTTCTTGAGAGACCTTAAAAGTGTGGTTCTGAACTCAATATCCTCCATTGACAGTTTTGTCCTGTTTCTTTGTCTCCGTATTTTTTATGCTTTCTTGGTGCACCCCCTAGTGGTCTTTGTGCACAGTCTTGTTGTACTTAAGCCTTGATTGTTGTAGTTAATACTAGGGGGATTTGACCTCCAGGCCAACTGGCCGAGAAGCATATTTAAATGACATAAATTTGTTGTTTCACAATTCTCTGTGAGAAATCTGAGATCAAGGTTTTGGCAGGGTTTAGTTCTTCTGAGGGATGTGAGCAAAATCTGCCCATGCCTCTCTTAGCTCCTGGTTTGCAGCAGTCTTTGGCATTCCTTTGCTTGTAGATGCATCATTCCAAACTCTGCCTTTATCTTCACATGGCATTTTCACTGTGTGTGTTGTATTCAATTCCTCTATTTTTAAAAGTTGTATTGGATTATGGCCCAACCTAATAACTTCATCTTAACTTTATCATCTCCAACAACCATATTTCCAAATGACGTCACATTCTGAAGGACTTCAACAGATGGATTTTAAGGAGATATATTTCAACCCATAACATATTTATTTATTAAATGACTGACCACTCTCAAAAAGATATAGTAATTATTTTTTTAAATAGTTTTTTTTTAAATATATTTTATTGATTTTTTACAGAGAGGAAGGGAGAGAGATAGAGAGCTAGAAACATCAATGAGAGAGAAACATCGATCAGCTGCCTCCTGCACATCTCCCACTGGGGATGTGCCCACAACCAAGGTACACGCCCTTGACCGAAATCGAACCTGGGACCTTTCAGTCCGCAGGCCGACACTCTATCCACTGAGCCAAACCGGTTTCGGTGATATAGTAATTATTTTTGTACTAAATGTACTGTTCATGATGTAGAAAAAAGTTCTGGGAAAAAAGGATCAATATCCTAGTTTCGTTCTAACACCAAAGTGTAAGAGTCATTCAGTCATCTTTTTAATAAGGTCATGAGAATCTCAAAGATTATGTGATTGGGAGATTAGGCCATGGAAGTTTTACACTTTTGCATCCTAGTGTGGAAATAGGCAAGTAAAGAAGATGCTTGACATTGTTGTGCCATGTAACTACCGCTAGGCCATGTTTGGATGGACCTTACTCCATCCTTGTATCTGGAGACTTTTACCCTGAGTAAAGAGACACTTTTAATAAACATTAAAAAGTCTCAGCAAGGTCGAAACCGGTTTGGCTCAGTAGATAGAGCGTTGGCCTGCGGACTGAAAGGTCCCAGGTTCGATTCCGGTCAAGGGCATGTACCTGGGTTGCAGGCACATCCCCAGTGGGAGATGTGCAGGAGGCAGCTGATCGATGTCTCTCTCTCAGCGATGTTTCTAACTCTCTATCTCTCTCCCTTCCTCTCTGTAAAAAATCAATAAAATATATTTAAAAAAAAAAAAAGTCTCAGCAAGAATACAGCCACAATCATCAGGTAGAAATTCAGTTTGTTTCACTTTACTTCCTACCATGCACAGTGTCAGAGCACAGTGCTAGGCTCTAGAGAGAAGGTACCATTACAGATCAGTTTCTTTCTGTGAAACTTGTTCTACAGTATGTCTTTGAGTCATTCAAAGAAATATTTACTAGGTCACATTTGTGACCTTCTGAAATGTAGGGACAGACAGCTGTCCATCTTTATCCAGAGGGCACATAAAGCCCATTAATGAAGAAAGGTTGTTTCTAAAATCCTGTAACAAATTATTGACCACTAACACCTACATATGGGCAAGTTTTTAATGTGATATTGGAAATGGGGGTAAGATTCAGAAGCCTAGAATCATCTGGAATTTTGGTTTTGTCTTTTTTTTTTTTTTAACTACCAGACCAAAATAATAAATAGTGAGAAGGAGAAATGAAAGATTATAAAAGAGAAAACTGGGAAGTAAACCATGACAAAAAGGAATGAGAAGAGACAATGATGAAATGGAGAGACAGGAAGTTGGAAAAAATAAAAGGAGAAATACAAGATGAAAGGGAAAAAAATATCAAAATTTTATAAAGGATTAAAATAATCATTGATAAAGGGCAAACGCTGTTTAATATAATTTTCTATGCTATTCCCTTAATAATATACCAGCCTTAGAACCCAACTGGGGCATCTAGAATGCATTTCCACACTCAGGACCTTTCATAACTATCATATATCAGTGATTTCCTTTCACTTATACTTCAGTTACATTTGAAGGTACAGATGAGCTTGGGTGGGAATTATCAGTAGATAAACTCATATTATATAAATATCATTTATATAGTTCTTTAAAAATCTATGAAATTTTCCTGTTTCCCTTTTTCCATAAAATTCCTTTTATAACAGACTCTGAAACCCTTTTTAAAAAGAAAAACCAATTTGATGGGTGGATATTTGAATGTCATTAATACAGGGCATAGTTGTAACTACAGTATACTTACTAGTAGTAGCCCTTGTAAAAGATGTTTTAGTATGTATACTGAGCTATTCCAGGCTGATCCCATAAAATAATGAAGAAAACCATTGGTGAATTAAACAGCTTGTTAGTCATGGGGATCAATGTAAAGGACTCTCCTGGGCTTCAGTCTATGGAGAGGTGGCAATGAGATCAGGAGAAAAACAAACTGGTGGTTACTGAATATATATTAAGGCATCCTGCATATATAATATAGGTAATAGCTTAATTTCATAGGCTCAGTAATTTACTGCCTCTCACCTAAGGGATCCAGGTCAGAATTTAGTCTTGGCAGAGCCAGGCAAATTGTTCAGAATGAAGAGAAGTAGCTGAGTTGGTTACATCATTAAGGGCAGACAATGGAAGCCTTACTGGGTTCCCCAGCCTTTCAGTCCCCATTGTGTTGACAGAGCTACTAATTTGACGCAAACTAACCTTCATTCATAGTTGGTACAGAAGGAAGGTCCTTCCAGATGTTCAGTTCATCCAATGAACATTGAGTGGCTACTATGTACAGTAAAGCCTGCAAAGGGAGAAAGTGATGCCATGGTTGTCTAAGAAAACAGATGCAGTCCTATTTCTTGAATACCGATGCTAAGTATAGCTGTGGTTATTGGGCATATTGGAGATGAGGAGGCTCTTTGACCACCTCTGTGAGCTTCCAGCTGTTAACATAACTTAACATTCGTGACTTTCATCTTCTTGATCCACTTCCTCCCCATTCCAGTAAACTGAGGCAAATACTGAGGTCATATGTCATGCTCTAGGCATGCTTCCAGGCACTCCTCAAAGGCAAGGTGTGAAAATGACTCCCTTTCAAGCCCTGTTGTGTACCTGCAACTGCCTACCTGTGATACCGTCAGAGCAAGAGCCTGCATTCAGGCTTATGGTGCTAGGAAAACATCGCTGCCCAGGGCAGCTGTATGATATGCATGTTGACACCCCAGCTCTAACATGTAAAAAATAAGGAAAGATGTTATCTCTTTTTCTTAGTCACGTGGTCATTTTACTCAGGGTTGTCATACAACTTCCTCTGGAAAAAGGGCCATTTGTTTCTGCATATGAGTTTAAGTGCACACATGTAAACAGACACTATGAGTTTCTGAAAACTGAAAAGATTTGAGTAAGTGTGTTGGTATAATAGATGCATGGTCACATCTTATGTGAGAATCAGGATTTATGTATAAAATAGAGAGAATGGACCCACAGAACTCTGCCTTCCCATTCATCTATTAACTGACTTTGGAGGAGTGGTTGAGAAGACCAAGGAGAACTTGTATTTGGAAGGGGGGATTTCTCTTTCCTAGCCAGGCAGGTGTTTGGTGCTTCCCTCTGAACAATGCTGGTGTTAAAGGACTTTCAGATGTTGGGTCCTGATCTGCCAGACCACAGGTTGCACAAAAGTGGGGGCTCTGACTCTTTCAACAGAAACCACAGGAACCTGGAATCCTCATTGCTCCTAATTATAGGAAAGCTAACACCCTGGCTCTAAATTCTGCCACAACATTTTAGTAATAAACAATGTCTTATTTTCTTCGAATCCCTAAATTATTTTCAATAGGATTTTTGTGAGAGAAAAATTACCTGTTATGGGTGAGGCATTCATTCTTTACACTATCCCTGCAAGTTAAGGGATTATTTTGATTATCTTTTTTTCATTGGAAAAAATTTTTTGGATTCATGAAGAAATGAGTGGAGTCTCAAGAGTTTGCCATGCCTACCTGACTTCAAAGCCCAACGTTTGCTACCAAGACTCACATTCATGCAGTATTCACTCAGCTCCCGGGCTGCCATGAGTGAGAAGCCTGTGGATGCGCTGGGAGTGAAAGGGAGAATAGGATGCCACCTCTGTCTGAAGGGCACTCACAGTCTAGTGGGAAATATAGAAACAATAAATAATTATGCCAAGGTTGATAAAGACAACAATAGACAATGACCAGGTAGGAACATAACAGAGAGGAGGGAGCAGTAGACCTAATGTGCCTATAAATTTGAAGGATGCCATGAGGACAAAGCTCCGTTTTTTAGGTAAGCCCTCTGAGAAGTCCTTCATGCTTTGTCAGCAAATATGCACTTGACCTAATTCTCTTTCCAGTAACCGCTAGACCAGGCTGCGAAAAAGTTGCAGTGCCTCAGTGGACCCACAAGGGAATAGTAGGTTGTAATGCCCATGTGTCCCTAACAGTTTAATGAACAACTATCACAAGTCCTACGTGGTGACTGATGTCATTGAAAAACTGGCCAGGTTTCTAAACTTTGGATATAGTCACAGCAACAACAAAAACTGATCATTATTGAGGGCCATTATTGATGTACCTTACTGAGAGTGGTCACATGTCATGTCACTTAATTCTCACAATGGCCTGGTAAGGGTAATTAAGAGTCTGAAGAGCCCTACCCTAGCTGGCTTGGCTTAGTGGATAGAGTGTCGGCCTGCGGACTGAAGGGTTCCAGGTTCGATTCCAGCCAAGGGCACATGCCTGGGTTGCGGGCTTGTTCCCCAGTAGGGGGTGTGCAGGAGGCAGCCAATCAATGATTCTCTCTTATCATTGATGTTTCTATCCCTGTCTCCTTCTCCCTTCCTCTCTGAAATCAATAAAGAAATATATTTTAAAAAAAAAGAGTCTGAAGATTGAGGCAGTTAAATATATTCATTTTAGTTTTTCCAACGTCACATAGCTAATAGGAAGCTCCTGTATTCAAACCCAGAGCTGTTTGACTTTATATTTCTATCTCCATCCGCTGTTTCCCCACATTTGCACCCAGAGCAACATGACTACATGAGGTAAAATATGCGCACTTTAATGCTTGGGTTAAATGTTCTTTTTTTTCCATTTAAATTCTTTATTGTTTAAAGTATTACATGAGTCTCCTTTTTCTCCCATTGACCTCTCCCCAGCTTCTCCCACCCCCCAGCACATGCCCTCACCCCCCAACTGTCTGTGTCCATTGGTTATGCTCATATGCATATAAGTCCTTTGGTTGAGCTCTTACCCTCTTCACCTCACCAGCCCCCTCCCCTGCCTTGCCTCTGAGGTTGGACAGTCTGTTTGATGCTTCTATGACTCTAGCTCTATTTTTGCTCATCAGTGATGGAGGAACTTAGGAGGGTCTTCAGTGGCCAGGGTGCATCCCCTTTTGCTCCAGCCACTGTGGTGTCATGATACTCATTTGCTGGCCATCTTTTTCTTGTGGTAGCTTAGTTTATGCAAGGTGTTTTGAGTGTCCTAACATTTTCTCAACCCCTCTGTCTTCCCTGTGGAATAAGAAGGCCAGAGATGTCTTCAGGGTGCTAAGACTAGCCTGCATTGACTGAGAACATGCCTCAGGGGTATTTTAGACAAAATAAGCTCAGAATAGTGGGTTTTTCATAAGCAGAATTTAAGTTAAGAAGCCTTGCAGGCTAGTCTGTATAGACTGATATTAACTTTTCTATTAAGTAGGGCAGACTAAATTACTATTTCAGAATTTGATGATAGGTGAAGAAGCAATGCAAAGATAACACCATCCTACATCTGCAGTGGTGACATTATTAATTACTTTTCCTTTGTGATGTCAAAGTATGGGCATGCCAAATAGATAAAAATGTTTCTTCCACCCCCCGCCTTCTAAGTATATTGGCTGTGGATGAAATCCTAAGGAAGCTGTAATCAAAACTGAATTCTAAGGTAAGGCCAGTGACCATAATGAACACCCTAGTGTTCGGCAAACTGCGGCTTGGCAAACCGCGGCTCACGAGCCACATGCGGCTCTTTGGCCCCTTGAATGTGGCTTTTCCACAAAATACCGGCTCTTCCACAAAATACCGACTTCTGCGCATGGGCCACGACGTTTCAATCGCACTGTACGTGCGCGCCCGCACGTGGCATTTTGTGGAAGAGCCACACTCACGGGGCCAAAGAGCCGCATGTGGCTCGTGAGCCACGGTTTGCCGACCACGGCCCTAGAAGGTTGGTCTAGAACAGAAAACAGAAACTATGTCAACTCTACGAAGTTTCACTTCTGAACAAGGGGCAGAGAACACAAGCATTGCATTGGAGTATAAAACCGATTCCATTGTCTCAGGAATCACCAAGCGGCAGCATGTTCTATTAACTTATTTTGCTAATATGAAAGTTGCAGCTTGGAAGTTCAAAAACTGTGTGTTGAAGCACAGATTACAGGGATGCGCCAGGCATCTGTCCCATTCGGGGAACAGGCCTCAGAACAGATGTCTCAGATTTCTTCAAATCCAGAACATGCTGGCCAGTATTTTTTAGTGGTAAACATACTTTTTCCCCCCTCTTTTTGTCACCATTCACCAAAGTATTATATTTAATGCATAAAATATGTAAATTCTTAAAGCATCATTTTGCTCTTTAGTGAGTTTAGATATTACAAAACGGTTTAATTATAAAAACAGACAGACCTAGTCCTGGGACCTGTGCAGCTAGAAATAAATGTGCAATCAAAACTGCAATTACCTGCAGAATTTAGTGTAAACAGATCAGCAATCACATAACAAACACAGGCTAGTTTGCATTCTGATATGAATACAGTTAGATCCAAAGCAATTTCCCTTTATTTATCTTAGCTGCTCAGCATAAATAAAGCAAGGGCATTGAAGCAATTAGCATAATTAGAGTATCGTGGTCAGGCCCTGTGTGATTTCAAGAGACGTTTCACTTTAGAATTCCTTTTCCCGTACAAGAGTTTCCCTAAGCCACTAAAATATCGCTTTGGGCATTTTTGTATTTCAAATTTGCAAGTTGTCAGTTTGAAAAACCCTTGACACATGGATGTGAAAGCATCTCGCAGACAGCCACAGAAGGTATACCCTCAGCCTTTCATTACTAAGAAGCTGGGGGAATTTCCTTTTTCAGCTCTTTCTCCTACTTGACGTTTAACCCTAGAAATGTCAGTCTTAATTATTTCCATTGCCTTCAAATTGGGTCCAAGGGTTAAAGACAACTTGTTCCAAAGAAAGAAAAGGGAGGATGGGAAAAGGAGAGGTACTAACTGAGCTGTTGCTAAAAGAGCGAAGATTCTGGCAACCAGCTAGCTACTGGGGATCTGACGTTCAGTAGCTCCAGTTAATAAGGTGGCACTCGGAGTGGGGTGAGGGGCTGCATGTGGTTTCCTTGCAGGGTGCTCCGTATGCATGGGGAATATTTCCTAGCTAGAAAAATGCTGTCTGTAACTAATAGATGATGATAAAATTGGTTCAGTGAAAATACAAACAGAGAAAGAGGGTTCTTTGGGGTTTTTGTTTTATTTTTATTACCCATTCATGCATGGGAAGGTGTTTGAGAGAGGCTGCCTTTTAGTCAGAAAGAAGCAGGGGCTGGCCGTGGGCCATTCTGTGTGCAGCAGAATTCATTTAGTCCAGTTGAAGGAAGTTTGCATCTTAAAATAGGTGTATTTTTTTTATTATTTTTTAATTTAAAAATGAACATACAATAAAATTGAATCTTTTTTTGTGTGCATTTCTATGAATTCTAACACATTTAAATTCATGTAACCACCACCACAATCTGGATACAGAAAGTGTCATTCCCCCAAAAGCCTTCCTCCTGCAATCCCTTTGTACCACCCTCCTCTTACTCCAAACCCTGACAACCACTGATTTGTTCTCCTTCACTATTTTTTTGTCTTTATGAGAATCAGATAGCCCATAACCTTTGGAGATTGGATTCTTTCATTCAGCATAAAGCATCTGATATTCATATCAGTATTTTTATTATTTTTTTATTGCTGAGGAGTATTTCATTATACGGATGTACAACAGTTTATTTATACATTTACTCACTAAAGAACATTTGGGTTGATTCCATTTGGGGGGGGGGGCATGATGAGTAGACTTGCTATAAACATTCATGCATAGGTTTTTGTGTGAACATAGATTTTCATTTCATGGGCTAAATACCCACGAGTAGGATTTCAGGGTAATATGGTAAGCCTGTATTTAACTTTTTAAGAATATGCCACTGTTTCTCAGAGTGGTTGTACCATTTTGTATTTCCACCAACAGTATTGTTCTGCATCTTTGTCAGCACTTGGTATTGTAAGTATTTTTTTAGACACTTCTAATAGGTGTGTAGTGGTGTCTCGTGGTTTTAATTTGCATTTTGCTAATGGCTAGTGATATTTTGCTGTGTTTATTTGCCACATGTTTGTCCTGTTGAGTGACATATTGGCTGCTCAGGTGTCTTGCCTGTGTTAATTGGGTTTGTTGTGTTCTCAGCCTCAATTTATCTTTGCAAATGTTAGAAAGTCTCAAGTATGTATCCAGTTCTCAATGATCTATGTTAATGCAGGCCCATTCAGAGACTCAGCTATGGCCAATACAAATCATGAGTAAAATTCTGCTCAGTCAGACCATAATTCCAGGCTCAAAGGACTAATAGAACAGAAAATCACTGTAGAATGAGTCAACTCCATTATTGAATTTCCGATCTTTTGATCTTTTTAAAGGTTCAGTTCCTTGTTTAAAGAAAACCTCTGGCCCAGTCTCAATTCCTTCTTTCTTTGGTCCCCCTCTAGCCTCTGTCCCAGCTGTAGTCAACCTTTACTGTTAATTACAGGTTGAACATTCTTTGTCTTCTGGGGAAATGTACAGCTCTGTCGGGCTCTCTGAGAGCTGCTGTGGTAGTTGAGGGAGCAACAGTGAATAAGAAACGGGCGTATTCTTGGGATCAGGCAGACTGTGCAGGGTGATTTATGTGTGTCACTCCTCTTAATCCTGTGAGAATAGCCATTAGCTCTGTTCTATAAATTTAAAAGAAATCAGAGAAAATAAATAACTTGCCCAAGCTCATAGTGTTCAAGAGGCTGAACCTGGGAGTTGATCCCAGCCTTCTCTGACTCAGGAGGTTATTTCTTTCTGGGCAACTGCTTAGTAAACAGAAATCTAAGGCACATAAAGTAATTGCACCTAATTTTCTAATCCCTCTGACCAACAACCCTGGGAATAATATATTAAAAATGGGTAGATTCTCTCCCTGCCTTTTGAAAAATTATTTTGCTATATTGTAGCAAACCCTTCCTTCCTAAAAAGAGTAGTAAACTAAGAACTACTCATTCAGTTTCAGGACAAGAAAAATGGTCTTTCCCTAAGTGGCTCCCACATAGTCCTAGAAACCATGCTGACACTTTAAAGTAAACATCACAAATGATACTGAGTTATTTTACAAATCTGATTGTACAAAGGGTATGGTTTCACACAGAACCTCGGAAATACATTCAATAGAATTCCTTAATTCTTTAACCATTAAAGGATTAAGCTTAATAAAAGTAACTGACTGTAAACTTTAGAAAAACTAGAGAACATGTTTATCTTCTCAGGATGGAGAAGGGCTTCCTAAGTAAAGGAATCCAGCAGCCATAAAAGACTAAGAGGTAATTCCTGAACAAATTTAAATTATGTGCAATGAAAAATGCCATCAATAAAGTGAAAAGACAAATTACAGGCTATAAAGAATATTTATAAGTTGTAAAACAAAGGATCAATATCCAAATTTTATAAAGACCCAACAATTCATGAAGACCAGCATCCCATTAGAACATTGTCAAAAGTTATGAATGAGAATGTCACCAAATAAATATAATGAGCAAATGATACCTGAAAATCCTAAAAAATTTTACCTCTCGGATTGGCCAAGATTAAAAAGACTGATAATATCAAATATTGGTGAGAATGTGGGGAAAGTGACATTCTCATTTACTGTTGATGAGACTGCATAGTTCTAACAACTTCTTGTGAACAATTTGGCAAAAGTGTGGGTGGGAGGGCAATTTGGTAGCCTCTATTAGAATTGATCAAGTAATTCATTTTTAAGAATATTATATTACAGAAAGCTTAAAGGGAATCCATTTCAATATTGCTTATAATTGCCTCAAATTTTAAAACTACCTGCAAAGAGTGGGATGGTTAAATGTATTATGGCATGCTATACTATTCAGAAAAAAAGTGATAATCCTATGTGTGCTTACATGAAAGGATATCCAAGATGTATTATTAGATTCAAAAGCAAGTTACAGAATTTTATGAAAATATATGTGTGTATATGTGTGCATGTATATGTATATATAAATTTGAAGTCCTGCCATCTCAGTAAGATTAAAGTTCAATAAGAGTGTGAAAATATTGGTTTCTATTCTTCTTATAATGGAAAAAATTAAATTAAATTCTAAAAAAAGGTCTGCTTTAACTCTCAATTATTTATACAGAATATTTTAACCAATACTTAACCATGAATTAGAGACTGTCTCTTTATTATTAAATAAATTGTGCATAATATTCTTCATATAATATTGAACATCATCATTTTAAACAATAATACTCTTTACCTTAAAATGTTATCAAGTCTTTTGTCTTTTTATTCAGTCCGCTAGATACCATGACCAGAATATTTGTTTATTTCATTTTATTCAGTGTCATAATCTAATATATAATCTAGAGGGAGGATTTGTGGCCTGCCTATTAACTATTATTGGCCAGCATAACCAAATTAATAGGTTGCAAATTTCTGCTGTGTGTGGTACTTCCTGTGTCACAGAGCAGTAGAAAATGCTCCTTATACCAGTATTTTTTCTGTGCACAAACCATGCCCTGCCGGGAGCATCAGCCATGCGATCCCTGGAGAAACAATTGACACTAACTGCGGAATAGGCCCGACTTGTGTACCGTCCAGGAGCCCATCCTGGAAATGAAAAACAGTCTATTTCTTTATATTGGGAGTCAGGCTCTTGTGGCCAAATCCCTTTAATATCACAGTCACTAGAAGCTGGGCATCGTGGAAATACGTGAAAAAGTCAGGGGTGTGACTAGAATACAGTTTTGAGTGGACGAGTATTTCCAAGGAGTGGCATACATGCCACTCTTTAGGAGAAAAGTCCACAATGACATATAATGAAAAATGTTTGCTGCCTCCTGTATATATAGTTGGAACCTTCCCTAAGTTCCTGCTTCTAAACCTCTATGTGGTGATTTAATCTCTTTCGTCCTAGGGACCTAGTACATTTGTCTTTCTTTCTGAAAATAAGCAAGTAAGTAACAGGTGTCCGGGGTGTCCACCGTGAGCACTAGAGTGCACCTGTTAGAGACTGCGGGTGACTCAATGTGAACTCTGTAACACACTCTCAGGGACTCCGATGGGCATGGTGGGATGGGGCTGCTTGCCACAGCCACTGCCTTTGGGCAAGGCCACCTTAGCTCTAGGAAAGTTCTCTTTCCAGGACAGGTGTTGTGGCATGGTCAGAGCCAGGGTATAGAAAGCTTGCCATAGAATGAACATATTGGCAAGGTTCGTAGCAATAGAACTTGCTCTTATTTGCAGATGATTAAATCAAAAATTTTGAAAAGAACTAAAAGTCAGAGCAAAACATTCTTCCCATATGCTCTGTCTTTAATAGAGATGCCGTTTAAGCCTTTTTGATATGACAGGCAAAGCCAAGTCATATCTATCGGTCAAATTCTATAATGGGAAGTAAGTGTAAGTATATATGTATAGTCATGAAATTTAGCACTTACACTTTTACTTGAAATCTTGACAGGACCTTGCAGTGAATTTGAAATCTCTCTTTTCACGTCATTCTAGTGCAGTGTCCTCAGGGTTCTGCCTTTCTGGATGGGTTCAACACTAGACTAATATGACGTCTGCCCTGTCTGCCTATGACTGAGAGTATGTTTGCAGGTTAACTGTCAGGGTGAGGAATGCTCTCTTTGGCCACAGGACAGAATGAAACTGCTCACTCCAGGACTCATGTCCTGGACTTGGCCTCTTTATGCAAATTCTTAAGGCAGCTGGGCTAACCCCCACTAGCGCTCATAAGAGTTTGTAGTTAGATGAGAGGTGAGCAGGACTGAATGTTCCCTTCAGCTCCCTGTTCCTGTCCCAACAGCAGAACCCTAAGACACATCTGGAGAGATTTGGTTTATAAATATGTAAAGTTATTATAATGCTATATCTTTGACAAGGCAGTAATAATATTAAATTCCTATTTTAATTTTTAAAAATCTCCAATGGTGGGCTCAACACAACTACCGTTATTATTTATTTAAAATTTTTATTTAAAATGTTATTAAAGTATCTTTATTTTCTATATGGAATAGGGTAATAATCATAAATAGTAGAGGAGTAAGCGTCAGAATTTATGAGAGTTGTAGAGTGCTTGATTGTGTTTTTCCCAATGAAATGCAGAGATACAGAAATATTATCATGATTTGTGTCACAACACTGGAGTCAGAACTAATGCTGAGGAGTGTTTCCTCAGCTTGATGCATGGGCTTGAGCTATGTAGCTCCCGTCAGCACTAATGGGAGATTCAAGGCTGAGCTCCAAGGATAAAATGGAGACTATAATGCAAGCTTTGGATGTTGTCTATTTGGAAACTGGTTCTCATTGGCATTGTATGTGCTGTTTTTTGCTTTTTGAGTTCCTGCTGTTACACTTTTAAAATTCTACTTTCAGGTATGGCGAAAGGTAACATTTTGTAATAAATAAAAGATACAGTATATATATATATATATATAATAAAATGATATAGTGGATTAGAATTCCACCTGAAACACAGAGCCAACGGTTTGGCTAAGATATTGGGTGTGTATTGCTCACACAGTGTCTAGAAAATTCAGTTACCCTTCTATTTGAAAAAGAAATTGGTGTTCGTTTTCCTGCCTGTCTATCCAATTACCAGTCTATTTTTTTCCGAGCTATTTTCATACATCAGTGGTATGGCTATATTATAAAAAAAAAAAAAAAAAAAAACAACGAAAGCCCTAAAACTGTTTCACATGGTCATAATGAGCATGAAGGAAATTAACATATATAACAGCCAATAGTGAGTAAATATGATGCTGCAGCTCTTCCCTTCCCCAGAGACAGGGATTCTGTACCCTGGAAGGAACATCCAACCTTCTGTGGCTAAAATAAATGGAGTTTATTTCCCATGCTTGCTTAAGATCAATAAGGAGTAGATTTTGCCTACTTTAATACTTCTGTTCTTTGTTTAATCATTTGTGTGTTTAACTGATGGCAGCTGCCCTAATTTAGGGCACATTGGAATGTACCAACCAATTCACTTTTGAGGTTAAAAACTAAACAAATCAGTTTCACTTTGACATGATCAAACAGACAAAAGCTCCTAGGATATATCATTGTTAACTAGAGACCCGGTGCATAAATTTGTGCACAGGTGGGATCCGGCTGGATGGCCCACCCTGATCAGGGTAGGGGGACCGGTCGGGGTTGGGGCCAGTTGGGGAAAGGGGCCACAGGCAGTTGGCCAGTCAGCCCTGCCCCCTGGTCGAACTCCTGGTCGAGGGGACAATTTGCATATTAGCCTTTTATAATATAGGATAGTAAAGTGGTAAATAGAGGTTTCAACACAGACATAAACTCTTAACTTGCCAGGTGTTTAAGAACATGGCTAGCTCATAGATTAATGCATATTAATTGGAATTATAGTTTCCCCATACTAAAACCAAAGCCTCTTTGAATATTAACTCTATATACCAATGAAGTCATTAACTGCATTTTAAAGTCTCACAGTGGGAGAACCATCATGAGTGATGATGATGATGTAATTGAGAGAGAGAAGTAGGAAGGAAGTCCTAACCTTGATCACATCTTATGAGCATTAACCTTCTCAGTCAGATGGAGTGATTAATTAATTAACTCTTCTGCCAATTGTACCCAATCCCCAGGACTGCACTATTAGGCCACTGGTGACCACAGAGTAGGGAGCCACTTGGCATGAAGAATGGTAACCTCATGCGTGAATCAAGACTCCCACACATAAAGGAGCACTCTGGAGAGGTGCCTCCAGGGAAGAGGGAAATGAGGGGTATAGGGCTTAATCACTGCTAGCCTTGAGGGTGAGGGTTTGCAGCTGGAGTCTTGAGCTGGCCTGTTATCCTCAGCCAGGTGGTTAACTTAGCTTTTAACTATTAACTAAGTTTTAAGCTTCCTTGCTCAGTGACCTCATTTCGGTTGTGATGGCATGGGCCATAAGCCCGTGCAGACCAGTTTTCATGTGAACACCAGGAAATTAGTTTCTTTTGTATTTTGGGTTTGGTTGGTTGATTGGTTGGTTTTTCTTAGATAATCAAAATAGAAACGTATGTATTTATGTAGTGCCATGGGTGATAACTGGCTGTCCTCATCCCATTCCATCCTTTCTTAAGGATCTTAGATATGAGGCCCAAGGGAGACTTGTCAGAAGGACCTTATGGTTAAAGGCCACACACACAGAATAACACCAAAAAAATGGATAATGTGAAACCAGAGGGATCTCAAGAACCACACTTTGCTCAGAGGCCATGACTAGAGCCAGCCCCTTCTCCCTGCTCTGCTGTTAGCCCAGGAGTGCCCCAATAAAACCATGATGCAGCTCCAGCAGCCCCGTGCTCAGCATTTTGTAATTCTCATTGAAACAGAAGAGTAAATAATTCCTTCAGCATTTTGGCTCTTACAGTAGTCAGCCTTGGACAGTTGTCAACAGGAAACTCCAAGTCATCCAGGATTTAAATCTGCTACCACAGGGACTTATCCCCTAAACCTTGGCATAGGACCTATGCAAATCTTGATTTTTATTGTTAGAAAGCTCTGACAAGCATTTGGAAAAGACGGGGAAACCTAGGGCAGCGGGATTTCATTTCCCCTAAATATTGCCTTTGATTACTTACTTACTGGAAGGTTTGTATAAAATAAAACAGTTGTCTTTCTTTTAGTAACTTGGTGAACATCAGTTGCAAAAGTATTCCCTTGTAATGCAACCTTTAGGCAATTTAGCTCTACTGTCCACAATTGTGAGAAATTACTTTCTTTTTTTCTTGCAAAGCTCATTGGAAGCTACCCACTCCGATAGTCTGTAATTTATAAATCTATCATCAATTCACACAAAATGATAGACTTTCTGTGACAAAGCATTTGTGATTTTATCTTTCTTTTATTTGATCTTGAGTTGTTTGCTGTTTTTCTTATGCCTTTGTACATGCCACAGAGGGAGGGGGAGGGGAGGAGGCAGTGAGAAGTGGGAGGGGGAAGAGATCCTGTGGGAGGAACCCTTCCCTGTTCCCCCTGGCTTCCTTGGCAGATTCCCAAACCCAGATGGAAACAGAGGTCCCAACCCTGCTGCCCTGTGGGATCCACTTTTCACTGAAGGAGTGTTCATGAGCTGAGGCTGGGGGAGTAGAGGGCAGGGATGGAGGGCAGCATTTTCTTGATCACCACAGCAATTGGAGAGACATGAACCTGAACTCTTGAGAGGGAGGTGAAATGGTCTCCAAGAAGGCAATTAAGTAGACAGGAGCGTGGGAATTAGGGATCAAAACTGTGAGGTGAAGAGGTTGAGTGGCCTCAGTTACATTTAACCTCAGTGTCTCATTTTCCTTATGTCAAGTAGAGGCAGTGTTGGAATTAATTAATTTGCAGGGTGCTTTGAAATCTACCTTTGAGAGACTAGCTAGAGAAGTGCAGCAGGAGGTTTTGTGTTGCTGTTATTATTGTTTCTAGAAAAATAAAACAAGCTTGCTAATTTTTTACCAGTCCCCCAAACCCTCATGCCTCATAACAAGAAAGAAGTGAAAGTAACCTGTTGGCTGTATCAGCCAAGTGTTCACATACACGTCATTAAGCCCTGCCTCTCCTTTCTCTCTCTATTGTTCACATTCTCTGTGGGTCTGAGTTTCCATGATTTTATTCCAATCTTACTGTTGTTTCTCAGCATTACAGTGTTGATAATGCTGCTGTCTTGGGGTTTGTCTTTGGATGTTTGTTTTGAAGATGTTCTTCATGCCTGGTTATAATACTTCCCATAGCATCTAGTTCCTTTCCCATAGCAGCTAGTTCCTTTCCCATAGCAGCTAGTTCCCCCAAACTACTCAGAGTTCCCCAAATTTGATCTTCCAGCCTTTCTCTGCGCTCACCTCTTTCCAATTTCTTTCCTGATTTTAGGTAAAACAAATATGTTGACGTTTTATATATCCTATACAATAAAAGTCTAATTGTCCCCACGGGGAATCATTCGACACGGAGTTCGGCCACTCACTATGACATGCGCTGACCACAAGCGGGTGGCACAGAACATGGCGGGCATTGACAACAGGCTGCTGGTAGCGGGGGGCAGTGGAGGTGCTGCCAGCCCCGATGGGCCCCGGAGAGCCGGGCTGCGTTGCGATGGTGGAACAGGTGAGCGGGTGGCACCAGGCCAAGGCAGGTGCGAGTGGGAACCCAGTCGCCTCACTGATTGCCCCGCAGACATGGACCAGTGGCAGTGGCAGGGGAAGGGGCTGCTGCCTGGCTCTCAGGCACTGAGGGAACCAGGCAGGGGGGCCAGCCTCAATAGATTGCCCCACAGGCAGGATGGTGGAGCAGGTGAGGGTACGGCATCAGACCAAGGTGGGGTGTCAGGCAGGGCTGCAGGGCTGCAAGGCTGGGGCCACAAGCTGGGGCTGTGAGGCTGGGGAAGCGAGCTGGGGCCCCATCTCCACAGGCCACCTCAAGGGACCCCACCCATGCATGAATTTGTGCACCAGGGCTCTAGTTTGCTTATAAATACACCACTCAGCTGTGTTCCCATGCTTTGTGCCAACATGAAAATTCCCTTGTTCTGTGTTTAGCTTGAATAATTACCAAACCGTTTGTAATTAGAATGTGAGGATGTGACCTCACAGCAATTTTTTTTATTTCCATTCTCTGTATTTAATACATTCCAGAAACTGAAAATACCAAATCTGTCTTTTTTTTTTTTTTTTGATGCTTATCAGTAATGGAAACATTGCAAAACAATCAGCCCAATACCTATGCTTTGGTCATTTATTGCCTTCTCTGAAGATAAATTGACTGTACTCAACTCTCTTCAGCATTTTTCTTCACCTAGATATTATTGCCTGGTGCAGCCACCCCAAGGTGACTGTTATCACTTAATTAAATCCTTGCACGCTGGGAAGAAAAAACAACATTGTTCCTTCATAACCCCAAGGAGCCTATTTTTAAGCCACTAAGCCTTTCCCCTGTTTTATTAACTTATTCCTGGCTACAACAAGACATACTTTTGTTGATGAGCAAAAGGTTGTATTAGCTTTTTATTTTCTGGGTAAACTTATCTATTCTCTGGGAAGAGGCGGGGGTGGAGGGGCGGGGGAGAACGGACATTACAATAGAAGGGGAAAATGGAGTCTCCTCAGCCTCCTGCTCCGGGAATGGTCTCTGTAAACACCGAGCTGGAAACCAGAAGCAGGGGATTCGGGAAAGGGAATGAGAAAAGAAAATGTAAACATAACATGGGAACGAGACTAAAAGTAAAATGACGCGAGTGTCTGCTGGGGAAGCACACAGGGTAGAGGCCGCCACGCACAGGCTCAGAAACCAGGAGAGAGGATGGAAGTTAGAGGGGTTTCGTTTTTTGCTTTTGCTTTTGTTTTTCGAGGTGGGATGATCCATTGGCATTCTTCTTGTTGGTGCCTGGAGTAGCATCCTGTTATGAACCTCTTAATGTGTTTACTTTTTTCTTAGGTTTTCTTCTTTCCTATATGGTATTAGGCTTCCACGATCAACCAGTTCCATATCCAGTTATGTTTCAAGGCATCAAAAAAATACTGTTGGGGTGTATTTAGAAGTGTGTGTGTGTGCATGCGTGTGTAGGGATGCGTGTGTACATGTGTATATGCACACATTAGCAATAGGGTTGCACACCTGTAACCGGCATTTCTAAGTGCAGCCTTGATACCAGAAAGTTCACTGGCTGCGAAGGGCGTGATTTGTTCATGCATAGTAAATGATGTACCTTTTAGTTTGTTTCTAGTCCATTAAATCATGGGCCAGAAAATGGGTTTGTCATTTCTAAAATTTGGACCCAAGCAAGCATATGTGTTTATTCATGATGCTAAATCATTTTACCACACGCTGTGTTCACCAACAGAGTAAATGCTGCCTAAAGCTGTGATATTGGCAAGAACAGTTGACGCTGTGACAGGAGGGAGTTGGATAGAGACCTGGTCCTTAAATAGTCGGATAATTAAGATATCTGAACCATCATTGATCATTGCCCACAGGTTTCACATTTCTCACCTTCACACACAGAACACGTGACTGTGAGCACTGGCTTGCTCCCTCATACAGGGCAAGAGCCGTCAGTGGCTCAGTGTCCCCACCTCTGAACTGAACTGGGGAAAGTACGGACACCTCCGGATGGTGTGGGAATGAGCCCACACTGCCGGTGAGCATCCCTTTTTAAGAGCCCTCTGAAGAAGCCCCAGGCTTTTTTCTTGCTTGGTGCATAAGACCCTGCAGTGCCTACTGGAGTGAGTGAGAATCTTCCTGACTTGCTTCTTGGATTCAAGTCAGACCTGCAGTAGCTTCCGTCTTGCCAGCCAAATGAAAACCTGTGTGGATGCGTGTATCTGCCCACGGACTGGAGTGAATTGGCTTAGCTTTTTCCTCTGCAGATTAATTCCGTTTCCTTTATAATAACAATGTAAATATCTGACTGAGGCAGGTTAGAGCCCCTCGCAGACAGTGCCCTTGATAGCAGCTACCCATTTGACTTTCACCCTGAACTGTGTTTGTCTGACGGGCATGCTTGGGGTCATGATGAAGTTAGTATGGAGGTATATACATATGTGGCTTCAAATTTCAGTTTTGTTGGCCAGATCCTCTTCATGGCTTTCTCTTGACAACCTTAGACTACAATATAGAATCACAAAGTGAGCTGCCACTTACTGTTTCTGTGTGTGTGTGTGCATGTGTATGTGTGTGTGTGTGTGTGTGTGTGTGTGTGTGTGTGTGTCTAAGCCAGGCAGGGTCATTCTTACCAATCCTCTCAGCAGTGTATATGTGGCCTTCCAGAACACCTAATCAGATGGCAGCGCACCTTTCCCCCGTCACCCCTTCTTGTTCTCAGCAGTCTTCACTGTCAGTAAGCCCTTCCTTTCCCACCAGGATTCTGCACATTGCATTTGCCCTTCAGGAAACAGAGTGACTGGTTGCCAGCCTCTGTATAGGACCCTGGCATGTCACCCTGACCTCTGACCTCTGCTTGCTGAGCACAGGTCAGCCAGCAGTCTTGCAGCCTCTCACATATCTTAGAATACAGAGGTTATTTGGAGGTAAACAGAAAGGGACTCAGGCAAAGTTGTCAAGTGGATGAAAGACTTCAGTGTCCGGCATTTTCTCTTTTCTTTCCTCACTAGCCCCAGATGTGCGCTCCTGTCCCCACCGTGATGAATGAGATCAGGCCAGTGCTGTGTACTTATAGGAAGTAGTACCTGAGATGCAGCATGCTGCTGCTGAAGGTAGAACCTCAGGAAGTTTTGTTCCCTCCTCCCTTCACTCTTCCTGCACTCTCACTACCCCAGTTCTTATCTGGACAAACACTGAGTTTGTGGAAGATTAGAGATGGTCTTCTCTCTAGTCCATTCCCGCTTTCATCTGCTTTCCATTACTCTTGAAGAGGGAGCAGTGGAAAAAAATACAGAATTAGTATAAAACCCTTAGTATGCTTAATAGACTCTTACTAATAAAAAGTGTTACCGTTACTGTCTTCACTGATTCAATACCTAGAACTTCATCTATTCTTGCTTCAAACTCGTACAGATTTCTAAATCAGTCAATTACACTTTAGCCTGAATGAATATTAAAATGCAACTTATTTTTCTGAGATTGTTAGATGTCTAATTCTAATGCCTTTTGGGCATAGGAGGAATGCTTTCCTGTATATTTGCCACAGTATTTTCTACCACATGTATATTGTTTATGTTAAAAAGGAGAAGAATTACCTAGGAATCAACCTATGTAAAACATTGACTATGTGGGATGGAATTTACCCAGTAGATTATGATCTACCAAGGAATAGTTTAGATTATACCTAGCATACTGTCAAGTCCTCCCATAATCTCTCAGTTGGGAGATGTCACCATCAGAGGAGACAACAACCATCCCCTTGCCCTACCCCTGCTCTGGGCATGACTCTTAGCACTGCCTCTCTGCCCTCTGCCCCAGGAAATGCACATCTACAGGGGAGCAAATGGTAGTGATTTGATATGAAAAAGTTAAGAATCTCTGCCATGGAAAAATATGGTGCATATATACAGAGTCAGTATATAGAATAGCAGGCTGCATTTGAGTTTGTGCTCTACCACTTACTAGCTTTATGATCTTAATTTCCTCATTTCAGACAAGGATGTGATAGTATATACATCAGAGTTAGGAAGTGAGGATTGAACTGGTTGTTCAATTTAAAGTCCTTCTCCCAGGGCCTTAATAAATGCCATCCATCACTAATAAGTATCTATACTAATAAAAAGGGTAACATGCTAATTAGACCAGGAGACCTTCCTGATGTCCTTCCAGACAAAGCCATGGTGGCGGGGCCGAGGCAGAGGTGGTTAGGGGCATTCAGACCAGGAGGGGATTGCCGTTGGGGGTGATCAGGCCAGCAGGGGGTCAGTTGGGGGTGAGCAGGCTGGCAGTGGGGGGCAGCTGGAGGCGAGCAGGCCGGTGGGGGGAGGGGGCGCAGCTGAGGGCGAGCAGGCCAGCAAGATGGGGTAGTTGGGGGCGAGAAGGCTGGTGGGGGGGGCAGTTGGGGGTGAGCAGGCCAGCAGGCAGAGTGGTTACGGGCAACCAGGCAGACAGGCAGATGAGCGGTTAGGAGCCAGCGGTCCCGGATTGCGAGAGGGATGTCCAACTGCTGGCAGTCGGACATCCCCCAAGGGGTCCCAGGTTGGAGAGGGTGCAGGCCAGGCTGAGGGACACCCCCCACCCTGTGCACGAATTTTGTGCACTGGGCCACTAGTCTATATATATAAAAGCCTAAGCGACTTAACGACCGGTTGGCTGGTCGCTATGATGCACAGTGACCACCAGGGGGCAGACGCTCAACAAAGGAGCTTCCCCCTGGTGGTCAGTGCGCTCCCACAGCCAACCTCCCGTGGCCGGTCAAACTCCCGCGGTCCCTCCCCAATCAACCCCAATTGCTGGTCAGGCTGAGGGACTCTACCCAAACACGATTTCGTGCACCGGGCCTCTAGTGGTATATAATATCACACACACCCTAGAATAGTTCTCATTTTTAGATGACCATACTTATAAAACTAAAATAATTTTTATCTTGTTTTTATGTTTTGTTTTCTTTTTCATCTTCTTAACATTGCTGCCATGCCCAAATGCCCCACCCTATATTTCCTTAAGGTGTCTCTTCCTGATAACTTCCACAATTCTTTGAGGTAAATAAATAATCTTTTTCTCCTTCATAAATAGTATGACCCCAACTTGTGTGGGGTTTTTTTGGTTTTTGTTTTTCTTTAGTTTTAAAGAGGAATGTTTATGACCAGGATAAAATCCTATTTCAACAATGACTGGAGTCCTTTTCTTGCTTGTCCCTTTAAGTGCATATCTAACTTACTTAGTTTTACTGCCTTTATTAGATTATCGCACTTCCTCCAAGTGTTTTTTCTCCTTATGATCAGGTAAAACACACTCTTATTAGCAGACACTCTTTCTAAATCAGCATCTAAGTCAAATAATAACCAGTGTGGGGCCTGGCCAGTGTAGCTCAGTGGTTGAGTGTCGACCTATGAACCAGGAGGTCAAGGTTCGATTTGGTCAGGGTTTGATTCCCCATCAGGGCACATGCCTGGGTTTCAGGCTCAATCCCTATAGGGGGGGTGCAGGAGGCAACTGTTTGACGATTCTCTCCCATCACTGATGTTTCGATCTCTCTCCTCCCTTCTCTGATATCAATAAAATATATTAAAAATAAAATAATAATAACCAATGTGGGTACCATTTATTAAATACCTAGTGTATGATGGCACTTTTATGTGCATTAACTCTAATCATATCAACAACTCTACTGCATAGAATAAATAATGTATAGATATAATTATTTATTTTCATATGAGAAAACAGTAAAGCTGCAATTTCAGAATTCTAGCTCGGGTCTATTTGAGTCCAAAGCGCACGTGTCCTTTTCATAGCTCCACACTGCCTTAAAGACTTTGAAGTGTTCTCCTTTCCAAGCGAGGTGTGCAACTTGTTCCACTCTGGCCACATAAGTTCTTTAGCTTCACTGAAAGAATTGAGGAGATGAAGCCATAATTGTCCTATTGCTCTATGATGGGCCCAAATTTTAGAGTCCCTCTGAATCCGCCCAGGATCTTTTTCATAGTCTTGCCTCTTATGTTGAGGAAATTAGAGGGTGAAATTACGAGAGGACCCTCCCCTCCATAGTGCCTGGTCTTTGAACCATGAGCTGGGCCTCCGGCAGGATAGCCCCTTGCTGAGTCCCAGGCTGGTGAAAGCTACAAAAGGTGCTCCTTAGCAGTCATCTCAGCACACCCTGGTCTCAGAAGTAGTCCACCTGCCCAATGCATCTGTTCTTCCTTCCTCGGTCCTCTGCTTTTCGGGGTTCCTTTAAAGCTCTCTGACTCTGGAAGTCTTCTTTCCCACACCTCTTCATGAGGCCAGGAATTCGTTCCTGTAGCTCAGACTCCCCTGGTTCCTTTGTGGTCCTTCACCTGGGACTTGGATGACACCAGATTCCTTTCCCACAAGGACCCTGGAAACACTCGGCAGTGGTCGGCAAACCGTGGCTCGCGAGCCACGTGCGGCTCTTTGGCCCCTTGAGTGTGGCTCTTCCACAAAATACCGATTTCTGCGCATGGGCCACAAAGTTAAAATCGCACTGTACGTGCGCGCCCCGCACGTGGTATTTTGTGGAAGAGCCACACTCAAGGGGCCAAAGAGCCGCATGTGGTTCTCGAGCCGTGGTTTGCCGACCACGGCTCTAGGGGGAATTGTGAAAGACCAGCTCTCTTTCTGCCACTTCACTGCTTCCTGTGTCAGCAGTCCTGTTGTCAACCGACCCGTGAGGAAAGTGGTGGGAAGGGTGCTAGTGTTTTAGCGCCTCTCCTCCAGCACTCAGATACTCCTTCTGCTTGGCGTCTCTCCATGCCTGAGTATTTATGCCCATGTATTCTCTTGCATAATTCATTCAAACTTCCTAATGTGTCAAAAGGGGGCATTAGTGATGTGTTTCCTTGGAAAAGTTGCTGGATAAGTGCTACCCACTGTTCTCTTATGTGGGTCCGTATAAGCCAAAGATTTCAGCCTGAAGAAACAAATCTAAATGATTTGCAGCAGAACGCATAGAATTTACTCCATGTAGTAAGCCTTTTGGGACGAGGATTTTTGTCCTATTTAAAATGAAGGATTTATGTCACACCATATTATTGAAAATTTTAATTGTTATAACATAGTTCAGTATATTAAGGGAGCCAGATAAAAGGAAAAATTGCTTTTTTCAAAGAGGTGAAGCAAATGAGTGTCTTGTTCATTTATAATGATGTGTTACTTATACCTTACTGAGATTTTAGAAAAGGGTTATATTCACTGCATTATAGAATATTGGTAATAATGTTGGTCATTCACCATTAACATTGCCTTGGCCCACTAGCCCAAGTGGAATTAAGTATGTTGATAAACTGTGTAGACCTGTGTAAACATATAGTACATTAGATCTGTATAGTGGGTCACATCTGTGTGCCATTAGGCCATGTCTGTGTGCTTTTGAGACAATGGAAGGATGTTATTGGCGGTACACTTTCCTGAAAGGTGCCTGTTACGGCAGAAAAGAACAGGGAAAGGGTACAAACCTGGGGGAGAGGAGCAGCAAATTCCTTAAGCCAGTGCCATGACTTATAATGAGAATAGAAGGAACACTCAGAAAGTGATAAAGGCTTAAGGTTGTGTTTATAAAACCCTTAGTATATTTTTTATTTGCTTCGGAATAAAAGTTTTCCATTAGGGCTCAGAGGCCAATTTGAGTCTTCAGGGCCTCAATCCTTTAGGGGTACTTTCTCTCTAGCCTGTGAAGCATTTATGTAGAAATTAAAGTAGGTCATCCTATTACTAAGAAGAAGCCCCCAAGCAAGATAATAAAACAAATCTTACTTGTTGGAAATGGTCAAGGCTAGAATGAACAAATCTCATTGGAGGCAAAAAGAATATATTCCTAATATTCAATCACACAAAATTCACACCAGCCTGCACAAATTTGGAGCCATTTTTGGTCTTCAAATTTTGTCAATAATAATTACACATCTGTGAATCATATGTATAAGCATATCTGTAGTTTTACTGCCCAGGGTAGTTTTCACATACAAACATGTTCAGAACACACATTTCGGACCATCTCCACAACTATCAGCACCTCTTTCACTAAATGGTTAAATGCAGAATGCAACCCAAAAGGTAAGAGGAGAAGAGAAGAAAAAGAAATAAGAGGGGGGAAAATAAAGTAGGCTGAAATGAGTATCTAGATGTGAGATTGAAGCTTTTGATTCCAAACATGTGCATTGGCATTTCCAAGGTGATACCAGGTGACATTATACTTCCTTACCTTTTTCAGGCTACTATCATTCATGGGGAGGTTGCTGTTTACTTAGACTCTAGTTATGACTAAGGAAGAGTTATAATGGGAATTCACCTCTCTTAAATTAGTGGGTATTTCTTCATTAAAATATCCATTCCAATTTATATCACAGTATGTGTGATAGATACAGGTGGCAAATATCTTCAGTATGAAGGTAGTCATCTAATAGTCTTGGAATTTTAGACACCTGAGAAAAAATACTATTCTATTACTGTAAATAAGTAATAGTTCGCATGATTAGCCCTTGAAAGAAACCAGGCAGATGGCCAAGTGAAAAATCAGACTTGGAACTGAATCAATATGTTTGCCCGTTCATACCACCGTTGTTGGCAATTTGGATGCCTTTGACCTAGAAGGCTGAGAAAGACTAAGTGGGAGGTGACAGTTGTGGCTGAAGGCATTATAGGGCTACATGGCTGAGGCCACAATAAATCCTATAGACTCAATAGAATTTTAATAAGTCAGCAGTCATTGAGAGGTGGACTGTAATTCATCAAACACATTGAATGGTGGAATATTTCCATTTTCAAATTATTTTGTTCTAACATATCTTTAGCTATTTAAGTCAAAGAGTAGGTAAATGGATCATTGTGCACATTAGAATTAGACTGAGACTACTGATTCAAGGTTTCTAGTGAACGGATTATCAATATGGCCAACTGCAGATTTCTTTTTAGAATTACTATGAGTTGGCAGATTAGTGCATTTGAATAGATCATGCATAACCTAGATTATTTTACAGTGAATCCCTTGTAGGGTGTATAATGTTAGGCTGTTATACAACTTCAGTAAACCACATGGTCCTGAGTCACTGAAAACACTTTATCTGGTGATTCCGCAGGTGTGGTAGGCGATACAAAATTTTAAAGGAAAAAATAATCAATGATTATTTGATTTAGTCAAACAGGTAAAACAGAAAACAGTTGAGTGTGTCATTTTTGCAGCCTCACCTGGCGGATCAGAAAGGCATGGATAGGGCAGGCCCAGGAGTTCCCACGGCTTAGGTGCATTCCCGCCCTTCTTCAACTCGCCTTCTCTGGTTTTCACATTCAAGGTAGTCACTTTAGATGCTATCTTGGCATTTGTGTTATATTTCATCATAGACAACTTTAGTCCCATGATTCCTATTAAATCTCACTAGAGTTTGATTAAAGCCATCTTTTGATCCAGGAAATTCAAATAATAAAATAGTCAGTTGCTCTTCAGTGATGGCAAAGAATTCTCTTCCAGTCAGGGTAGTCATTGAAGTAGATCAGAAAGAGGAAAGAAACTCCAATCTCATTTTTCATATTTTAAAAAATCACTTTACTAAGTCAGTAGAAAATACTAGAATTCAATTTTCTTCTTTACTAATGTCTTTATCCCACAAAATTACCCACACCTCATCTGGTCCTTTCATTCTGTTCCTGAATTGGACCATAGCAGAAACCAGGATATACAGCCAAGTACAACTGCTTTTATTACATAAATTTAGACTGTCATTTAATGTACACCTAGTAAATTTGATCCTAGTCATATGCTGAAGTGCTCTACTTTAAAGGATACCACCTAGAGAATCTCTGAAGAAGATTTCTTATGACATGAGATTCTGTGCAAGTCTGTTAGCAAACAATAAAAATCCATAATTTCTTTGGCTTCTTGTGTGTTAAACAGGCCAATGGGGATAGACAGAAGCATTCCCTTGGAGTCCTTAATAGGATGAGAGCTCGGTGAACAAGCGTGTATGCTGGTTCTTCTCACCAAGATTCCCTGGCCAACTATGAAATGAAAGTAAAAGATCAGCAACGCTTCTGAGAGCCATAGCAAGTGGTAAACCTACTTGTTTATCCCAAGATCATTCAGGACCAGTTTCCCAATTCCATCAGAATAATTGATTTTTACATAAATGTGTAGCTCTGCTCTGTACGGAGCTAAAACAATGAATCAGTGTGGTCTCTAAGCATTTAAAATGCACAGAAAACCAATATAAAATTTCAATATTGTAAATATAGACCCACAAGAGGTGCAATAACTCGAAAAATTTTTCAAAAGAAATCCCAAGCATTGCTGATTTCTGAAGTAAATGTTTCTTTCTATTATCATTCCATCATATTTATAGCTTTATGTGGGTCTAGTAAAAATTAATTATTAATTATACAAATGGCATATAAAATAAAGAGCAGATAATTTATTTACAGTGATTTTCTGAAATTAACACAGAAGGTTTTCATGGCCCAAGCATTTTTCCCAGCCAGAATTTCTAAACTACTACTATAGTCAGCTCAGACTACCATAACAAAATGCCATGCATTGGGTGGCTTATTTTCTTATTTTTTTAATTTTCAAATTGACTTCTATATAAAACAGAAATATCTTTTTTATAATTCTGGAGGCTAAAAGTTCAAGATCAAGGTGCCAGCAAGATAGGATTCTGATGGGACTCCATTCCTGGCTTGCTGACAGATGCCTTCTTGCTGTGTGCTCTCATGGCCTATCCTGGGTACATGCTCTCTTTCTCTTACTATAAGGCAATCCTATCAGATTAGGACTCCACCCATGTGATTTCATTTAACCTTAATTACTTCCTAAAAGCCTGGTCCCCAAACACAGTCACATTAGAGCAGCAGTTCTCAACCTGTGGGTCTCAACCCCTTTGGGGTTAGAGCGACCCTTTCACAGGGGTCGCCTAAATACATCCTACATATCAGATATTTACATTACGATTCATAACAGTAGCAAAATTACAGTTATGAAGTAGCAACGAAAATAATTTTATGGTTGGGGGTCACCACAACATGAGGAACTGTATTAAAGGGTCGCAGCATTAGGGAGGTTGAGAACCAATGCATTAGAGGTTAGGATTTCAACACATGAGTTTTGGGGAAACATAATTCATCCCGTGGCAACCAAATTTGTAACAATCAAGTTGCTTTCAGTACAATTTTTTTTAATGCCTTTTCCCTAGAGATACCAATAAGTGTTTCCTGAAATAAAACTCATATGAATGTACCAGATTAAATCTGAGGTCTCTAAATTGTCTTTTAATGTGCTAAATTCATTACAAGATTCTTTAATCATTGTTACTACATCTGACACAGATTCCTTTCCTAAAGGTATACATATACAAAGCTTTTATTATTTTCTCTTAAAGAGGCTGTTTTTAAAGTTACTACCTGCCCAGTAAACAGTCAGGTTCATGTCATAATCAGCCACAGCAGAGACAGCGTATGGTGCTACCTTGCATCATCAAGAATGCACTGCCAAGAAAACATAACTACTGCTGTCTGTGACATCCATCTTGTTTTCACATTGACTCCTATATAAAAGAGTGTGTACAATACCAGAGAGGGAAAGCCCAAACCCTAAGTCTAAGAGAAGAACTCTGGGACAGGAAATGGGTGCATGTGCTGGCCAGCTCCATACCTGCTGGACTGTGCTCCTGTCTTGTCCTGGCAGTTGCCTGTTGGGAGGTATGGTTCTCCCAGCAACTTTGTATTAACTGTGGGCCTTCTCTACTTGTAGGCATTAGCACCTTCCTCCATGAATTTCCTTGAGGTCTAGCTGTCTCTTGACTGTACAATTTTACAAATTCCCAAAAGATAAACGTGAGGTAACAGATGTGGTAATTAACTAGATGGCAGGAATCCTTCTACAAGGTATACATCTACCGCATCCTCACAATGTACACGTAATGTCTTACAATTGCATTTGTTAAGTATACCTCACTAAAACTGGAAAACACACAAATTTCATCACTCTGTGCATTTTCCAACCCAAAGATAGCATAGCAGTGGTGTCGAGCTCTGTGATATCAGCCTGAGGTACCCTAAGCTGGAAACTGCCTTTGCCCGGCAGCTTTGGTTTATAAAGTCAATTCCCACCTTCACTCATGTTCTTGGTCTCGGATCCCACGGAAGAATTCTTTTAAGGAAGCAGCTCCTGAGTCAGGCCTCCTTCAGCTTTGGGAAACCTCAGCTGGCACAGGCCTGGGGCACAGTGGGACCTCAATGGGCGTTTTCTGAATTCTTTGCACTCTGATCGTATAAGCATGAGAACCGCCTATGTAGAAAGAAATGCTGGAGGAAGCTCAGAGTTCAAGCAGCTGTGATGGGGTGCAAAACAACTCAGTGCCCAGCAGGTGGTCCCACAGCAGGTGGAGAGGGGGAACCCTTTCTTAGATCTGCCACATACTGACACTGGACAACCTACTTAATTTCTCTGAGTCTCAGTGTCCTTATCTGTAAAGTAGGATTTAATACACCTAGCTCACATTTGGTTTATGTACTAGTAATTTGCCTAATAAATCTTAGTTTTCCTCCCTCTCCCCTCCTCTATGATGAATATTTGAGTGAACTGAGCATGGCTTAAGACATCCTATAATATAATAGGATTGCATATCCTATATAATAAAAGGGTAATATTCAAATTGACCCTAACTGCGAAACAACCAAAATGACCGCTGGACCAGTCATTATGAGGCGCACTAACCACCTCTCGGTCCCTTTCCCCAGCTGGCAGGCTCCAATTGCCTGATGGCAAATGGGGAACTGGGGGTGAGTGGCGGGGAACGCAGATGGTGCCAGGTCAAGGCCCCCACCCCATTGATCACCCCACACACAGAGGGCAACCTCTCGATCCCTTCCCCTGGCCATCAGGCACCAATCACCCGATGGCAAATGGGGAATCAGAGGTGGGAGGCAGTGGGGGGGCAGGGCCAGCTGCCGGCAGCTGGGGAAGATGGCTCTGATTGCAGGCCAGGCCTAGAGACAGTACCCGCACACGAATTTCATGCACCGGGCCTCTAATATATGTTATGATATATATTATGTAAAGTAGTACACCTGATCTATCCTATCTAATAATAGGGAAACATGGTAATTAACCATAACATCGCTACCCTTCCCATTGGCTAATCAGCGAGATATGCAAATTAGCCGCCAGCCAAGATGGCAGCCGGCAGCCAGGCAGCTGAAGCTAACATGAGGCTTGCTTGCTCCAGTGATGGAGGAAGCCAAGGTTCCCCGCCTGCCGCCGCCCAGCTCTGAGCTCCGGATGCAGCAATGTTGCAATTATAGAAGCTAAACAAACCCAGAAACCTGCTTTCAGCTGCCAGCGGGCTCAGAGCTTAGAGCGCCAGTGATGGCAACAGAGTTTCAATTATAGAAGCTAAACAAACCCAGATACCTGCTTTCAGCCAGCCACAGCCTCAAGCTGGAGCCGTCTCTCAGCTCCAGTGACAGCTATAGAAGGTAAATAAATCCCAGAATAAAAAAAAAAAAGAGGCTGGGAGCTTCAGTTGCCTACCAGCCTAAAAACGGCCCTCAGCCCCTAACCCAGGCTGGCCAGGCACCCCAGTGGGGACCCCTACCCTGATCCAGATCATCCTTCAGGGCAAACCAGCCGGCCCCCACCCATGCACCAGGTCTCTATCCTATATAGTAAAAGGGTAATATGCAAACTGACCCTAACAGCAGAAAGACTGGGAATGACTGGTCACTATGACACACACTGACCACCAGGGGCAGATGCTCAATGCAAAAGCTGCCCTCTGGTGGTCAGTGCGCTCTCACAGCGGGGAGCTCTGCTCAGCCACAAGCTAGGCTGATGGCTGCCAGTACAGCAGTGGTGGTGGGAGCCTCTCCTGCCTCCTCAGCAGCGCTAAGGATGCCTGACTGCAGCTTTGGTCTGCTCCCTGCTGGCAAGTGGGCATCCCCCAAGGGCTGCCGGGCTGCCAGAGGGATGTCTGATTGCCATCTTAGGCCCAATCCTCCGGGGAGCAGGCCTAAGCCAGCAAGTGGTCACCCCCGAGGGGTCCCAGGCTGCGAGAGGGCACAGGCCGGGCTGAGGGACCCCCTCTTCCCCCGAGTGCACAAATTTTTGTGCACTGGGCCTCTAGTATTATATAATACTAGAGGCCCAGTGCATAATACTAGAGGCCCTGTGCACAAAAATTTGTGCACTTGGGGGGGGGGTCCCTCAGCCCGGCCTGTGCCCTCTCGCAGTCTGGGACCCCTCGGGAGATAACAACCTGCTGGCTTAGGCCTGCTCCCGGTGGCAGAGGGCAGGCCCAATCCCTAGGTGCAGCCCCTGGTCGGGCTCAGAGCAGGGCTGATTGGGGAGTTGGGGCGCTGCCCCCTGTCATGCACAGAGCAGGGAGGATCGGGAGGTTGTGATGCCACCCTCAGTCATGCTCAGGGTAGGGCCGATTGGGGGTTGGGGCACCGCCCACTGTCACACTCAAGGCAGGGTCAATAGGGAGGTTGCAGCACAACCCCCTGTCACACAGCAGGGTCGATCAGGAGGTTGGGGAGCTCCCCCCGTCACTCACAGAGCAGGGCCCATCACGGGGGTTCGGGCTCCGTACCCTGTCACACACAGAGCAGGGTCGATCAGGAGGTTGGGGAGCTCCCCCCGTCACTCACAGAGCAGGGCCCATCACGGGGGTTCGGGCTCCGTACCCTGTCACACACAGAGCAGGGTCGATCAGGAGGTTGGGGAGCTCCCCCTGTCACTCACAGAGTAGGGCCAATAGGGGAGTTGGGGCACTGCCCCCTGTCACACACAGAGCAGGGCCCATAGGGGGGTGGGGGGTTGGGGCACCGCCACTGTCACACTCAGGGCAGGGCTGATCAGGGGGTTGGGGCGCTGCACCATGTCACACACAGAGCCACAGGGCAATCAGGGGGTTGGGGAGCTCCCCCCTATCAGGCACAGAGCAGAGCCGATCAGGGGGTTGGGGCGCCTTCCCCTGTCATGAACAGAGCAGGGCAGATAGGGAGGTTGTGGCCCCACCCCCTGTCACACACAGAGCTGCAGGGCAATCAGGGGGTTTGGGCGCTGCCCCCTGTCACGCTGATCCTGGTGCCGGGTGGCCTCGCAGCTCCGCTGATCCCCGTGCTGGGAGGCCTCGCTGCTCTGCTGATTCCGGTGCTGGGAGGCATATTACCCTTTTACTATATAGGACAGAGGCCTGGTGCATGGGTGGGGGCCGGCTGGTTTGCCCTAAAGGGTGTCCTGGATCAAGGTGGGAGTCCCCACTGGGGTGCCTGGCCAGCCTGGATGAGAGGATGATGGCTGTTTGCAGCTGGTCATACCCCCTTCAGGGTGGGGGTCCCCATTGGGGTGCCTGGCCAGTCTGGGTGAGGGGCTGAGGGCTGTTTTCAGGCTGGTGGGTGACTGAAGCTCCCAACCTGTCCTTTTTTTCTTTTTTTTTAGTCTGGGTCAGATTTAGCTCTGAGGCTTGGCTCTATCTCTGAGGCCTCGGCTGCTGAAAGCAGGTATCTGGTTTTTTGGGGTTCTATAATTGTAACACTGTTGCGGTCCTGCTCACTCCAGCTCTGAGATCCCGGCTGGCTGAAAGCAGGGATCTGCGTTTGTTCTATAATTGAAACAATGTTGCGGTCCTGCTGGCTGAAGCCCAGCTGGCTGAAAGCAGGTTTCTGGAGTTTTGTTTACCTTCTATATTTGTAACAGTGTTTCTTAAACTGCAAGTTTCTTTAACTGCAGTTTCTTAAACTGTAACAATGTTTCTTAAACTCAGAGGCCGGCAAGGCAGGCGGGGCACGTTGGTTTCCTCCATCACTGAAGCAAGCAAGCCTTCTGTTCGCTTCAAGCTGCCTGGCTGCCGGCCGCCATCTTGGTTGGCAGTTAATTTGCATATCGCCCTGATTAGCCAATGGGAAGGGTAGCGGAGCTATGGCTAATTACCATGTTTCTCTATTATTAGATAGGATTATATCACATGTGATATAATATGACCATCCCTCTTTTCCAGTATCCTGTGATCTATAGGATGTCCAAGAAACAATTATTATCTATTCTTTTCTTCATGTCATTTTGTATCATGCAGATAACTTGAAAGACACCAGCAGCCCTGCCTGTGACCAATCCCCGTGTGTAGCCACAGCAAAGCAGGGGCATTTTTAAGCCTTCCAGGACCAGTACAGTGCACTGTTTATAGTTCTGCTGGCATGGGAATTCCTACTTAACTTGAAAAAGATCTCTGAATTCAAAGGGAAAGATGCACAATAAGGAATTAGCTCCTGGGTTCTGAAGAGCCTATGTTTCAGTAAATTACACCACATGAACAACAAGGAGACATTTGAATGTTCCAATGCATATTTGTGCCTGAAAATAACTAGTAAAGGACCTTGTGAGCAGCAGCACATAGTCACTCATGCCTCAAGTGAGGTCCGAGGCCCACAGGACAAACCTCAGAAAATGTGGGGTCTGCAGGCCGCCCCTGGTGGCTCAGAGACACACACCCGTGTGATTCCACCAAATGCCACACCCTGTCTTTATGCCACAGCCTGTTGTCCATGTGGCTGGATGTTCGAATCAAGAAATCTACACCCCTCAAGGCTGGATGAAAGGCTTGAAGGAGCATCCCAGAGAAAAAAAGCCAGCACTTTGATACACAGCTCCCACAACCTGGAATTTTAATGAGCAGAAGCAAAACCCCATCTCCTTGCTCAGAAAGCAGATGTCTTTGTTCTTTTCGTGTTTTAACATTTTATTAGCTCAACATCACTTTATCCTGGTACCTCTTCTCTAAGAACTGAAGTGGGGCTGTCTGTGCCTCTCTGCATTGTTTTCTCACCTGACACGTTTGAGTTTATGTGTTTAAGGAAACTCTTAGGAAAGGTGTTTTGAGGCATCGAGGTGTGTTGTTCTGGAATTCTTTTTTAGCGGGACAGACACATTTTGCCTAAGTAATTTGCTGTTGTGATTGGAGAGCATGAGGCTTTGGGTACATAGGACTTGTGCTGTCTTTCGTATTACTGACTCACTGAAGAGGGTTGGGAAGGGGAGTAACGGGAGAGGCACAGGAGACCGAGAGCTCTGGGAGATTCCTCAGAGTTAAGTAAGAGCCCAGAGCTTTGATGTATGCTCTATCCACTCTGAGAAAATATACTTGACTGAGATTTCTAAAAATAAGGTTTTTGTTTCGGCACAGTGCTGGATTGTTAAGACTCATATTACAAACACAAATTTGGGAAGCTTTTCTTCCCCATAAACAGATACATGTGGGCACTTCTGGGCACCGTCCCAGGCTCTCCTTGAAGTAGCCGGGAGTCCACATGTGTGCGTGAGCCATATAGCTCACCTCCTGAGTGCAGTCAGAGGGCAATATGGCATTTAAATGAGCTCTATCAAAGTGTTATTGTATCCCCAGGCCAAAAAACGTAAGAAACATTTTTTTTTTCTTCCTAACTCTTTTATCTGCTGCCAAAAGAGAGGGGAAAGATAGGTACTGGAGCCGTGTCTTCAGTCTGCAGACCAAGCCTCCTTTGTGCGTGGCTCGTTCACTCAGCTCTTTCACTATGATGGAGTTGTGGTTTGAGAGCAGCCTCTTTACTCCCAACACTTACCCGTTTCTCAGGTAGCGGGGACAGTTTCCTCAGATAACCTGTCCTCATTCACAGCAAAGCCCTGTTAGCAGTTATAAAATACTCGAGCGTAATGGCTGGCACGCATTGTGCTCAAATTCATGTTCTGCTCTTGTCCTAAGAGAATTATATCCCAACAATGAAAAACCCTGGCTTTGGGAGTTCAGTGTGTCAAAGACTGTTCTCTATCGTTGTATTTTCTCCGTAATCTAAGCCTGAATTAGAAGAACATCACAGATGCATGGTGTGTTGGACATGGAGCACATGCATGCATTTAAATCACGTATATCTTACTTTTTTACTGATGTAATTGTGAAATATGTTCTTTTTGCATTCATAATTAGGGGGTGGAACAGATGGTGAAGGCTTAGTTTAAAATAATCTGTCATTAAAATAACCTAGCCTACTGGTAATTCTTCACTCTAACTGGAGTTAGGTCACAGGAAAAGACTTTGGGGTGATTTTTTTTCTCTTCTGCATTGGAGTAGAGAAGAAAGAACCACTAATTTTAGAGTAGTCATGTACATGCGAGTTGTCCCTATAAAGGCACCATGGTAAGATTTCAACCTGAAATTTGGCTGCAGTGGAATATGCAGGGGGAAAAAAAGCAGAGACAGACTACTTTGAGAAATATAAGTCCATTTAGCACCATGCCGTAAACATTTGTATACCTCAGTCATGAAGCTGCATTAGTTTCATACCCTGCAAGGAAATAACCTCATCGTTTGACAAATACTGTGGGAGGCACAGGTTTGAGGGTTAGGAAACTCTGCTTTCCCCTTATATGCTGCACTGATGGCAGGGGACATACTTTATAATCACAGGCATTGCTATTTGGAGATGCTGCAGCCCCTGACTTCTATTTCCAAGCCTCACTCCTACATGTGTACCTCATGGACTTACTGGGATGTGACAAAGGAAATCTCCTGTCTGCCCTATTGTGATGGCTTAGAACTGGTTTTAGTAATAAGAAAACTGTCTTGATAAATGAGCTACATGCAAGCCTTAAAATGTCTGTTTTACTGTTTCTTCTGAGATGTTGCTCTCCATCTGCTTTGAGGGAAGCAGATAGATTCCAGCATGGCTTTCTAATAAATCTTCTCAAGGAGGGGCTAGCATTAACATTTGTGTAGGTTCTTTTTCATCTTAATCCAACCTTAGTTAATAATCAGAAAATTCTACATGCTGAGTAAGAAGATGTAATTAACCCTTTGACCCCAGAATCTTAATTGGCGCCTGTTGAAACAGTGGGCAGATTTAAAAAAAAAAAAAAAAAGTTAAAAACTAGCCTGCAGTGATTAAAACAGCTCAGCACAGAGTAGCTTTCTTGATTCAAATTTTTAAAAAGTTCCACAGAACTTTCAGATTAATCATATTTGGTTCCCAGGACTAACTGACTGAATGTTTCTTTTCTCCTCCCATCTTTTAAAATTCAGATACCCACATTCAACCAATATTGATGCTACTCTTAAGACTTTTCTAAGCCCTACCTGTTTTGGCTCAGTGGATAGAGCTTCGGCCTGCGCACAGAAGGGTCCCGGGTTAGATTCTGGTCAAGGGCATGTACCTCACCTCAACTGCAGGCTCCTCCCTGGCCCGGGCCCTGGTCAGGGCTCATGCAGGAGGCAACCAATCAATGTGTTTCTCTCAAATCAATGTTTCTTTGTCTTTCCTTCTCCCTTCCACTCTCTCTAAAAAATCAATGGAAAAATAGCCTCGGGTGAAGATTTAAAAAAAGAAAAAGAAAAAGACTTCTCTAAGCAGCAAAATATAGCTAACTATAGATAGGGGTCACTCTGAATGAGAAGGCAATGGTTACATAAAGAACAACCTTGCCAGTCCACTAAGACCTGGTTTCCTATCCCATTCTTCAATGTGCCAGGTAATCTAACCAGAGTATTCGTCATTCATTTCACACTAAAGATATGATAGACTGAAATGGTTGATAAGCATAAAAGGGAAAAATTAGCTAACCACTTTTGTTTTATTTTCTTTTGTTTACCTCTGTGCTGGCATATAACTAATCCGACTAGTTGTTTTTATCCCCACCACATTGGCTGTTATTTTTAATTGAATTGACTGGACACTTTGTGTCATGTAGACACAGACTCATTTTAATCTCACCAGGAAATTGGAACATGTGTTGAAGCCTCTGTTTTTGCCAAACAAAACTGGCCAGTCCTTAGATCACTGCTGCTTAATAGCATCAGATGTTTAGCCTCCAGATATTCCGTTTCCCTGCTATGGTATCCAGACCTCCTCTAGTATTTTAGCAAATACATGAGATATGAACCTAATGTTAAAAATGCAAAATCCCTCTTAGTGAGAAAGTAAAGGATGTGTGTCGATGGCAAATGAATAGCACTCCGTGTTTTGGAAGACTATAAAAGAATCCAGTCTAACTCTGATATTCCAAGTGTCGGGAGATAGTCCAGACTATGTCAGACATCTGGAGCATCAGAATCTGCAAATAATCTAATGGCCCAGACACAGAACCCTTGGAGGGGGTTGCCATCCCTCTCCGTCACTGTAGCATGTGTGCTATAAGGGAGAGGGAGCCCTGGGTTTGGAGGTTTCTGCGCATTTACTAAGCCTTGGCTGAGCAGTTCGTTAGGTGTTGGCTAGATAAAGTTGAATAATTTATCACCCGCTGTTGAGAAATTCAGTCTCCTTTAGAGTTGAATAAACTAGCCAGGGACACATCATGTCATAAACACTTCGATAATACTGATGAAGCGCGGCAGCACTCATCCTGGCCGTGCCGCTGGCTGGCTGGATGATCTGGTCCGGCCATTTAGCCTCCCTGCACCTCAGTTTCCTCGCCTGTAAAATGAAGACTACACTGCAGATTATCTCTGTGCCAGCTCCACCAGTCTCTCCTGCTTTTGATCAGCCTTTTCCTTGTCACTTGTCCCTGTAGACGTTCTCTTGTGATCTCTCTCTCTCTCTCTCTCTCTCTCTCTCTCTCTCTCTCTCTCTCTCTCTCTCCTTCTTTTCTGACAGTGGCATTTTAGGTTTGAGAAGATGGCTACCCAACTCTTGGTGACTGTAGGCCAGGCCATGGCCATCAGGTTGCATGGAAAACCTAACCAGGCCCTTTTCTCCACGGGGAAGGTCGAAAGGGGAGCGCCATAATCCCCATGAGTCACCCTCGGGAGACAGCTTCCATGAGGTGAAGACGTGCTGAATGAGATCCTCCTCAGGCTTCCTCAAAAGCATCTCTCTCCCTTTTGCACTGGTTTAAATAAGGTCCCACCGCACCACACTGTCAGCTGGAAAGGTGGATCTCGCCATGGGGCTGAGGTCTTGTCCTGTGCTAAGGAACGCTCTCTGCTAGTATTTCACTCCGTGTCCCATAGCTGGTTCCAGGAGGGATATTATAGAGCAAAGGTGACCTATTGTGAAAGTGACTTATGAACTCTCTTGTCATCCCATTTCCCATGTTTCTCCTGCTACTAATGAGAGGATTCTGTCATTTGAACAAGGGATTCAAAAACAAGTGAATTTTAAGCTGCCTCAATATAAATATTTTAACTTCAGAAATGCTGCACAATTTATTTTTTCATTAATATACAATACTAATTAGAGAATCTTTATATTTAGAGGAAGGCGGCATAGTCACCAAGTCTATCAGCTTTCCAGTCCCAACTCTGCCACTCCCTAGGGACAGGAATGTTGCCTAACTTTGCTAAGCCTCAATTCCCTAGCATGTAAAATGTAGATAACAATATAATTACTTCAAATGGTACTTGTGAAAATTAAAAGTGAGTATATGCAAACTGCTTAGCACATATTGCTTAATAAATATAAACTATTATTATTATACTATCTTAACCAAAAGCTTGTTTATTATGTAATTTGCTTTTATGTGGAACAATGCAATATGATTTTTGAAATGTTTTTAGAAACCACTAAATCAGAGGAAGAGGTTGGGCGTTGCCCACAGTTTCTGACCAGTAGGGCTATGAAAAAGGATCTGGAAGCATGGAATTCGAATCTCATATATACATATAAGTATATATAAATAAATATACACACATATGCCAACATGCATAGATACATATATACATAAATACATATATCACTCTCAAAAAATTGGTATTTTAGGAGACTGAAATTGCTGAGATTTCAGGCAGCCTATTTTTCTAATTAAATTTTACATTATTCTTCCATATTTTTATACTTAAGAATTATGTCATTCCGTGTTGCCACTTACCTGGTTCCCACTGTGGATTTCCTATACTTCCAAAGTCACAGCCTCTGTGCATACCACTAGTCTTTAAAACTTCTCTTCCCATGCAAGTAGTGTTTCTGCAATCTACCTGGTTAAAAATCTATAATAATAAAAGCATATTATGCTAATTAGGCCGGACGACCTTCCGGACGAAGCTGGGGCTGCAAGGGAAGTCTGAGTTCCAGTTGCCAGAGGGAAGCTGGTGCTGGCAGCCAGGGGAAGGAAGACCTACTATTGGACAGATTTCGTGCATTGGGTCTCTAGTAAATAAATAAAGCAAACAAAAGACATGAAGATGATAGCACATAAAATGCACTTGTATTATAAGAATTTGAAACAAATTTATTCTCAATTTGAGTGGTACATTGCAGCTGGAGTCCCTGATGATTTAGAACATTTATCAAACTGAAAACGCAGCCCTCCATTTAAAAAGTGAACTAAGGTTTCCAGAGTTACAGATGGTGTGTAACATCCTTCTCCCCCTCACCCCCACCCCCTGCCTTTCTCCTTTTGTTTCCATTTCAGGAGTCATAATAGAAAGTAGATTTGTCACACAAAAAAACTTGAATACAGAGTTTTGCAAAAAAAGGATCACAATATGTAAGGTCTCAGCCTATAAACATTCCCCCACAAGGTACTGACTTCTCCTATCTGTTCTAACAAAAGGCAGTGGGAGTGAGGCGGGCATAATCCTTTATTAATTAGCAAATTACTGATGTCCATAGTAGCTCAAGGGGTGATTTTACTTGGTCTTCATAAGGAACTATTTTTTCTCTCATTTCATTACAATTTTCATTGCTGTTCAGCTATTAAATGGAGAATCTTGCTGATTTAATCTTAGTAACGACTGAATCCAAATAAATAAATAAATAAATAATAAATGCAACATCTTATAAAATCAACATGACCCAATTTTATACATGAATGTAATGCATCTTAATCAAATTGACAGGGACATAAGGAAGTCACTGAAATAAAGGAAGGCTTGTAATCTTAATTCAGACCTTTAATTTGTTCATGTATAATGCGATGGTTAAAGATCCTAGGACTTTTGTTCAACACGAAGGAAAAAATGGTCTTTAATTTGATATGTGTTACTTGTATCAGATTCCTTACTAATGAAACCTCCATCATATGTATTTATTAACCTTCTTATTTATTTTTTCTTCCTACAGTCCCTGGATGGCTTTGTGTTTGCACTAAATCAAGAAGGAAAATTTTTGTACATTTCTGAAACAGTCTCAATCTACCTAGGCCTCTCACAAGTAAGTAAAACCATTTAGATTCTTGGTGGTGATTGTGTAGGCTCCTTGAATCTCGTGCTTTTTCTTGCTCGATGGATATTCTGTTTAGCATGATTTACCAAAGAATGAATTATTCTTTGATCAATCTTCCCGACTCTTCTCTCTCACAAAGTCAGTGGGAAAATGGTATGTCAGTTGGGAGCATTCGGAATAAACTTGTGCTCAAAAACTTTAGTCTCCTCCTCGCCCCCAAGGGTCATTATTAATTTATTGAAAACAAATGAAGTTTCTTCCCTTGGTTGTTCTGAACTTTGAAACCTCTGTACCTGGTAGGAGAGGGACACAGGGATAGCACTTCCCTTGTGTCCTATTACTGGATGTTTATGGAGTTCCCTGCATTGTCCTGGGAGCTGACACAATGACAGGGAGTCACTGGAGTCAAGAAATGCTGAAAGAGACCATTAAAATGTGTTGCAGGGAGGATTCCAGCAAGGATATATTTTGCTGCTTTTGCAAATGCTTCCGAATGCGGAAAGACAGTTTCATAAACTTAAATAGCTTTGTATTATTTGCAGTTTAATTACTCACACGCGTCTGTTAGAGGTTCAAAGATAAGAAAACGGAGGCAGCTGGGACAAGGGACAGAATCCTAGATGTTCGTTCTCACTCTTCCTCTGGAACACAAAACCTTTACCTCCATTGGATTCCAAGACACGAGCTGTGTCTAAAGAATGCCAAAATACCCCGAAGAAAAGTTTGTGATCCAACTAATTATCCAGATGTTTTCTCCATAAAAATGCCGAACACCTGGATATTTGTGCCCATACAGGTGATTGGCTGAGTTTGACCCTTTCATGTGGTGGTTTGGCAGGAGAGAAACGCAGCCTGGGTGGGAGTGTGTGTGTGTGTGTGTGTGTGTGTGTGTGTGTGTGTGTGTGTGATGATCTGCCAAGGTGGATAATCTATTTCTCATTCAGTTGCTCCTTGGAGCTAAAGATGGAGGTAAGATTTGTCTTCTCTTAAGCAGGACCCTCCCCAGAATCCTTGATTCTGAAAGTTGACATCACTCTAAGGAGGTCTCCAGTGTGGCTGGAACCTTTTGGCTATTAGTGAGTTTGCTGGATAATGGATAAATCAAGAAAGACATTGGGAAATAATAAAGAGATATTTGGCATTCGAGAAGGGTTGGGGGAGGAGGAGAAACACTGCCAAATTTGATAATTTACTGTTGAGAATCCAAGCAAGGGTCCATTAGCTCTTCCTTGAAGAGAGTGCAAGCTATTTGCTATAGTATATAGAGTAATTCTGTTTTTTTGTGGACTTCAGCAAGCCAAATGATAGAAATGGAGCTATTGTTAACTCAATATTAGTATTCTTGCATCTTGTTGAAAGCTCTGGTTTTATAATTGCCTATAATAATAGACTTTAAGCCTTGTCTTAATCTGTTTGGGACCTCATGTGGGGATTCTCCAGTTTTAAAATTGGTGTGCCACCATGATAATAGGTATAAAACCAGAAGCACCACTGTTTGTTGTTCTGCAATGCCCATATTCATCTGTTTTATGCAGACTGTCCAACAAAGTTTAATCAGCCAGTGAAGAAGAAGGATGAATAATTAGTTTAAGCAGGTAAATGCTAATTAGGGAACTCCTGAAAAGCATCCATTATATACTAGCTCAAAACACATTTTACAGCCCTGGTTAGTGGTGTAATCCAAATTCTGTCAAGGCAACTGCATTTTCTGTAATTGAGATGTGTATGTTTGCTTTGCATAACAGATGGCTCTGTATGCTTAGACTGATAGCTAGGAAAATAATAATTGCATTATTCCGGCCAAAAGAATATTAGCTCTTGGGTCTCGGCCATTTCAGTTGGTCCTCCTGCCAGCACAGCATATGCACATATATGGATTGGATTTTCAAGGAAATTGATGCATCTGGAATTGTGTGGCCATCTGAAATATCATCTGTTCAAGAAAAATTTGGCTTTAACCCTATGCTGGTTTCTCCTTAAAAACAGTTGATTTCACTGCTTCTCTCCTATAACATTAAGTCAATCTTGTCCTAAAATCTGAGTCAAATCATTGAGGTTTCTGCAGAATAGAGTAGCTGCGTAGATATAGCACAGTAGCTGGCAACTCCCATGCAGCCATTCCCTGCTCATATGTGATGGGTTTTAAAGTGTGTGTCTATAGCCAGCATCTTGACCTCCCAGGGGTAGACACTGGCATAGTGTGCTGTTGCCCTCTGGGTAGATGTGTGCAGTGTTGCCATAAGCGGTCAGTATGTTGGTAGAGGCTCTGAGGTACGAGATGGAGGTCGTCCTTTGGAGGCATTACACAGCTGAAATGATGAAGGGTAAGTCATTAGAAAATGATTTTTGCATATACCATTTTATGTACTAGTATTTAGAGTTCAGAACTAAATTTTAAGAATAGTTCTGGGTCAACATGAAAACAGACTGATAAGAGCATGGTACTTTTTTATGTACATCAAAGAATGAGGTGAAGAAAGGCTAAGGTAAAACTTTGGGAAGGGATTTCCAACCCAGTTAACGTTCTAAGTCCTAATTGAGTAATTACGGTTCCTGAGACCTAACTGTTCCCAAGTTTCTTCGGTACCCTCTTCAAATGTGGGGTGCTTGTGGCTGAATACAAAGTAACATATACTCAAAGTAATTGAGTACATACTTAATCATTTACACACACACCCAAAAACTCTGCTGTGCCCTACAACTTGGCTTCAGTGGTTATTCTATCAAATTCTAGACTGTGATAAGGAATCTATAAAGTTATACTCCCTCCTTTTCTTTATAAATAGTTTCATGAAATAAAGACAGCACATACCTGTAGCATGAGACTGTCATTGAAATCGCTGAGGGATGTGGTGAGCATGGGGGTGTGTTAGAGCATAGCTCTGTCTGCATGTGTAACTCCCAAGACATTCTTTCCTTAGTTTTATTTTCTTTCAGCATGTAAATAAATATGGTGACTTTAAAATGGCTTATGTTCAGGAAAGGATTGAGGTTATTTTTGGCTCATAAGAAAATTAAGTAGAGAAACTTCTACTGAGCTCTGTTGAGTAGAAAGAATATAGAGGCAGCCAGAGTGGATTATTATTCTACAGTCCATTGAGTGTAGCAATGCCTGGTGTTCAGGGTGTGTGTGTGTGTGTGTGCGCGCGCGCGCGCGCGCCAGTTATCCTCCTTAAAAGTATTTTCTTATTGTCATGATGATGGTAATGAAGGATCCATAATGATGTCTGAACCTCTTCGGCAGCACTTTTGACTTGGCCAGAGATATTTAACCTAACATCCAAGATGTAGTCTCAGGTTGTTGAAATGGGTACTGTTGATTTCCTTCCCTTAGTAAAAATGACTTCCAGGGACTCACCATGAGGCCTTGTCTTAAAGGAAGACCCCTAAATATCGATGCTGAGTTTGGTTTACACAGAGATTAAATGATGGCCCTCAAAACTGCTAAACACCACTCTGCTCCCTAGCTATCAAGGGATAAGCAGGAGTGAAAATGAAGGAAGAAAACAGCAGATTTCTAACACTGAAAATGTAGCAGTAATATGTACCCAGCTTTTATGAAATCTCTTTCAACTTGTAAGAAACTTAATCACCAAGAATCCAATAGAGACTTTATATTTTTTTTTTAAAAAAATATCCTATTTTGATAAAAGATTTAAAGCAGCTTAGAGAAATATTTATTTGTTGGCCTATACCCTCCTCTTCTATAAAGGAAATAGCTTGCATAAACATATACAATAAAAAGTAATGGCAAAAAGAACTAGGATATAAGGAAAAAAGGAAAAAATAGGTACTATTTTACCACAGAATAGGAGAACACAATAGAGGCTTATAAGAAGGGATATAAATGGTCTGATAAAGCTTCAAAGGTAGCTATGAACTTCCTGTTAGCCAGAGCAAAAAGGGATATACAGCAACCATAAAAAATAAGGAAGCATCACTTTTTAAGAAAAGTTTTTCTAGGACAGAAAGAGAAAAATAAATCTCAAATACAATTTTTGTAGGGGCTACTATGTGGATTATATGTATTGATTTGCTTCCAGTGGGGTCCACATTCAGAGCAAGGCTGTAGTGACCCATATAACAAACATGAACATACATGTTGCAAATCTCATAGGCAGGCAGAAGACTCCATCATCCTTCCATCCCCCCCCACCACACACACACTCAGCTGTGGTGTGCCAAAGATTATTTTGAGAGCTATGTTCTGGCATCATCTGCACTTAAAATAGTGTTGACTAGTTTGATGATTTGGGGGCTTCTAAATGATCTTTCACTATTCCACATAAATCCTGCATTTTCTTTTAAATACTGACTAGAAATTTAACATTATAGTTGCCAGAGGCAGAGGACATGGGTCTTAGTTAAGCCTATATAATAAAAGCCCAATATGCTAAGTGTCTGATCATCTGTCCAGCCATTCAACCAATCAAAGCGTCATACACTAATGATATGCTAAGACCCCTCAACCACTTTCTATGACATGCACTGACCACCAGGATACAGACAGTCACCAGTCACCCAGTTGCTATGACGTGCACTCACCACCAGGGGGCAGTCACTCCAACCGGTAGGTTAGCTTGCTGCTGGGGTCTGGCCGATTGGGACTAAGCAAGACCGGCTGAACATGCCCTGGACCCTCCCACGGTCCCTTCCGGCTGGCCAACCTCCCGCGTCACTCCCCGGCCCCGATCATGCACTGGTGGGGTCCCTCGGCCTGGCCTGCACCCTCTCACAATCCAGGACCCCTTGGGAGATGTCAGAGAGCTGGGTTGGACCCCATCCCATAGGCCAGGGCGAGGGACCTCACTGGTGCATGAATTCGTGCACTGGGCCTCTAGTCAAAATATAAAAAAAGAACTCACAGCTTCTGAAAACATTTTTCCTTGAATATAAAGTGAGAAATGATGATTCTGATGTACACCTAGGCCAGCAAAATGTTTTCAAGTTAACATAGAGTCTTATTTAAAATAAAATGGGCCCTGGCTGGGTAGCTCAGTTGGTTAGAGCCGTGGTCGGCAAACTGCGGCTCACGAGCCACATGCGGCTCTTTGGCCCCTTGAGTGTGGCTCTTCCTAAGCCTAATTAAGTTAATAACAATGTACCTACCTATATAGTTTAAGTTTAAAAAATTTGGCTCTCAAAAGAAATTTCAATTGTTGTACTGTTGATATTTGGCTCTGTTGACTAATGAGTTTGCCGACCACTGGGTTAGAGCATTGTCTGTATACAGCAAGGTTGTGGGTTCCATCCCTGGTCAGGGCACATACAAGGAGCAACCAGTGAATGCACAAAAAAAGTGGAACAAAAATCGATGTTTCTCTCTCTTTCCCTCCCTTTCTCTCTCTCTCTCTCAATTTAATAAATAAAATAAGATATAGATCAAACTGGGAAAGAAACAGATTTTCCCCTTGTGATTTCATTAGAAATAACCTGCAGCCAGTTAAGCCCTCTCTTGAAATATGTTCTAATCACCTCCTACTGCCTTCAGGGTCCAGCTTGCCTATGAGTCACTTCCCTTCTTCTCACTAAGCCCCCATCATGGTAGAAGATGCTCCCTTGCTATTGTAAGCCAGCCAAAAGGTAGCTGCACACATGGTTATACTAGTACATTGGCTTGTTTCAAGGGAGCTTGCAGAAAGGGGCAGGGTGGCTGCAGATATAAGAGCTAATCGAGGTGAAAGTGAAAGGGATACATGGTTGTTTTAAATGTGGTCTTTTTTTTTAAGCCATGCAGATATATTTACCATAAACTCCTTTCCCATCCTGTTGTTCATCTCCACATTTTACTT